>NC_140496.1:80262265-80862265 GCF_964271855.1 Acomys minous
TAGTGCTGTGAACATCCGGCAACTCACTGGGGGCCAAGAAGGGCCATTTGGAATATGCCTTGTTTTTCACTTCACTATTGAAGTTCATCCTGGTGTTTTCAATGTCTGAAAACACTGTTTGAACTTAAAAATAATAGCTTTAAAGGTTTATTTTCTTTACACACATTGTTTCCATTTCCACAAATATGACTGGAGTCAGCGAATAGCCTTCCTGAGTTGACTAACGTGTCACTTAGAAATTGTCTTTAGTAACAACCTCAGCTCATTAAAAAAATGTAAAAAAATGTACACTGATCACATTATATTTTAAACTTTATTATTCTTTTGAAAGTCTGTGAGGTTCAAATGTGATAAGTATTAGTAAATCCATTTTGTATGGTAGTGTAATTATTGAATGTTTTATCATATAATTGGTTTACAAATAATGCATATTTGGTTGCCCCAAAGATCACATGACCTTAAAGTCCATTTTGTCTCTCTTTTGACATGAGAGAATACATTGGTAATAAATACACAAGTTTTATAGCAGAACATAACACATTATAATTATATTGCATTATAATTATTAGTTCATAAGCCTATCTGCTAGCCTGCTAGCCGATTTTATCTACTTCTATGTTGCTTAGCAACCTCTGACATCATCACTGCCACCCACCACTAGGTATGTGCCAGAGGCACCAAATATAAAAGCATCAACAGGCAATCTCTCTTGTACTGTCACTTATACAGCTTTCCCCCTCTCTCTGTCTCTCTAAGGGGCACCCCCTTTCCCCTTCTCTCTCTCTTCCACTGTTTCTCTGTCTCTCCCTCTCCCTACCCTCATTCCCCACCCAGGCCCTAACTCCTCTCCCCATCCCTTCTCTTAAATAAAGCTCTCCGTATCATGTCAGTTGGGTGACATGCTAATGATAACAACAATTACAGCTACATTGTGATAGTTTCTGTAAGCTCAACAGCAGCGTGAAGCGCAGAGAGACTAAATGTGATCTCAGAAACAGCAATTCAGTCACTGTGACAGAAATAGCATATCAAAAACAAACACTGGAGAAGATGGAATGATCTTCCTTGCTCATGGATTGGGAGAATTAACATAATAAAAATAGCCATCCTACCAAAAGCAATCTACAGATTCAATGCAATCACTATCAAAATACCTACACAATTTTTTAAAGACATTGAAAGTTCAATTCTGAACTTCTTATGGAAAAACAAAACACTCAGAATAGCTAAAACAATCTTGTACAATAAAAAGTGCTCTGTAGGAATCTCCATACCTGATCTCAAACTGTACTATAAAGCAATAGTAATTAAAACAGCATGGTACTGGCACAGCAACAGGCTGGTTGATCAGTGGAATCGAATCAAAGACCCAGATATGAACCCAGACACATATGGTCACTTGATTTTTGACAAAGAAGCCAAATCCATTCAATGGAAAAAGGATAACATCTTCAACAAATGGTGCTGGTCTAACTGGATGTCTATGTGTAAAAAAAAAAATGCAACTGAACCCATATTTGTCACGTTGCACAAAACTCAAATCCAAGTGAATTAAAGACCTCAACATAAAACCAGAGACACTAAGTCAGATAGAAGAAAAAGTGGGGAAAAGCTTGGAACATATTGGCACAGGAGACAACTTCCTGAACAGAACACCAACAGCCCAGGCCTTAATGTCAACAATTAATAAATGGGACCTCATGAGGCTGAAAAGCTTCTGTAAGGCAGGAGACACTGTCAAGAGAACAAAGCGACAGCCTACAGACTGGGAAAAGATTTTCACCAACCCTACATCTGACAAAGGTCTAATTTCCAAAAAATATAAAGAACTCAAGAAATTAAACACCACCAAACCAAATAACCCAATAGAGAAATGGGGCTCAGAACTAAACAGAGAATTCTCAACAGAGGAATATCAAATGGCTGAGAAACACTTAAAGAAATGCTCAACCTCCTTAGTCATCAGGGAAATGCAAATCAAAACAACTCTGAGATTCCATCTTACACCCATCAGAATGGCAAATTCAAAAATTCAAGTGACACCACATCCAGGAGAGGATGTGGGGAGAGAGGAACACTCCTTCATTGCTGGTGGGAATGCAAACTAGTACAGCCACTTTGGAAATCTATCTGGTGCTATCTCAGAAAAATGGGAATAGGGCTTCCTCAAGACCCAGCTATTCCACTCCTTGGAATATATCCAGAAGATGCTCCAGCACACAAGAAGAAAATTTGCTCAACCATGTTCATAGCAGCCTTATTCATAATAGCCAGATCATGGAAACAGTATAAGTGTCCCTCAGTAGAAGAATGGATAAAGAAACTGTGGTACATATACACTATGGAATACTACTCAGCTATTAAAAACAAGAAATTCCTGAAATTTGTGGACAAATGGATTGAGCTAGAAATGATCATAATGAGTGAGTTAAGCCAGAAGCAGAAAGACTCAAATGGTATATACTCACTTATATCTGCATACTAGCCCAAGGGGCATGTCCCATGAAAGCCTTCACTTACCAGGAAACTGGGACAGAGGGAGGACATCCCGTTGAGACTCTGGATGAGAGAAGCATGGGAGAATAGCAAAGTAGAAGGATCCAGAGGGTCCTAGAAACCTAGAAGTAGAACATTATGGTAGACAGATTTGGACCCAGGAGTCCTACTCAAACTAAGGCACCATCCAAGGACAATACAGGTGGTAAACTTTAAACCCCTACCCAGATTTAGCCAATGGTCAGAACAGTCTCCACAATTGAGTGGAGAGTGGGATATGACTTTCTCACGTACTCTGGTGCCTCACATTTGACCATGTCTCCTGGAGGGGGAGATCTGGTGGCACTCAGAGGAAGGACAGCAGGTTACCAAGAAGAGACTTGATACCCTATGAGCATATACAGGGGGAGGAAGTCCCCCTCAGTCACAGTCATAGGGGAGGGGAATAAGGGGAAAATGGGAGGGAGGGAAGAATGGGAAGATACAAAGGATGGGATAACCATTGAGATGTAACAAGAATAAATTAATTAAAAAAAAATAAAAAATAAATAAAAAACAAACACTGACAAATATATAAGCAAATGTTGGCTGTCTTTAATAAATATAATTTATAATCATTGAAATTTAAATTCAATATAATTGTGTATTATTAAACTATATTATACTCACTAAATATTAAATGAGTAAAAAAAAATCAGTAAACAAGGTTTCAAAGAAAATCTAAGGTTGGGAAAACCTTAACACAACCAGAGAAAAATAGTGAGAAAGTCACTAAGCAAAAATACTGAGTCAGGTTTGGAAAACAGCTCTGTTGATGAGGGGCATGCCGTGGAACTCTGAGAACCAGAGTTTGGTTTCTGAAGCACCTATGTGAAGAAGCCTGCGATGGGCAACCATGTTTCTAACATCAGGGCAGGGGTTGTACAGACAGTGACAGGAACATGCCTGGGACTTGTGGGCCACTCGCTAAAGCCCAATTAGTGATCTCTAGTTTCAGTGACAGACCCTGTATGAAAAAAAGTCATTGAGAATACACATGATTTTAACTTCTAGCATCCTCAAATATGCACACACACACACACACACACACACACACACACTTGCACATACATATGAACATACACATCTACACACATACAAACACACACACACACACACAGACACAACATTTGAAGAAGTAGAATATTTTGGTAATTGGGTAATAAATCATGAGTCAAATAAATGGACAAACTAATAATAGCCAAAATTTATTGTCTGCTTTTTCTTAGTTTCTTAAATATTTTCTTAATTCTGTAATGTGAGATGGAGCAGTACATGTTTACTTTAATAGAATAAGAACTTAATAGTTATATAGAGAAATTTATTTTAGAAATCTAAAGCATACTATGACAATAGAGCAAATTTTTAATAGAATCAAGAACATTAAAGAAAAGGAAAGCAGTTTTTTGTAAATTGTTGCTATTTACAAAGCTATACTTCTTTACAAGAGCAATATGAGAAAAAACATGAAATCAACATGTTACACATGGTGGAGGAATTTTCCAGCAAGGGTATCTGTAAAAAGCTTTATAATATGCACAGTTTTTTAACGCTATAAATGCTGGTATGGAATTTAGAAGCCATCATGATATGAGATGGAAACTTCGCTCTGTAAATTTTTAATCGGAGAAAATAAACTTGGATTAAATTTTCTACATGAATTAACTGAATAATTCATGAAAATAGAAAAAAGAGAATGACAAAGACTGAACAGAATATACAACCTACAAAGAACTAGAAGGAAATTATTGAAAGAAATATTTATAATATTTAAATATTTTAACATGCTTTCCTATGGGCTGTGAGATATTTGAGGACATTAAAATTCACTCTCTTCAATAATCTATAACTCCTTGAAATTCTCATGGTAGAGGCACAAGGAAGTAGGTCAAAGAGAGGCATGTCTCACCTCTGAATGACTGAATCGCTGTTTAATTCCAGGCACATTCTGTGTATAATCCTGTGGAACTTGAGGTTGTGACGACCAAGGTGCTGCAGCCCACCTTGAACAAACATACACTTTATGGTTTCCTCTTCCTGACTTAGCCATCATGAGATATTGTAGCTCTTTTGAGAGATGGAAAAATATTGACACAGAAACCCATTAGTGATACAGTGATACAGGAATTCCCACAGGCACATTCACTGTCTTTGTGATACACCCATCGGGATGTCTCAAACAGAAACAAGATAATTTGTTACAAATGCTCATTATGGCTTTGCAGAAGAACAAACCAAAAAACAATCATATTAATAACAGAGTTCTTTAAAAATTATATTGCACTGATTTTTTTAAATTCCATATGAATGTTAGAGGAAATAACTGATATTTTCATAGTAAACCATTATTTCAAATTTATAACAAAAAGAAATCCATTATAAAATAATAAAAAAGCAACATTAATATTAAAGATAGATAGATGGCACTGTAGGTCTATTTTACTTCTCTTTTGTCTCAATATGCAGAAACTTTTCCCCTATCTTAATAGTATATGTGAAATTGAATAAATTTCTTTCCTAATGTCTTGACAAAAACCACAATAGTCTTAAATAACTTTATTCTGTTTATTCTTAAACACAGAAAAACATAGACGTTAATTCATTACCAATACAGGTGTGTGTGTGTATGTGTGTGTGTGTGTGTGTGTGTGTGTGTGTGTGTGTGTGTGTGTGTGATATAAAAAGAAGAAAAGTAAGAAAAATTAGGTTTCATTTTCTGAAAATTTATTTATATCTAATAAGTGAATTCAGAAGCTCAAAATCTGCGAGCTAGTTTTCTGAATTGTTTTACCCATTTGCTTCACACTTTCAGAACTGGTCACCGAGGGAGTTAGCTTTCCCTTTTCTCTTTAGCTATGGGCTTCACTCAAGCACCTTGGCATAGGTACCTCTTTAAAGAGCCTATCTCTTTCAACACTAGAGCTTCCTTCACCCAGAACATGGAGTTGCTGACTTCTCATTTTGCAATTGTAGCAGGAGAGTGAATGGAGGATGGGGAAACCTGGCACATCACTGTTAACATAGGAAAGATACTAGGGTAAGGGGAAAGAATGAAACCATTCTCCACCTGGGCTTCAAGGAAAGGCCAGAGCTTGTGATAGAAAGCTACAGATTACAAATTTAACAAAGGTGAGTCCTGTGTTGGTGATTCAGAAGTGGGGAAGCACTTTCCTGTTTTAGAACTTTTGAGCTTTTAACCTTTCCAGCTCCATGGCCCATTTCCAATCTTGGAAGTGCTCTATTAATAAATAGTATCTATTTCTACCATTTACTATATGTCCCTGGTTCAATCCTTTTTTCCTATGGAAATCTCAGTGGGTGACCTCCAGACACCACTCCATACCTACAACATTTTTATTGATCATGGAAAAGACATAGCCTCACTTTCGGTCTATTTCATTTATTTACAATGGATTACTAGATTGAGTCCCTGTACACCTAAATGGTTGTGACGGCATAAAATTTACATATCAGATACCCAAACCATTGAACACCACCTACTAATTTACATTTGTCTGTAGGTGGAAAAAACACTTAAACGGTGCCAGGAAGAAAATGAGGCTCTCCACATCACAAACATAGGTAACAAATTCTTCCAGCTGCCTTAGAATTTGGCGCAGGTGCCAAGCCTCACACTAGAATTTACTTCAGCCATTTCCTTGATGCAGTTTTGTCCCACATATGATAGAGATCCTAAGTAAGTCCTGCCAACATTTTGACCCATAGAAATCATAAGATAATATTGAGATGTTTTTAAGCCTTTCAACATGTGATAATGGGTCATGTTTCTTTAGCAGAAAAATAGTGCTAGGTTTTTTCTCTAGGCTCATAAAACACCTATCTAACCTCAGATTCTTGGCTGCTTTAATAGTAACAGGTATGGTTTTTCTATCATGCAAAGTGTTTTAAGTCCAACAAAATTGTATTTGGTTCATTTTGTAACATTTGGATTGCATTGCAGGCAAGTTAGTGTTGTAGGTAGCAGGACTTATAGTTGGATCATAATGACAAAAATTTTTCTCTCTGGTAGCATGCAGTCTAAATTTTATCCTCTAGTAATGGGCCAAAAAGTCAGTCAAAATATTAAAGACAATTAAATATACTGTGAGCATATTATGTCATCCATACAGTTGTCTAAGAGTGAGACAAATATTAGTCAATTAAAATTGCTTATTGGTAAGTTAATGTTTACCAAACAATGGGTTATTTCTAGACTAAATAAAGCTGCACATAAATTATACCCATCAAAAGGCATTTCAATGTTTTTCAAAGACACTCGCAAGCATTTAAGAAAGGCATTCTCTCTCGAAAAAAATTTCACAATCTTTCGGAAACTTGAAAAAGTTAGCCCATTTAATTTAGAAAACATAAATTTTCTTTTCTTAAAGCTGAACAATAACTGTTCCACTGGGTTGGAAAATTTCATTTTGGCATCATCTGTAGCTTGTCAGGTACTGACATTTTTATTGTGCTAGTATTTGTTAATAACTTAAAACCCAAAGGTGTTTGTCATGTTTATACTTGCAGGCTTTGATCAGCACGCTTTTTTATTCACATTGGCTTGTAGTTTGCACTTTCTTCTCAATGATGACTGTCTCTAACTTGCATACCACTATTTAAATCTTGATTTACTTAGAAAAGAAGAATCAAGAAATATTTAAAAAGTCAAATTAATTCTATGAAAATTGCCAAAGCATTTTGGTCTAAACTGTAGAGATCTTTCACTTCTTTGTTTTGGTTTATTTTTAGATCTGTAATTTTATTTGGTCTACTGTAAAAGAGCATGCCATCATGATGTCTTTCTCAGTGTGTTAATTGTGGCCTTTAAAAATGCTGGAACCATTTGCTACCTTCAAAATCATAAACGAGGTAAGATGAGAGGGCAGACATGAGACAGGTGGCCATAATGTGTCCCTCAGTAGTAGGTGATCTGGACTACATGTTAATTGTAACACCTGCTAATGCATTTCCTAATGAAAACATAGTGCCTGAGTGAGTTAAAAGTGAGAACACCATGAATTAATGCAATTTAAATTGCTGAGGTTAATATTAAATTAAATCATCACACTTTCCCTGCTTAGATTTCTGCTTTTTCTCTAGAAACTTGTTGTGCCTTCCAAAAAAACTGAGACTTCACTTTCCCAAGTAATTTTTAATCATGGCTTCCCATGATTACAGTAACTGCTTCTCCTTTCTTAAATATTCCATGGACATAGGCAGAGTCAACTGCAAATACTAAACCTGGAGAATAAGAGTGGCCGAGATTCCCAATAAGCTTGAGCAAGCACAATCTGTTCGCTCCTGTAGATTAGTTGCCTAGAACTCTGATTAAGGGACAACAGTCAATGGTAGAGATTGCCACTGTGTTATCCTTCACCTGATTCCATTTCTTTTCTCTAACTATCTTACTTCCTTTCTGTCCATCCTTTCAAACCATCCTTCATATGCATTCTTTAAATTAACCAATATCCTTCTGTCACAGCTCCATAGACCAACACTCTGCATAAACAAGTATTACAATCATTCCCTCTGGTTTTCACCTTTAAAATTTAACTTGAACTCTATAACATGCAAATGTTCCATGCCAGCCTGCCTGAATTTTATCTTTGTGTTGTATCTCTTAGAATCCTAAAAAAAAAGCACTTTTTATCATTTAATTTATTCTCATTTTACTTTCTCTTAAGGGTTGTGGAGCTCTGCTTTAGATTTTGAAATAAAAAGTAAAATTTGTGGGCCAATACAGGATTCTAGAGTAAAGGATATAAGCCAAAGCTAAAAATTATTTACAGAAACAAAGAACATTTAAAAGTTCAGCAGTACTGTCTGGTGCTCTGCATCCAGTTGTTAAATGCTGGCCTCCAAGATCTGGTTACAGCCCAGAGGAACACATGCTCAGGAGCACCAAGTGTGGTGTAACCTTGCTTTCCAATATGCTCTGACTAGTTAAATAAAGTTGCTGACAGCCTACAGCTGGGTAGAAGAGAAGCAGGTGGAGCTTAGATTTCCAGAGTTTGGGGGCTCAGAGGAGAGATAAGCAGGAGAGGAGGCCAGACAGAAGAAAGGCTCCATGGGCCATTATGGACCATGAACACACAGCCATGTGGGATGGCCAGATGGAACAGAAGCAGCCCAGGCAGGCTCAGTTATGGCAAGTAACTTGGGATATGTAGCTGGGAAATACCAAAATAGCTCAGAGGTTACTATCTGCCCAGTTAAGGTGCTTTAAAGCTTTTATAAATCTAAAAAGAACATCTCAATTACTTAGAAGCTAACAGAGGTAGAGAAGCCCTCAAGAGTCTAGCGTCACTTCCACAACACAGTGTTCATAAACCAGAGGCTGATCAGTTACATTGCGATAATGTCTTACATGTGCCTTGGAATAGTCATGAAAACAAGGGTGCCCTTAGAAAGCTACATAATAGTAAAATGCAACACTTAAGAATGAAATGATACTCCCATGTTGCTTCTTTTAAAGCATCAAGTAGGCCTGGTGAGAAGACTCAGTAGATAAGAGTTGCAGAGATGGAAGGAGAGAACTCCATCCACCAGAGTTGTCCTCTGACCTCACTCTTTATGAGCATTGGGGCAGTACACACACATGTAATCATAGTATAATTTCCAAATAATAATAAACATAAATATGAAAGGTTCACAAATTAATTGGGTGGGTGTAAAATTGTTGAGTTGAAACTTTTAAAATTTCTTTTAATTACCCCAATATAGTCTGAAGGAATCACATCCTATATAGCAGTTCAAATTTTTTGATGCATTTTCAAACATTTGTGATGAATTCGTGTCAAATTTTAATTTATACATATAAACTTTATTGGATGATTGAATTTATTTTTAATTATCTTTTTGTGTGGATACTATGTATACATGTACACTATGTATACATGAACATACATATATATGTTTACTCATTCCTATGAGTGTAGTTGTGCAAGCCTGTGCCAAGACAGTGTGTGTGTATGTATGTGTGTGTGCATGCATGCGCAAAGACAGCCTTATTTACCAAGACCTCTCTTTGGTGCTTTCTGCTGTGTACATTGGGTTATAAGGTCCAAATGTTCCAATATTCTTCCCTTTGATCCTCACATCTCTCCATAGAAACAATGACAATAGAGGAACCCTAGCATGTCCTGATTTTTAGTGAGTTTTAGAACATCAACTAAGGCCTTCATGTTCACAACTACAACTCTTACCCACTGAGCCATCCCATCAGCCTGTATTTTCATATTTGTATTGCTATTATTAAAGTGAGAAATTTATATATAAGATATATAAATAGTTTAGCAGTACCAGAGAACCATACCTTTCAAAAAAGATACAAAGATTCAGAAAATTTAATATAATGGCAAAAAGTAAAGAAATCCACTTTTCCATGTATAATATCTAAATCTATGGCATTGGGAAACTATCTATTCCAGCCTAGCTAATGTTAAATGCATATGTACATTGAACATTAGTAAATTGCTTTTGTTAAATTGCTTATCTTACAGATACTGGGTATTTTCATCAAGTAAAGGGCAACTTTTCTACTACTAATCTACAGAACATAGAGAATCTCAACAACTGGCCACATATGTCAAAATCTCAGAATAATATTCTGTATGACGAGATTTTAAAATTGTTTTCCTTTTTGAAAACAATTTATTCACATTACATCTCGCGTATAATCACCACACACTTCCTGTTCCCATCTTCCCTTCCTCTTCCTCCCTATTCTCCATCCCTTAGACCTCTGACCAGTGAGGTCCACCGCTCCCACCATCTGATCACAGCCTATCAGGTCTCATTTGTGTTGCCGGCATCCTCTTCCTTTGTGTTCCCACACGGCCTCTCGGCCAAGGGGCAGTGACCTAATCACAGGTACCAGAGTGCGTGTCAGAGGCAGTCCCCTGCTCTCCCCTCCCCTTATCCATGTGGAGGATGAGCTGTCCATTGGCTATATCTGAACAGGGGGTCTAGTTCTCGGCTTGCAGTGTCCTCGGATGGTGCATCTGATTGTGCAGGCTTCCCTGGTCTAGTTCCCCCAGTCTTGGCAATCTCCTTGTGGAGCTTCTGACACCACGTCCCCCGTCTTTCCATCACCCATCTTCTCCATACAACTTACAGCTCTTAACCAAGGGTCCAGCGTTGGGTGTCAGTATGTGTCCTGATCTCCTGCTGGCGGAGTCTCTCAGAGGACATGTATGCTGGGCTAATATCCACTTATAAATCAGTATATTCAATGTATGTCTTTCTGGGTTTGGGTTACCTCACTCAGGATGATTGTCTCTAGTTCTACCCATTTTTCTGCAAATTTCAAGACTTCCTTGTTTTTTTTTTTGTTGTTGTTGTTTTTTGTTTTTGTTTTTTTGTTTTTGTTTTTGATAGCTGAATAGCATTCCATTATGTAAATGTACCAGAGGTTCTTTGTCCGTTTTTCAGTTGAGAGACTTGTAGGTTCTTTCCAGATTCTGGCTATTATAAAAAAAAAAGCTACAGTGAATATAGCTGAGCAAATGGCCTTGTTGTATGATGGAGCATATTCAGATATTTGACCAGGACTGGTATCGGTGCTTCTTGAGGTAGCACTATTCCTAATTTTCTGAGAAAGAGCCAGATTGATTTCCAGAGTGGTTGTATATGTTTGCAGTCCTCCCAGTAATAGAGGAGTGTTCCCTTTTTTCCATATCCTCACCAGCATGTACTATCACTTGAGCTTTTGATCTCAGCCATTTTGATGGGTGTTAGATGGAATCTCAGGGTCATTTTGATTTGCATTTCCCTTATGACTAAGGACGTTGAGCATTTGATATTACTCTGTTGAGAATTCTCTGTTTAGCTCTTTATCCCATTTTTAATTGAGATTTTTAAATATAAAAATCAATACATTTATTAAATTCTCTACTCTTACCCTTAATTGTAATTTTCAATTACAAAAACAATTACAAATATAATATTAAAATATGTACAATTCTATTGTCTTACTAAGTTTGTTAGTTCGATTTACTTTGTCTTTTCCTCTTTTTTTGGTCAGTGTATTCAAACAAGTTCTCATGATGTTCCCTGGGTTTTATGTTGAATGTATTTTGGTTGCTTGGTTGTTTGGTTGGTTTTTTGAGTCAGAGTTTCTGTGTGTAGCCCTAGCTGTCCTGGAACTCACTCTGTAGACCAGGCTGGTTTGGAACTTGCAAAAATCTGCCTGCCTCTGCCTCTGCCTCCTGAGGTCTTGGATTAAAGACATGCACCACCTTGGCCCAGGCAAATGCTTGGTACTTTCTTTCTTATCTTTTTTCCCTCTTTTTTTTTTTTTTTTTTTTGATCTTGAACTTCTTATGCACCTAACAATGACTTGACTTCCTGATCCTCCTGCCTCCAGATCTTTCATGTACTGGGATTATCCATGTATGGTATGATGTCATACCAGGTTCTTAATCTTTCAAGTAGCATTAGCAGTGGTAAGTCTAAGATTAGTCATATTCATGTCATACATAATAAACAATAAATTATTTATATCAGTGGGCTGAGTAAGATACTAAAGAAGTAGGAAACCTTTTTATTAGTTAAAAATCATTTAAATAATTTGCTGTATTTATATTGAAACCTTGGCAAATACATTTTATATTGATAATGACTATAAATATTGCAAAATTTTTATATTGAATATATAGTATAGAATGATTGCCTCAGCTAAAAATAAATATAATTGATCAAATATAAGGTTTAATGCTAAAAATACTTGAATTAAAACCACTTATGAATAACAAATAATTAACTTTATAAAAATGTGAAAAATTCCAGAGTAGTACTTACAAAGAAAACAATAATGCCAATAGAAAGATGAGCAAAGTTTTCAGAATCAATAGTAATCAGAGAATACATACCATAACTACAGTCAGATTTTTTTATACCTTTTAATTGACTATATTAAACTAATATAAGAATTAATGTTGGCCAGGATTTGGGAAACAGATAAGTACTGTACAGGGCTGTAGTGAATAAAGGTAATTATAGCTTTTTAAAAAATATTGTTAAAATTATTTAAAAATTAAAATATCTCTGCTCTTTGACTTGCCAAGACCAATTCAGAGTATTTACTCAAAGCAAATAAGCTTAGAAAACATACAAATTTCGTTACTTTCAGTATTATTTAGAACAACTGTGTTCTGAAATCATTTAAAATCAACAGAGAAAGACATTTATAAGTGTAAGCTATTAATGTAACCTATAAGTGTAAGCTGTTTGAAAAGAAAAACAATATGTACTTGTACCAACATGTGTCCAATTATATGAAGATTTGTCAGTTAATTGAACTCATTGCATCACATGATATCAATTACACATGTAGGAATTAAGAGTAATAGAAATAGTAAAGTGAAGAAAGTGAGTCACAAGGAGATTAATTGACTTGACCAGAGGTGTTGCATTAGAGACTGTCCGAAGATGCTACAGACCTGCTTACCTGTGTTGGAGGGTACAAGATGCAGAGCTGAGCTTCAAACCTAGATACTTTCCACGGGAAATTAATCACATAGAGCCCATAGGTAAAAATTTCATAATCTCTATGTTATTGCCCTACATTAGGAGAAAGGCTGTTCCTATTTATAAATTTTAAAAATATGTAAGTTATTATTGTCTGTTAAAAAAAGGATATAGTAAAGTGGTGCTTCCTAGAAATTTAGGGTTTCAGAAATTAGAAATAAAAGTTTCTGTAAAGCAAGAGACATAAATTATTGAAGTCTATTGTACAGCATGGTGACTGTAATTCATAGTGATTCATAGTATACTGGAAGATTTTTCAGAGAATCTGCCCTAAATATACATCTATGCCCTATATAGAAATATATGTATATATTCATATATTCCCTAAATATATGGATGTGTACACACACACACACACACACACACACACATATATATATATATATATGTATGTATGTATGTATGTATGTATGTATGTATGTATGTATATGCTACAAAATAATGAATATTTGAAGTGATGGATGTAATGATTAGTTTTAGTGAAAGTTAGAACCTTATTTCAGGAAAACCAGAATGACTAACCCTCGCTAGCAGTCTAGAAGCAAGCATATGGCTTATGCGAATCTAGTCAGTTTCAGGAACATCAGAATTTATTGAGATTTTAAAATTCCTGGCCTTAAGATTCCCTAAAGGATGGAAGGTTTTTACAACCCTTAATTCTATGTCTTAGCTAGGTTCCCTCCAAGACAGAGTGTTTCATCTCATAGGATATTGCTTATTAACTTTCATATTACAGGATTAATAACAAAACATCAGCACAAATATATATTCTAATTAAGCATAAAATAAAAAAATGTGGCCTTAAAACATTGTATAAAACCGCCAGACTAAAATTTAAAATATGAATTTTAATTTGTTCAGAATCCTGGAGTTTTAATTTGGATGATCTATGTTAAATATGCTTGTCTCTTCAATTACTTTTATTATGACTGGCATATTCATGGGACACTAAGTGTCTTTTGGGCTCTCATCAGGCATTATAAATTTCTGCAAACTTCACATATACTTTTTCTAATTTTCTATCCAAAAATATAGCACGGTGATTATCATAAGCTAACAACTACATTAAGTCACAAAATCTACTATGACACCAAGCACTATTATATTACAAAAGTGGGCATTTAGTTATATGGTAATAGGAAGGTTGAAAAAACAAAGTTACTAGACACAAATATTTCAGTTATTTCTCATATTTATGAGAAACTCTGTCCACCTATTATTTCATATTGCTCAAATTTAGCAAAGACTGCTGGGTAATATTATTGAATTGGAGGATGAGTGGAGTTGAGAATGTTTGAATAAATTGCTTTGGAGAGGCAGAGAAAAAGCTACACGGAAAGAGTGGACAATGCGAGAACCAGTGTCCTGCCAGTTACGGACAAATTAAATTCCCAGGTGTGCCAACCATTCAGATCTCAGAAATTTCCACTATACGTTTCTGAGAGATTTAGCTTGCAACAAATTTAACCTGTGTCAGATCATTTTCTTTCTGGAAAATAAATAAGTGGCTAGAGCATCATTAAAAATGATTACAATAAATGAAATAAAGCCTGCAATGAAAAACAGTCCAATAAAATGCTGACTAAATGAAAACAAGGAGACTGAGTCATTATATGAAAGATGTTGTTATGTTTAAAATTAACGACCTAGTGAGGGCAACAGGAAAATACAATCAGAAATAAAATAATAATAATGTATAATACAATATTATGCTTTTTGATTTTTTTGAAGAGAAATACAAATTCTCAGAAATGCTGGATTTCCAAGTCTAGAATGAGGTTGCGAAAACATCAAGAGAAGCAGGCAGTATGGCTCAGTTGGTGGAGCACTCACCCAGCATGGAGGAAGTCGTGGGTTTAATCATTCTTACTGCATAAAAATTGAGTATGTGGTGCAACCCTGCAATCCTAATCCTTAGAAGTGAAGGAATGGGGGTCAAGTTTTCAAGATCATCGTTGTCTATAGTGTAAGATCCAGGCCATCCTGGGCTACAGGAGACCCTGTCTCCAACTGGAAAAGCAGAAAAGGACTGAGGACTAAGTCTTGTCACCTTCCGCACAATGCTCCTGTTACTTCCAGACAAAAGCTTGGCTTGTCCACTCGATCTTGTGAAAACAGGGGTCATCATTGCCTTTCATTTAAAGCCTGGTTTTATGTTAATGAAATATTTGTCTGACTGTTAATAAAAGCTTTTAAAGAATATTGGAAAGCATTTTATAGCAAGTAAAACATATCGTAGCATTATTTGCAAACACACATGTACACCTTTCCTTTAAACTGTGTTCAGTAGGAAATGAAAGATAAACATGTCTTAATGCAGAATGCTTATAAAATAGAGAATGATTTAATTCATTACACAAGTTCATTTTATTCTCTTGACAAAGTACCTGTGTTTGTCTTGGAACTCATTAAACTGATAGTGTTTCGAGTAAAATGTAATTTAACCTTTAATTAAAAGATCATTATTAGAACTTAGCATTTTAATGAGACAGCTAAAATGAATTAATTGCAATAGAAGAAATATGCTTGAATCACTGTAGTGTATGATAGATAATAATTAGGAAATTATGCCAAATATAATATGTAAATGGAAATTATGTTATTCAAATTTTAACCTGAAGTTAATATCTTAATATATAGCATGATTAAAATAAAATGAAGTAGCTATTATATCTTACTGAAGATATTAAAATTAAGTTAATGGTTTCTCTCAATAGAATTAGCACATATAAAATACAAAATATGCTAAAGAAATACAATAAAGACCTGTGCTCAGAAGATCAAAGTAGTTAACATGATGTTAAAATTATTTGATTTATTACCTGTATGTATTATATGTTAAATTCAAACATTATTCTTATGTACTGTAACATATTTTAAAAATTTTTTTCAAGAAATCTTGGTTCAAACTTATGTTAAAACACATGAAAATATGTTCAAAATAGTGGTGTCAGCAAAGAATAAATGATCTTTAACTGACATAAAGTAAGAAGCCTGTTCTAACTATTGGCATTAGGTTTGGAGAGTACTTCACATAAATTGAGAGATGCAATAAAGTGCAATATTAAAACACAGTGCAATGTGTACATGGGACATGTGTCTAGGACAGCATCCATGCCTTGTGCAGACTCCCTTATTTTGTCTCTCTCAATTATTCAATGATGTTAAAAAATCATGATGTTTTTGGCTGAACTCACTTATTAACTTATTTCTCAATTATCATATAAATATTTCATATATATTTGTATATGTTACATGCGTGACATGAATTTTGATGAATTTATAGTTAATGAATGATCCTAATTTTATAATATTAATGTGGAGTTAGAACAAGTTGTTGCTACTGAAATATAACTTTGGCTCAGCTTGAAAAGATAGCCCACAACTGAGTATTAACTATGAAGAAATGATAATTATTTCTAAAGTTATGTAATATGAAACCCAAACTATCACACAGTGATTAAAATGACTTCTCTTCCTGGCAAAGATGAAATATTTTGTATTAGAGATTTAGTCCACCTTAGCTGAAATACAGGCTGAGATAAAATATGTGCAGTGCTTTGGCAACTCATGGGAGCTATGGGAAATAGAAGATATTGTGTTGAGACCCCAGGTGCCTAAGCTCTGAATGCACAGAAACTCCAGTCCAACCACAGAAAGCAGCATTGAAATGTCTGGATAAAGGAAACGACACGCTTTTAGAAAGAAAGAGCAGGAAGAGGAGAGAGGGGAAAGGATAAAAGCATGAGTTATCAGATGATTGCTGTTGTGTTTTCAGTTAAGGAATGGTTGGATACAAGGGATGGGATAACCATTGAGATGTAATAAGAATAAATTAATAAAATAAAATAAAAAGATCACTTCATCTTTTGAGGAAAGTATTAAAAGTTGAGTAAAACGTAGAGATACAAATCTAATAATCACAAAATTCACAGAGGATATAAAGAAATTTTATATATTTTTCTTTCTACACTAAAACTGAAAAATTCAGAAAATCCATGGAAAAACACTGAGGAGATCAAAAACACCTCAGTAATATAGGTAAACAGGTTTAACTGGGAAAATTTGATTCATAAAACAAAATGTTCAAGAATGTTCCTGTGAATACAAACAAACAACTTCAACAAACCTATCACACCAAAAGTGAACTTGGGAGACCAGCAAGATGGTGAAGGTTGTGGACTCCAGGCATATGCCTTAAGTTCAGTCTCAGAAGAAGGAGAAAATTACTTCTACAAATCATCCTCTAGTATACACTGGCAGGCTAAGCCATGTGTGTCCCCGACACACATATATCAACACAGACACACAGACACACACACACTCACACATCACTAAGCAAACATGCATACAAAGAAATAAGTATTGACACTTTATTCATGTTATAAAGGTACACTTTATAACAATATCAATCAATAAAGTCAATTGTGATTTAAATCAAAAATGCCTCCCATAGGCTTAAGCATATAAACACTTGACTCATAGCTGGGGATTTTGTCTTGTTAGGATTCAGAGGTGTGGTCTTGCAGAAAGAAACCCATATAAGCGTTTGCAGTTCATAACCTTGTGCTACTTCCATTGATATTACACGCTTGTGGCAAAAGATGTTGTCTGTCAGTTTCCAGCTCCTATGCAACGCCTGTTGTGTTATTCCGTATTTCCAAGCCAGAATAGAATCTTATCCCTCTGGAACCTTAAGCCAAAACCAAACTCCTTCCACAGATCACTTTTGGCTGTTGTGCTTTAATCACAGAAACAGAAAACATTAGTAATACAGACATTGTCACTAGGGGTGGGAATGTTGCTTTGAAGAACCCAACCACGGTGTCTGGAGGAATTGTGAAGACTTTGGAACCTTGGACTAGAGTTTGGTTGAAAGCTGTGAGTAGAGGTTAATGAGCTATACTTAGAGAAATCTGGATGGCAACAGATTTAGGAGCAAAGCAGGAAGTAAGGGCCCAGCAAGAGTTGTTTCCTAGAGAAGTCTCTTTAACAGCAGCTGGGATCTACGCCATTCCTACTGTGGTTTGGCAAATGAGCTGCCTGCTGTTTCACTTTGTCCTAAGAACTTGTCTGAGGCTTAATTAGAAGTAATGGACTCCTTACCTCAGTGGAAGAAAATTAAAGACATCATACTGTCGAATGTCTTATAATGCTTACAATGAAAAAGAACAAGTGGAGCCAGAAGAAAAATTTTTAAAAAGTATATTCATGTGAAGAGGAAAGAAGGACAAAGAAGTGTAGTTTGTTCTGGAAGAGAGGCTGTGGTGGTGAATGAGGAGAGGCCAGCTCTGCACCAGAACCAAGGGAAGTGGACACTCAGAGCCCAACAGGGAAAGTGAAAAGGCTTAAAGACCTCTGTTCTTAAAAGCAAATGCTTTTCTAAAATCTTCCACGAATTTAATATTAAAATATAAACAAAACCATGTGCCTGTACAGAGACCTTTCTGTCTCCATTCACTCACATACAGTGTATTTACTTGGGTCAAAGTTCACAGATATCTCTGTTGGGTGCATGGGTGTTATTTTGACATGGTTTCTTAGATTCTGTGGCACTCTTGTGGAAATCCAAATATATAGACAAATTCATTATTTGTAGAACTATGGGAAAGTTACTTGAATGTTTTGAATCATAATTTCTTCAGAAACAAATTAAAGAAAAATGCCTACACCATAGAATTTAATCAAATTATAAAACTCATTTTAATTGGATATAAATAAAATGTTCTATTGTGTAAGCACAATGAGTTGCTATATTTTGTAGAGAATTATAATTAATTACTTAGTACTGCAGTTATTTTACTGAATGTTTTCCTATCTGAGAATAAAAGCACTGCATGCATTGGAAAGCAGTTTGGTTAACATTAACTCTTAGAGATATTAAGTGGGATAAATTTTGATCTAAATATATTATTTACACTACATTTTGATACATAGAACTTAAATTACTCTGTGCTCTGTTTTTATGAAGAATTGTTTCTTTAAAAATAACTGTTACCCAAACCCCTACCCAGATCTAGCCAAGGGACAGAACATTCTCCACAGTTAAGTGGAGACTGGGGACTAACTTTCATAGGATCTCTGGTGCCCCATATTTGGCCATGTCCCTTTGTTGGGGAGGCCCAATGGCACTCGGAGGAAGGATAGCGGACTACCAAGAAAAGACTTGATACCCTAGCACCATATTCAGGGGGAGGAGGGCCCCCACAGCCACAGTCATAGGGAAGGGGGGTTGGGGTGAAAGTGGGAGGGAGGGAGGAATGGGAGGAGGCATGGGATGGGATGGAAAATGAGATGAAATATGAATTATTTTAATTTTCAATAAAAATGTGTTATTAATTTAAAAAATATAACCTAAAAAAATAACTATTACCTATTTTATTCTATCTGTATAAACAGAGGTAAAAACAATTATTCAATTTAATTTAATGTTAAAGTATATAACTTTACAACTCATGAATGAATACTTTTAAAATATGTTTATCACGAAAATTTAAAAATTTAAACTGGCTAATTCTGGGGAGGTTCACAATGAAACAAATTTTGTTGTGTCTGTAACCTAAAATCTTTTAAATGGATTTTCAGTTTTAATCTGAGTTTGGTAAAATATAAACAGAACTTTTAAACACACACATCCATATGCAGACACATAAATATGTCTTTTTTATACATGTTTTTTACATCTACTTTACTTTTATACTTTTTCCTCAATGGTGAGCACATTAAGTAAAGCAACACTTTGAGCCATACAATTTTTGCTATTCTAACTTCACATCTGCTAGCCAATTTAATTTAAAAGATACTACTAAATTCTGTAAGTATTGTAACAGAATGATTACAATGACCTGATTGCCTCTGTCAAAACACCAACATTTGTTCATTTGGGATAGAGCCTTGTGCTAATATTACTCCATGTGTTGGCTTGACAGCATGCTACATTGTTCTTCCGTGAGATAACTTTTCTTTTCCTTTTTAATTATGTGGCCTTTCTGAGGTCTTGTTAAAGACTCCTTCATACTGAAAAGTCATTAGAATCACCTGAATTCACAGCAATAAAGAAAAGACAAGTGACACTTCATCATTGAATTTAATTACGCCAAGAAGCATGGTAACTTTGTATGTGGCAAGAATATTACTGCCTAGCTTTTAAACTGAAGTTTGAAGCATCCATATTATCCCTAATTTATAATTCTGACATTAAAATAAAATATTTCTAGTAAAATTATTTAATTCAATTTTATATGTATTTCACTTGACTTTATTATTTAATTCATTAGTCTTTTACAATTTCCTAACCCCTACTTTTGGCATAAAATGTCCTTACAGAATACATCCTTGCTGATGTTTGGGACTGATATCAGTGGGTGCCTCCACTAGCGCCACACATTTGAAGAATACTCTCAGCATACATTAGGTGCCCTGTATGTGATAGACAGCATACACAGAAGCAAAATTGTCAGAGAACGTAGAGTCACTGAGCAGGGTACAGATAATAACAAAATATTGTCATAGAGATAAGAAGATGGTTCAGAAGTTAAAATGACATATTACTCTAGAATAACTCAGCTTGATTCCGAAAAAAAATAATGCCAGATAGCTTCTAAGCAACCTTTACTCCAGCTCCATGGAGAACCATGGCCCCTGGCTTCCATAAGACCTATAACCATGTACAGAAACATGCACATAAAAATAGATCTTTAAAAAATTCTGAAACCTGGTATAATGTTCACTCTTTGTTAGCTAAAACAAATGAAAAATACCAAATAATTGTGTTGGTTAGTAACTTTCTTATTCTATGCTTTTATATTATTATTAAAAATTGAAGATATAAATAATGTTTTTACCAAATACCATCACTTTTCTTACAATACTGGGATAGCTAAAGACACACACACATACACACATACATATGATAGTTGAATTTATGAATTTATTATCAAAGTGAAAATATAAAATCATTTTTCTTCCAAATACCATTATTTTCTTCTAATACTTGAATATATACATACATATGTATGTATGTATATATATATAATATATATATATATATATACACAGAATGGCTGAAGTTATGTATATTTATACACATAATTTTAATTATTTGATTATAAATATATACAAAAATTCCTTTTCAAGACAGATTTAAAACCGTAATTATGAAGAGACATTACTTTTTTCTTACAATCATTGAGAATGATTGTATTGGAGTTTTTCAATACTCAGTTTTTAAATTAAATCCACTAGGCTATATTCAATGCTATATATATTATAAAATATGGTTGTTCATTTAAATAACCAAACAAATCTGTAATCATGGTGTCAAATTTCTTATTAAAAAAGAAGCTTTAGGCAAATGAACTATATGAACATTTACTTTAGCAAAGAATTATTTCATGAAGTGGGCAGCACCTTGAATACTGGGGGTTTGGCAGGCTCCACATTGTAATATAGGCAGGTAAACTTATCAAGCAGCAGAAGAAAGGGGTACCTTGAGGTAGGCTGTTTTCAGCTCCGTATTTGACTTCTTGGACTTACCTGAGTAGTTTGGTTGATTTGTTAAATTTTCCTTAGACACATGTTTACAACAATAACTCTATAACTTGTTGGGGGAAGAGTTATGGCTCAGTCAGCAAAGGGATCATCTAAATCTGACTGTGGTCTTCAGGGCACAAGTGAATTATAGGTGAGGTGGTGGGACTGTAATTCCAGCTCTGGAGCACTGAAAACCCAGGAGAACCTCTGTATTAATGAAGCAGGCTAGCAGGACAGCCGGACATCAGAACAATGACCAGCATGGTCAGATATCATCAAAAGGGCTACAGTGCCACTTATATCTTGTAAGTAATCAACACTTGTTTAATTGACTTGAGGATGTTCATGTCTCATGCTATCAACCTAGTCCCTTACTTGTGAGATGTTAGAATTTATAGGAGAACCTACTACAGCTAATTTATTAAACATGGATAATCTCTAAATGAATTTTAATTGTCACATCCTTTGATGGCTACAGAGATATGACATGACTGGGATGGCAAGGGAAACTAGAAAAAACAAGGCCACATAGATAAAAGCTGGGGTTGGGTAGTCTGGGCTCCCTCATGGAAAAGTCTCAGCACCCTGGAAATACCATTCTATTTATTGTATGCAGTTGTACATAGAAGCATATTAATGCATATGGGTGAACAAGGAGTTTGGATTACTGCATAAAAATAAACAAGAAGAAAAGATTTATGATATACTCCTGAATTTCAGAGATAGGTTTAGCTAAGCCCAGTATATGCACTCTTTGTAGAGAGTCCATCAACATGTCCTAAATATCTGGGATGGAAGCTGAAGTGGGCATTTTCTGCACACATTGTAAACATTTTCACATAACCATTGCTTTAGGGGCACTATTGCTGTGATGAAACACCATGACCAAAAGCAACTTGAAGAAGAAATGGTTTATTTCAATCACAGTTCCATAAAGCAGTTCATCATCAGAAGTAGTAAGGACAGGAACTCAAACAGATCAGGAACCTGAAGGCTAGAGCTAATGCAGAGGCCATGCAGAGGTGATGCTTAAAGGCTTGCTCTTCATGACTTGCTGTGTTTGCTTTCTTATAACCCAGGATCACCAGCCCAACGATGACACCATTCACAATGTGCTGCCCCCCCCTCATCAATCACTAATTAAGAAAATGCCTTACAGCTGGACATTATGGAGCCACTTTCTCAACTGAGGCTTCCTCATTTAAGACAACTCTAGCTTTCATCAAGCTAGCATAAAACTAGGCAACACACATACAGATAAATGTCACAATCACCCCTCATTAAAAACACCTTCATTTTGCAGAAGGTAAAAACCATTAAAGAGAACCACAGACTGTTGAACTGCAAAACACAACTGAACTTGTGGTGCCCAGTCCCAGTTGATACCTCCACAAGAGAAATCTCTCTAACATGAAGGGGACCTCATGCAGAGATGGTAGAACGAGTTAAGAGCCATGGGATCAAGTTTTCTGTTGAGAGATTTTTGTGTTCCAGATATGACAGGGATGGTACTCCCATGAAATTTCAACAATATGGATACCTAAATAAGATCTCAACAATGACAACACTAATTGACATTTCAATATGTTTGGAGGAAATTTCACAACACTCCACCCCTTGATGAAGAGCTATAGGCAATTTAATGAATGCTTAGTGTAGGAGAAACAATCTTTCCCATTGATTTGTAACCTAATTAGTTATCTGATATCAACTGATCAGCCCTGAAATATACCTAAGTTGATCATATACATATGGGCAACACTAAACAGGCCCAGCAGGGGATATATACATACATACACATATATGCATATATAATTGGATTGTCAGTTAATACATTAAATTTTATGAATTATAATTTATACATATTATTTATGCAAAACACACACTCTATAGTGCAAAAGAGGCCAGAAGTGATGGAGCAGTAAGATTTTGTACATAGGAGGAGTTGGGTCAAGAAGAACAGGAATATGGCACAAATACAGACATATAAATAATCAAATAATAGGTAAGGTTTTTCTCTGGCCTCAGTGAGTATGTGTACATTTTTCTACACAAACATATCTTCATGTATATGAACAAGCGCAGAGTCTAGATTAAAACAGGAAAAAAACAAAAAGTTATATAATTCCAAGAGAGGTTATAGTTTATATAAGAGGTAAGATTACACATTACAGTAGGAAAGAGATCTTTGTTCACTCTGCTAACTGAACTTCAATTTGTGTTTTAACTCTAGTGAATAAAAGCAGAATAGGAAAGATTTATAGTGTCTGGCATAACTAATTAGGGGCGTATCTCCTGCTATCATTTTCTCTTTCATTTGAGATCCTTTAGCTTTGGAGTCCTGATGTGATATATTTATCCCAATCTTAATAATTTGATATCATCTCAGCATCGTTTACTCATTGGGAAGTTCTGAATCTGGAGCACTGTTATTCTCTCATGATAGATGTCATGAGTAACCTACAACCATCTGCTCCTTTAAATGTGGCCCTCAGAGAGCATACATTTTTCTTAATAAACATGGAAATGTCAGACATTCCAGTAATGCCAAGATTCATTACATCAACCACAGTCATAGCTCTTTCCTCTTTGTTGGACAAAACCATCCGTAACTTGAAGCAGAGTAGTTGCGATGATCCTCAAAAAGACACATGGCATTTAATTTATTAACATTTCTTCCTGAAAAGAGTATAGAGGAGATTAGTAGACTCAAAAGTCTCATGGGACACCAGGTAGCTCAGAAAGTCTCAAGAGTCTAATAAATTGTTCTAAGTCCTTTCCAATCTCAGAGCCTCAGGTGGTAGCAAAAGGTTACAAAAGGTCACAAAAGGTTACATGTCTTGGAGAATAAAAATTTGGAAGTATCTTGAGAACCACTATCCAGCAGTATAAGAAATATGCCCGGAGTTAAAGAGAGACCAATCACATTGTAGAAAGAAGAGATCATTCAAGCCTTCAAGCTGCCTAAGGAGCTCCAGTGTTGCAGTTTTCAGGGTCAATAACCTCTGTTGGAGTGGACTTTCTGGTGATGCAACTGCTTTTATTTTAACTCTGTCATTTGTCCATAACCCCTCACCCATACTCCTATTAATAACTCCTATTAAAATTATTGGGCACCAAATTGGATGTTGGTGCAAGTGTTATTTTGATGTGTTGTTGACTCCTCTTCTGGGGTAGTACACATGTATGAGTGTGTCTTCACTCCCCAGGAAAAGACTGCCAAACAACATCATCCAGCAAATTAAAATTTTAGTATATGTCTCAACTCTGCAGTCAAAGATGGGAACTGTGCTCTTTCCTCTTCAATCTTTGTAGGCTTATGCCTGTTTCAGTTACTAGATGCAATAGAAATGGGGTTGTGTGACCCCTTTGAAGCTAGTCATAAATATTCCTCTATTTTTTACTTTGTTCCTTGTTATCTTTACTCTGTGAGGCCCATGTTGTCACTGAAAAGAAAACAAAATTTAATTACCTAAGGTGAAAAAAGAATCAAAGGCCACCTTTCTGGTACAGAATTAATCACTCACAAAGAGCCAAACCCATACATATGAACCCGATATCTTGTTACAGAAATAAGAAAAATAACTAAGGTATAGTACTCTCAGCAGATATTAGGAAGAAGTCTGATACAGGAAAATGAGTTTATGTGACTAAGCAGAGGAACCATAAAGTCAAATTTTCTTCCCACAGGACTGTAGCAATCTTGACTTTTCTATAATGTGTTAAACAGAGGCTAAGGTCTATGTCGCATTACCTTTGAGGCAGTCTATTCTATGCTCCTTCTAGGAGAATGGGGCCTAGGACCTCAGCTTTTCTCCAAGACTAATTTTCATTTAAGTCAAAGCAAAGGAAATAGTGGCATCTAAAAGATTCCACATTCTGAAGAAGAAAATCATTAGATTTGTAGCGTATTGGACTTGAGTCCATTCTAACCTGTGATAGTTTTTTTGTCTAGACCTCCATTCTGCTGATAGAAGGAATATAGGAATATCCTACCTTTTATTTGGAAATCAGCTTCAAGGTCCACATTTGTGCATTTCTATTCAAAGTAACACAAAGAGACCTGAGTGTGGAGTTCTCTGATTCCTGGCCTGTGAGATGAAATTTGCAGTAAGATGAATGGGTGTGCCCTGTCTGGCCTCAGTGGGAGAAGATGCTTAGTCCAGCTGTGATTTGAGGTGCCAGGGTGGGTCTGTACCACTGAGGGTACGCTCCTTCTCTAAGGAGAAGACAAGAAGGAATGAGGGGAGAAGGCAGGACTTGGAAGAGAGGAGTGAGGAAAGGGCTGGGCTTGGGCTGTAAAGTGATTAAATAAATAAAATTATTTCTTAAAGAAGAGTAATAGGTGTGATGGCTCCCTGCTCATGTGCGCCCTCTCCTGAACACACTATTCTCCTACTGTTCTTTTCAGTCTCTCCTTTTCTCTCCCAGGGTAAGATAGGATGTCTCTGAAAATTGTATTTGTGATACTGATGCAATGACTATGCTGACCTATTCTATATCTCTGGGATATGGTGAAGATAAAAGAAGAAAACCTAAGAAATAACTATAGTATGGTGTTTTTCTACACCTAACTACACTTACCTGAGAATAAATATACTTAGAAAATAAACTAACATAGCAAAGTTATATGAAATTCATTTAATATAATTCTAAAAATACATATAGAACATATTTTCTCATTAATAGGTAATGTATCTAAAAATCGTATTAAATAAAAATAAATCTGTCTAAAATTTGAAATGAGTTCTTTAGAATATGTTACGACAAAATACATCATAGCTATTGCATGCAAACTAAGAGCATATTTATACATGTGAATGCTTTAACATTACAGTGAAAAGTTCAACCTATTTAAGAAGCTATTTATAAAAAAAACTTATAGTGATGCTGCTGCAAATCCATAATGGTAATACACTGCTGTCCTTTTCATTATTGGTGTTGTCAAGAACTCGATGCCTGTTTCATATTGTCCCTTGAGGTACTGATTGGGATAGATAAAGCGGAGTTCCACACTGCAGGCATGTCGCTTCTACTGTAAATGTACACTTCCCTAGTCCCCATTGAATAGAATCATCTTCATGAAAAAATATTGACCACCTTAATAAAATGAAATAATTATTTTGAAGATTATTTTTGAGAAATAAATGATAATTTTTATTTTGGGACATGAAATGGGGGTACCAAAATTCTAACAAATCATTATCACTCATAGGGTTCATACTTGAAGTGGAGATACAATAGTCTTTGATCCTCTTTCTCCGCAACTGTGCATATTCAAAATGTGCTCTAGTTTTTTTTTTTGTGCATAATGTAAATAAATAAAATTCTGATAAGGATTGGCATCTTCCCGCTGATGAGTTCCTGCTTCTCTTATCATTAGCGTTTTCCTATATTTATTGTGTTGCTGTCATTATTGTTCACATAAAGAGTTTTTATTATTTCAGTTCTATTGAATAGTTTGTATAATTAATAAGTGACCAAATAATTGTTTAACTGTATGTTTCCCTTGCTCTTGGTTAAATGACTTCATAGCCTCAGTATCTTCAAAGGATTTTTCCAGATCATAGAAAAATTTAATATATACACATGGTACAGTTATGTCAGATAACCCACACACATCACTTCAATATGTTTAAAAATACCTGTGTTGCTCTTGATAACCAATACAATGAAAATTCAGTGAAATAGCTGATTAATTCTATTACTTAGGAGAAATATTACAAATATAAAATTCTTCAAGTGCTTAACTGAGATAGGTTTTATTCTTTGTACACAAACACACACATATTCACACACATACGTAAAACACCTGAATTTGAATTCTTCAATAAATATAACAATTTATAGTTATAAATTTAAAATTTTAATATATAGACATTTTAAATTTTTTTCAGAAACCATATTTTTATTTATTTACTTACTTTTTTATTTATTTCTTGTGAGTTTCACATCATATACCCAAGTCCCACACATTTTGCCGTCCCCTCATATCTACCCTTCACCTTTGCACTTCCTCCAAAAGAAAACACACACACACACACACACACACACACACACACACACGCACAACTGAGAAAACATCTCATTGATTGTAGAAACTGTACTTTGTCACGATGTGTCCCAGAGTATATCCCTCTATCCGTACATCTTTGCTTGCAAATACTCATTGCAATGTGTCATTGGTCTGGTTTGAGATCTCTGGCTTCTGTGACACCATCAGTCTATCAATATTGAATCTTAACTGGGACTCCTCCACATTATCTCGTGTTATGGAGGTCCCACAGTTTTGGGTGAACAGAGCTGGTCATTTCATGTGTCTCAACTGTTCATAGATGATATAGATTTTGGGCCGGGCCAACTCAGAGACCTAGATCTGGAACTGTGTGGTACCTGAGCTGGTCAGCCCACTTGCTCTCCCTTATCTGCACCACTAGGGTGAGATCTCTCCAGCACTGCTCTTCCTAGGCCACCCAGCACCACCACCAGCAGGCAGGGTCAGCTCTCCAGTCTCCTTAAGTCAGGGTAGTTCATTTGCAGCCATGCCTTCAGAGGCAACTCCACTGTGCTGCCCACGAGGGGTGTAAGGCCCATTCTCCAGAATATTGCACCACTGATGGGGCAGGGTAGCTCTTCTGCTCTCATACCCCCAGGGTCAGCTTTCGTGACTACTGCACCCACACCACCTCATGGCAGATGAGTATTGGGACCAGCTCTCTCAGGCTTTCACCCTCAGGGACAGCTCACCTAAGCCACCTCCGCCAGAGCCAACTTTACTATGCTGTGCAGGCAGGGTGCAGGGCTGCTTTCCTGCTCTCCAACCTGCTGCATCTAGCTCTCCCAACCTCATGACCTGCTGGGCAGCTTTCACAACTACTGGAGGAGACAAGGCGTGGGTCCGGGAAGCATCACTTCTGCACCCATGCTAACCCCAAACTGATGAATGGTGAGGTCAGCTCTTCTACAATCACATCCTCGGGGCTGGCTCCCCCACACGCTTTCCACCAGGGCCAGCTCCACTGCGCTGCCTCAGTGAGGCTCAGGGTAGACTCTCCTGAGTGCGTTCTGCTGTAAGAAATGGGGCCAGCTTTCCAAAATGCCACATCCAGTGAGGAGCTGGGGCAGTTATGCACAGCCTCTGCACATCCACATGGTCCCAGGTGGCAGAGCTAAACACTCAAAGCAGGCTACACCTCTCTACTGTGGACTGTCTAGTTCCAGCGCTCTTCATAATTAATGCTCAAGCTGCTCCACTTCTCTTTTCTTCCAACTAGCTACCTGCTGCAGGCTGGCAGGCCCCTGGGTGACATCCTCCATCCACACTGCATGGCATGGCAGCAAACAGGTATCTATGGCATGCCTGTTCTCTGTACTGGAGGGCATGTCTGAGGGTAGCATGGCAGTCTGAAGATCTCTGTCTGTCTTCCTCCTCCACTGCTGTGCTGCCCGGTTTTGATTTGATTTGTATGAGTCCTAGGCACAAAGCACCTTTGGCCACCAAGCCAGGCATCAAGCTGGGATGAACAAAGGACTGCCATCTGCTCTGCCCTGGACTGATATAAGAATACAGCAACCAAGGTGTCTCTTTGCTCATTGTCAGGGTGCCAAATATAGACATATTAATAAAACCATGGGTACATGCTAGTAGCACTCAGGTCTTTGATTAAGTTTATTTAAATAATTAAATTATTTTTATAAGTGTAATTCACTCTGTACTTTAAAAGGAAATTATTCATTAAAAGAGGTTTTTCTTTAAAAATTACAACTTAATTTGAATTTGGCAAAAAAATCACAATGCTTTAAAATAAGATCTGTTGTTAGTGGTTAAAAAATAAAATAATATCTAGAATTCTCTATTTTATCTAAAAATAGCCCTCATGAGAATGTTGTCCTATCAGTAATTTGAACAGTAATTAGGACATATGATGAAAATATTTTAATAAATATTAAATTATTTGAATATAAAGATTAATTTATAGTTGTTCAGGTGACTTTCATGTAAAGAAAGTATAAATATTTGCAGATAGTAGTAGTATGTGTGCTTTCTTAAGAATTTAATAATAATACTTATATATTAGATAAAGGTGTATGTGGTTATGAATTCAATATGCATATGGTATATATGCATACATAACATTTATATGTGAAATGTATGGAATACATGTGTAATATACACATAATATATGTAGTATATTCTTTTCATTTGTATTTGTTTTCTGGTGTTGTGGTGGTTATGGCATTACACAATTACATAGGCTATGAACTTGTCCTGTCACTAGACTTTAATTCAGTTCTGTAATTTGCTTAAAGTCAGTACATGGAGATAGCAATGTATAGTACATTTGATTTTTGTAGATTTAATATGAAAAAATTATTTAAAATAATCTCTAGCTTTGAGATATATAGTTAAGCCTTTAATTGTTATCTTAAAATAATTGGCCTTTTACAACAATAGGCAGTTTTATTCATGGAGGATGAAAAGGTGACATATTTGTGGTTTTTATCTTCTACTTAACATAATACATATTTGGTAATTGAAGATAATATCTACTGAGATATTTAACTGTGAACAAGTAGAAACATTAAATTTAGATTTTACTATTTCTCTAATATTTATAACATCCAGAATTCTATCACTGTGACCAATCAGAAAGATCAGATTAAATTCATCCCATTTACAGATTTTACTCTGTTCTAATTTTTACAACAAATTATAATAAATTATAGAAATGCTTGGGATTCAGTATATTCATAATATTATTTTTATTTTTGTGTTAGATATTTGCTTATATGCATATATATGTAATACATACATGCATAGGGCCTGTAAAAGACAGTAGAAGGTATCAGATTCTTGGATCTGGGATACTGAAGATTCTGAGCTGCCATGTATGCCACAGAAAGTAAACTTGTGTCCTCTGCAAGAAAAACAAGTGTTCTTAATTGTTGAGCCATCTCTCTGGCCCCGCAAATCACATTAACTATATAAAGTAAACACTATGTTCTGTTTTAAAATGTTAATTTCATAGAAAATACATCTTTTTTTGAACTATAGTGACATCTTGTGGCCCAAAATAAACTTCTTTTTAATATGTAAATCGTTGTTCTTTTTAGTTCATTCAATGAAATTATATCAACATATAGTGAAAAGATGACTAAAGTATTTCAAAGTAAAAGCACTTCTCAGAAGAGAGTGTGAATTTGATGAATTTGTTTTATTTTTAAAATACTTTAAGGGTACGTAGAAAACATGTTACAGTTTCAACTCTGAAGGCGAGTAGCTGCAATGATTTCATTATTTTTTGCATGACTGAAACAGATTCAACTATTCAGTATAATTTTTGAAAGTTATAAATGATATTAAATATTTGTACTTATAAAACAAAACTTTTCAAATCTATCATATAAACATAATGCATCAACTTTGAAGTGCATAACCATTGGCTGAGTTCTATAAGTACATATTGATAAAATAATTTTAGTGAATATTTTTAGGTTTTTGTTTTCTTCATTGACTAGATAGTTTCTGATTATTTCCCACACTCTTTCCCAAGTACATTGAACCACTTATTCAGAGGTCAGTTCAGAAGCTTTTTCTATGTAACATTAAAAAAAATGGTTATGGAGTCCTGGTAAAATTTGTAGACCCAGGAAGGAATCCTGAGATGACCCATAGCTTCATTTGTGTCACAACTTGAGTGACGGAAGCTACAAATCCAACATGGAGTCCAGTTCCAACGATGGTCTCAAGAGGAGGTGGAGAGAATCATAACTCCAGTTAATGGAAGTCGTTATGTCCAGGAAGGCAATATGGGGGTGTTCAGAGTAAGGCCCCACCTCAGGACATTTCACAGATCTGTGTCCAACTAGAGACCTATCCAAGGGTCCCACATTTGCCCACTGTAAGACTCATAGCTGATGTGACTCCATAACTCCCATGACAACTTGCAGACCCAGAAAGAAGACCAGAGTTGACACAGGACAGTTATCTGCTAATCAAATGAAGACAGATAATATAGTCTCTTGCCCTAAATATCAGACCCACACAGGAAAAGAACACTGAATCCCTAGTGTGACTTAGTCCTACTGTGTACGTTGTAGAATCTTTCTCTAAAACAGCAAGAGACATTAATGAGAAATAAAAAAAATAAAGAGTAACTCAAGCATCATGATAACTTCAGATGTAAAATCCCCACCACAGCAACATAAAAAACATGGAAAAAATAATTTGAAAGAAACTCATACTTTTAAAGAATAATTATAACTATATGCAACCAGCTTAAAGAAAACAGGCATTAAGTTGAAGAAAATAAAAGGATATATGTGAAGTAATAAAGAAGTCAATACCAGAAGGGGAAATTGAATTCAACAAACAGAGGAAACCGATGATGAATAACCAAACTAAAATGATAGTTTAGTTGGAAAAATTCAATTACCCAAAATTAAAGCTCAGTGGGTGGCCTTACCAGTAGGATGGATCACATGAAAAATAGTCTCGGTGCCTGAATTATGTCTCAGTGCTATGCATGGACATTAGATTATTCAGCAAAGGTTAATGGTTAAAATATTTTTAAAAAATGTATCATCGGAGGGCTTTTTGAACATGATGCAGAAAACAAGTCTTCAAATTAGCTGCATAGCTGCTGGACACTAACTCACCCAATGTTCAATAAAAGTATCATAGAAGAAAATTTCCCAAGTGTGGAGGAAATGATGTCCAACCAGGTAACAGGATCCTTCTGATTGGTGTTTGTCATTTGACACAAGCTTCATTACCTGCAAAGAAAGCACCTCAGCTGAAGAATAGCCTCCATCAGATTGGCCTATGAGACTGTCTGTGGTACAACTTTGTTTGTTACTTAGTATAGGAATTCACAGTACACTGTGGCATTTGTTTTCGTTTAGGGGCAGTTGGTTTTTTTGTTTTTGTTTTTTGATTTTTGTTTTGTTTTTGTTTTTGTTTTTGTTTTTGTTTTTGTCAGAACAATGGGAAATAAGCTAGGATCGAAATTGTTACTAAAAAGTGGAATTTGCTGTGACAGACCCAGCCATGAGGTTTTTATATTTGGAAAGTTTTGTAGGAAAATGTAAAGAATTATGGAGCTTGAACTGGAAAAACCTTTGGATACTCAAAATGTAATGATCTATTATGGGAACTAGGACAATAATGCTGCGAGAAATGCTAATCATGACCACCGAACTCATACATTTATCAGAAAGGAGCAAAGATTCTTTCTGGATTTTTTTTCTATGATCCTTTGTGCTAAGACACCTTAGAACTGAAGCCTATGTTTACTGGGACAATCATTGAAAGCAAGATGGGGCCGGTGATACTGCTAAGATTTCTATGAAACACTATCATTTAGGCTAACTCAGCATTAGCACACAACTCTACTCCAGAGAAGTTCAGAGCTGGCTTCATCTTAAGTTGGCAGCTGAATTTGATTATATGTAAGAGTTTCCAAATCTGTATGTGTTTTAGTGGTGTGAGCACTGAAATACTGAAGGATTATGCTAAGGCTTGCCTTGCCTCCCAATGGAAGAATCAAAGTCCCTGGAGAGACACCAGGAGGATGTTGGGGCAGCCTCACTTGCAATGGAAAACTTAGAGTAAATGGCACCCTAGAGAGCGTCTAATGCTTGGCACTGTGAGAGTCCACTAGATGCAACTGACATAAGTGCAGCCCCTCTGCTGGAGTGGAAATTCTAGAATATTGAACAAGGCAGGACCATGAGGCATCTGTAGAGTATAGTGACAGATGTGAAGTGAAGCTGGCATGAGCCTATAAGAAAAGCTGCTTGTGTTGTATGACATCTGAGCCAGAGTCAGAGAACTGCACAAGGCATTTGGAGCTCTGCAGATCCTGAGTGAAGACCAGATGTGGACCGCTGCTGCATGCACATGGTTGGAGTTCATTGTAACTGTGACCCGGGCTCTTCCATTTTAATACAAAACAATATGTATCTCATTTTAGATTTTACAGGAACTCCATTAAAAGGCTATGTATTATAAATATGTATTATTTTAAGTTATATAATATTTTATAAATATGGGACTTTTAAAAGGAGGATTATGTATTGCATTGTGAGTAATGTTAATGTGAAACATTGGGGATATACAAAAAGGTAAGGTTATTGTTTAATAGTATTGTGTTTATGTATACATTTGACAAGGATTCCTTTGTGCTGGCTAGTTTTTTGTCAACTTGACAAAAGATCAGGTAATCTGGAAATATAGGATTTCAGTTGTGAAAATACCTCCATTAGATTCTCCTGTAAGCAACTTTCTGGGGACATTTTCCTGAATAATGAGTGATGTGTGTCAGCTCTGGGAAAGTGGTTCTACAATGTGTATAAAGCAAATTGAGCAAACCATACAAAGGAAGACAGTAATCAGTATTGTTACCTAGGCTTCCTGTTCTGGTTATCTCACTGAATGACTGTTACCTGGATGTGTAAGGTGAAATACACCTTTTCCTTACTCAGTTGCTTTTAGTCAGTGTCTAATCATGGCAATAGAAAACAATCTAGGACATTCTTTATGACATATTATTGTTAAATCACCAAAAAAAAAATCAGGTAAAAGAAACAGTAGCGAAAACTGCAAAGTAAAAGGTCAAGTAGTTTATAAAGAGAGACTTATTAGAAAAGTACTCCACAGAAACAAAGTCATCAAGGCATGGAGAGACAGCTCTTCTTTGAAGGTCACCTCTGCTAACGTCACAATAGTCAGAGCAAGCTAACAATCTAGACGTAGCTAGGTCATGGACAAAACCTAGATGATCATAAATAGACAAATATATTGCACACTTTAGACTACTGAAAATAAAATCACACTTTGAAATTCACAAATAGATAGATGGAACTGGGAATAAACAAATGCTTCATCTTCATTTTCGTGTGTGGAGGCCAGCTTAGAATCTTTAGGCATGTCTGTTCAAATTAGAACACTGTAGAAAATAACACACATGTAGGAGCCATGAGGGATTTCAAGGGAAGAGGGAGTTTTAAAAAGTAGGTAAAAAGAAGTACAGGTGACTAATGGGACATAAAAGAATCAAAGGCATTGGAGATAAGAGGTCAAGGAAGATGAGTTAGTACAGAGAGAGCTAAATGTCATTTAACACTAAATAGTATAACTGTCATGAAAATCTACTACTGTAAAAGCTTCCTAAAATGCATACATTAAAAAAGAATTTCAAAGGAATTACCTTATAATACAGAAACAAATACTCCCTTAGACATCACTGGCTATTAAATAAAACATCCATTTCTCTCTATGGGTCACTCTTTTTTTTTTTTTTGAGTTGTTGACCAGTGGGATCCCTCTCATATGCCACAAGTAACAGTACAGTCTATTTTCCTTATTACTTTTTGTTACCCCTAAGAATTTGATGGTGAACCATTTACTGAAGATACCACATACCTGAGACACGGGGCAAAGATAAATCAAGCCAATGCAAACTAAGGTGTTTCATTCCTACTGTCTCGAATTTATACCCTTCTATACACTCTACCTAGGGAGAAAAGTCATCATCACTCTTATCTACCTAATAGCTGGTCCTTCACAGTGTAACCACTGATGCAATAGAGGAGAATAAATAACCAAAACTTTCTGATTGGATTTAAAGCCAGCTCCATAAGATGAGCTTGATGCTTGGAACTGATAGCTGAATCAAACACTCCAATGGCTGCCTAGGTTATAGGGGCTAGGGGAGAACCTAGTAATATTGTTCTACTGACATTATCTTTAGATTAGATCAACCCACAATCCTATCTAGAGGAGCTTCTTTTTTGCATTAGATGGCAAGTGATACTCAGAACAAGGGCAAACAGCAGAGAATAAGAGACTATACAGTGCCCGGATATAAATAAGTTTCTATATCGTACCCCATTCCTTCAAAGTACAGAGATCATCTTGAAGAATGAATGCCCAAAGTAAAACAGCATTTGCTAGAAATGACAATGCAAATTTGCACATGAAGTCACAACACATCAGAACACGTACAAGAGTTGAAGAAGGTGTTGGCTTAAGAGTTCCCCTAGCTCTTGCCCACTGCCTCCCTCAGCCTTCTTTTCTAGACATCTCCATTCCTTTGTGTCATGCAACGAACCTTCAGAAGCACATTCTACCAGGGACGCCTAGTGAGTACACTGGGATGGAACACAGAAAGCACTAAACAAGGTCCTCTCCTCTTTTCATCTTGTGGCAGCCTGACAGTGAGTGCTCCTTCTCCCAGGCAACCCTCATTCCCTGGGAACTCTGTCTGCCTCTTGTTTATGGAGATTGCACTGAATCCGTATATTACTTTTTTAATAGAATGGCTATTTTAACCATATTACTTATATGGCACAAAAGCATGGGAGATATGTTTTTCATCATCTGGTGTCTTCGATTACTTTTTCAGTGTCTAAAATGATGTTTTACAAGACTTTCACTTGCTTGGTAGAGTTATCAAAATTTATTTTATTTGACCCTTATCTGAAAGATACTATTTCTCGGATTTCTTTCTCAATATGTTTGTCTTTACTGTAAAGGGAAGCTACTAATTTTTTGTGTGTTAAGTTTATATTCTGCTAGTTTGCTGAAAGTAGCATAGGATTGTTTCAGGTAGAGGTTTAAGGTCTTCTATTTATAGGTCACATCATCTACTAATAAAGATGCTCTGTCTTCTTCCACACCAATTTTATCCCTTTGACTCCTTCAGTTGTCATATTGTTCAGACTAAACCGTCGAGTATTATATGTAATAGGTATAGAAAGATGGACATCCTGTGTTGCCTCTGATTTTATGAGAAATTATTTGAGTATATCTCCACATTGTGAATTGCCTTTATTATTTCGAGGTGTGTTCTTTGTAACAATAGCTTCTCAAAAGCATAGTTGGGTTTCGTCAAAGGCCTTTTCTGCATATTTGACTATTACTATGTGTGGTGGACTACACTTGTTAATTTGCATGTATTTTGTCATCCCTGCATCTCTGAAATGAAGCCACTTGGAACATTGTAAACACATCTTTTATGTCTTCTAAGATTTGTTTTTTAATTATGTGATTGAGAATTTTTTTGTGTCTAACTATTAGAGATAGTACTTTATACTTTTCCTGTTAGGTCTTTTGGTAATTTGGGTGTCAGGGCAATAGCAAAATTGTACCAATAATTAAGAGCTGTTCTTTCAGCTTCTGTTTTGTGTGATAATGTGAATAAATTGGCAGTAGTGCTTTTAAGGTCTGGTAGTTTATGTACTGAAGCTATATGACCCTAGACTTTCCTTGGTTAGGATATCCTAATTACTACCCTATAGCAATAATTAGGTACCATGGTCTGGTTAAAGCCCATGGCTGTGAAGGTCAAAATATCTAGGTTAAAACCAGCTACTTTTAAATAGCTAAACAATCATTCTATCAAACTGCCTTTAAAATATCTATGTTTATATACATTCATCCGGGTTGCTCTCAACATTTGTCTTGGATGCTTCATTTTGCAGTGGACATCAGTAAATGCAGAGACTCATAATTGTCAAAGTGTTGAGAATAGGCCACTACAAGTCATCAGCCCATGACTATGAGTGTTCAGCCTAAATGGGACATCTTGACAAAAAATAAGCTAATAACACAACAACAACAACAACAACAACAACAATAATAATAATAATAATAATAATAATAATAATAATAAAAATAAAAAAACAACTTAAGGGCTGGAGGAGGGGGAAGATTGGTTTGACAGTCTATCTTTTGGATATGATATGGATATTGCATTTTTGAACTCAAAGAAATTGTGGTTATCTTAACAAGACCTCTAAGATCAAACCATCTCAATCTAGGTATAGATTTGATACTAAAGAACTATTATATAAGAACTAGTATAAAGAATCTGTGTATAGATAGTTAATAAAGAACTATTGGCAGTTGATAGATATTGGGGTAAAGTAATCATTATTCTTTGAGGGTGTGGCCTCTGGTAAATTTCCTATGCTCCAGTGGTTGGCTTTACACCTATGAACATGATTTAGTAGATTATTAAATCTTAAAATAAGGCCTTTTTCTGTTTCCCCAAATAACTTGCACAGCACAGTGACAGCTTGGGTGGCCCCAGCTCATTCAGGTTTGTTTTTATTTTGAAAATGAAGGAGTTCATTTTAAAATATGATTGTTGTGTACTGCGTTAAAATAATATTTTTACTCTAATATTGTAAATTTTAATATAAGAATAGCATACAGTTTAACAATCAAATAATATCTTGTAGTATTCGTTCAATCTTTTTCACAAATTTCCAGTGAAATCCACATGTATAATAGAAATAGTCAACTTATTTATATAAAATTTAACTGTCTTTGTTTTAGTGTCCTGGAATCAGATATATCATTTTATTATTCTATGTGCATATACTCTATAGTACTAAATTATTTATTGTATACATTTTTGGAAGTTCTATAACTTGATTTTTAAAATGATTATTGAGATAGTTTAGATAAGAATATTTTAAGCTGGGTGTGGTGGCGCACGCCTTTAATCCCAGCACTTGGGAGGCAAAGGCAGGCGGATCACTGTGAGTTTGAGGCCAGCCTGGTCTACAAAGTGAGTCCAGGACGGCCAAGGCTAACACAGAGAGACCCTGTCTACAAAAACAAACAAACAAACAAACAAAGAATATTTTAAAAAATCATACATTTCTAATGAGCTTGGGGAGAAAGAAATAGTGAGAACTTAAAAATATTTCATTTTAAGACTTTATTGCTTTTTTGCTTTATTTTTGAGTTTGTATTTTATTTAAAAAATATCCCTTTCTCTTTCCTCCCTCTAAATGCCTGAATACATCCTTCCCTTCTCTCCTTCAAATTAAGGGTATCTTTTTCACCAATTGTTATCAAATGCAATGTGTATTTGCATATGTATAAATATTCACAAATATAAACTGATGAGTCTATATAATGTTTCTTTTATGCATGTTTTCCGGGCTGACAGTTTGGCATTGGCCAGCCAATACCGATCTTCCCTATGCACAGCTACCTAGTCTGCTCCCAGCTTTATTCAATTCCCTATAGTTCTTTGTGTAGGCTTGAGGGCTCTTGGGTATTCCTTGTGCAGTGTGCAGTTTGGCATGTTTATCGATGCCTTTCTTTTTCTGGAAAACTCTTTATGGGCATAGCTCATGATGTTTGTAGGTTACGCAATCTCACAGCAACGTCGCTGATCCGATCCTCTCTCTAGATCATAAATCTTTCTGCCCCATCTTTCACAGTGTTCCCTGAGCCTGGCCTGGGAGCCTGTGGAGCGGGGGTGTTTTGTTGATGAATCATTTGACACTGGGCTCTAAAACTCTGCATATTGACTGGTTGTGATTTTCTCTACTCATTTCTATATATGGCAAAGGGAAGTTTTCTTTTTAAAAAGTTATTATTATTGTTATCATCATCATTATCATCATCATCATTTTAATTTGTTCACTTTACACTCAGATTTTAGCCCCGTCTCTTGTCACCTCCCTGTCCCCCGTAAGCCCATCCTCTAGTCCTCAGAAAGGGGAGCCCACTTTCCTATCATCTGACCTCAGCCAGCAAGTCTTATCTGGATAGCCTGTATCCTCTTCCTTCGTGGCCTGACAAGGCTGCTTGACAGAGGGAAGTGATCAAGAAGTGGGCATCAGAGTCCGTGTCAGAGGCATCCCCTACTCGTTATACTATGGGACCCACGAGGAGACTGTGCTGCCTATCTACTACATCTGAGCAGGGTTTCTAGACCCTCACCATGCATGGTTCTGGATTGGTGCATCAGTCTCTGTAGCACCACCACCACCATCCTCCCACCCCGTCCTGGATTTGTTGGCTCCATTAGTCTCCTGGTGGAGCTTCTGTCCCCTCCAGGTCCTTCTGTTCCCCAACTTTTTCATAAGACGCCCTGTGCTGCACCTCCAAGTTTGGCTGTGAGTCTCAGTATCTATTTCAACCCCAGCTGCGCGGAGTCTCTCAGAGGACCTCTTTGTTAGGCTCCTGTCCTGTTCCTTCTCTTCAACTGCTTCAGATGTCTTATCTATTTGCCCTTCTGAAAGAGAGCTAAGCATCCTCCCTAGAGTCCTCCTTGTTATTTAGCTTCTTTAGTCTTTGTATTGTAGTGTGGTTATTCCATATTATGTGCCAAACATCTGCTCATAAGTGAATATATATCAGGCATGTCTTTCTGGGTCTGGGTTATCTTACTCAGCATCATTTTTTTTTCTAGTTCCATCCATTTGTCTGCAAATGTTATGATTTCCTTGTTTTTAATAGCCAAGTGAGTAGTATTCCATTGTGTAAATGTAGTTTTCTTGGTGAGGGATGAAGACTAACTTCTCTGTGGGTAACAGGAGAACTGCTTATAAATTGATTTTGGGGATCACCCTGGTTTAGGGTATTAGATTCTCCTCCAATAACTATGAGTTCAGTAGCAGTGATAAGTTAGCTCGGTTTCCACTACCATGTACGATTTCAATCTTGGTGACTGGGTCTTAAGTCTAATCAAGAAGACATTGGTTACTGTCAAGGTATGGGTTCTACTACTGCATCCATAAAATTATTGTCCCATACTGGCTGTTAGTGTAGTTCATAGGCTTCACAGCTGAGGAAAAATTTTTAATTGCCTCTTTTGTTTGCAAGCTCACATGATGCCTTCTGGTACCGTTAAAGCTAATTCTCAGGGAGGAGGCACTCAGATAAATTCCAGAGCTTGGAGCTTCTTGGCCATGTTTCTGAAATACATGGTGGTGGTAATTTTTAAAAGGAATATTGAAGGATAGCTAACAAATATTGTTGTATATATTCAATTGTAAAATTAAACATATATATACTGTGAAATGCAAATCAAAATTAAATTCAATAATTCATTATTACTTTAAAATAGTAATTATTTTGAGGATTATTTGCCTTTTATAGTAAATGGACATTAGTAAAATAAAAACCTTTTATAATAATTTATAAGTATTAGTATTTTAATAACACAGCAAATGTATTTATATTATTGAATATTAAACTCAAAAAGTTTTTTACTTTTAAAAGAAATTTAAGTTCAAGTTCCTCTGCAAATAAATCCTGTGCTTGTCATTCTGTATTGATTGCCTACCTCATATCATAATGACTCTTGAATGTGATTAGCTTTATTAAATTAATTAGAAGAAATTCCAGTCATTACTCTAATTATGACATAGGACATTTTAGTAATGAAGAATTACAACAATCTTACACTAGTCAGATTCACGTATTTAGCTTCTTAAAAATCCTTAGAAGGTGAAGGTGTTAGTAGGCATTAAGCCCTACCAGTGTCACATGACACTTATAGCCAAAGGCCTTCAAAGACCTACACTTATTTAACAATGATCTATAATAACATTTGTCCCATATTGTGTTATCCACCACACACAGAGACAAATGTTCTGCATTTGCATATTCATTTTTGTAGGCCTGTTTTATTTATTACAGTAGCTTTTATCAATATCTGATATTAGCATATAAATTTATATTTACATACATTAAGACTTTTATTTTACAGTTTTAATTAGTTTATGCTACATTTTTTATTCTCATTTGTTAATTCGTTTTGAGATGTATTTCCTATGTTTTGTTTGGAAACACACACACACATGCACACACACAGAGAGAAATAATTAAATAAGCCATTAGTATAAGAAATATTAAAAGTTGATGACCTTACAGATAAAATTTGAAAGGGTGGAAAATAGGAAAATATCAATTAATATGAATACTTTTTTATTTTATGAATATTACAATGGATTTATAAATGTGTTTAGAAGTTATAAAAAAGTAAATATAAGAAGTCAGTAATAACTTTGTTTTTTGTTTATTGATGACTAAAAATAGAACTATCCGGAGGAGAACTAATTGGCTGTGGTCACATGGTGGGGGAGGAGCTCCCCTTCTGTGAGAGGTCTAAAGAGGAGAATAGTGGAGAGAGGGTTGAATGGGAAGATACAAGTGAGGGGATAACAATTGGCATGTAATCTGAATAAATTACAGTAAAAAAGGAAAACAATAAAAAACAATAGAAGAACTCAGAAGTCACTAAAAATGTTAATGAAAACTAAGTGCTTTTGTGTAGAGGGAACAAAGAGATAGGGAGCCAGTATAGTTTTTCAAGATCGATTCCCTCTTATCATTGAAAAAGAAAGTCTTCTAAATAGCAGGATATGCATTTCATTGCATGCAAATTAGAAAGGACCACTGAACTGAGGAAAAACATCTGTTAAATGATTTTATGATCAGTACACAGAGCACTGTACACGTTGGTAACTTGGGGCACATATTTCATTTTTCATGCACCATGTGGGTATTTCATGCAAAAGCTGGAGGTACTTTTATGTCTAAATAACTTAAAAATTGCTGTGGGTGGAAACAGTTACTAGTTATTTTTAGACATAAAGAAATAAAATTATCATGATCATGTTTATAAATTATTTGAGTTTTAAAGCACTTTATTGAGATGATTTGAATGCAGTTTTGTATGTTAATCATATTTAATGGACACAGCTCTAAATCGAGTGTAGTTATACACCTAGGAACCGATCACCTCAATTTAAACCCATTCAACACCTCTAAAATCAAATATCACACTTACTTTAACAGCCAGCAAGGATCTAGTATTCCTTCAGAGAGATGTAAAAATATTCAATAGGCATATGGACAGATGCTCAAATTACTAATCATGCAGAAAATGCAAATAAAAAATTAGATTCCATCTGAAGCCTGAAAGAATTCATATATTCAAATTTGCACAGCTTGAAAGAGTGGTATTTCTATACATGTGTATACTCTACAGCTCTGGATAAGCAAATGCTCTTTCCTAGGACACTGCTGGAACTGACTAGAAAGAGATGTCCATTGGTCTTATAGGTCTCTAATGCTGGACTCTTCCATCATATATGAGGGCACCTAACTTTCTATACATCATCATGTCAAATGATTACGTGTAAAAGTTAAATAAAATGCTGAATTTATAGAAGTGAAATCAGACAGAAAAGTAAAAGTAAACACTGTGATTTAACTTTCTTCTCAAAGTAACTTGAATCCAAACACCAAATGTGAATCTGTTCCTTTAGAACACTGTGGGTGGTTAGGCAGGGGCAGATGTAAAAATAAACTGCTGTTTTCTTAAAAATAAACTGCTGTTTTCTTAAAATTCAAAATATTACAAGTTCTGAGAAAAAATATACATAACTAGGAGAACAAACAAACCAGAAACAGTGATATATAAGGAAATTAAAAAAAAATAAAAGAACTGATCTAAATTTTGAAAATCTTGTTACAGTGGGAATTTTATAGGGAAAACCAAGGCATCCAAAGTGTCAATAAAATATAGTTGTAGCCTTTCCTCTGGATTTAACATCTCAGCCTAGCTTTTTTGCTAACATCTGGCCAAAGACATTGGAGAGTGCAAGAACCATGAGGACATGTATAAGCTTTAGATTATTTTAGCATGAATGAGTTCAAGTGAGTAAACAGACTGTCACACCTTCAGTAAGCAAAATAACATGGAGAGTAACAACAATGATAATTATAATTATTGAAGAGTATTAACAAAATTATGATTAAATGTCTAATTCATAAAAGTAAAAATTTCATATTTGCAAGTCCTTTGTGAATAAATACATATATATAACATAGATAAGTAGAAATTAAAATGTTATTGTAGTTGAACAACATAAGATGTGGTTGATCAGCCTGAGTCAATAAAAAAATTACTGGAATTAATTTAAAAACCATTTAGTATTATAAACAGCAGCAAAATATGTAGAGGGTAGAAATTATTAAAATTTTATAGATGCTTACTGGAGTACATAGTGTGACACAATGGATTTTAGACTGAAGATATTTAAAGTGGAAAAATATGCTGTTTCTTTGAGATAGGGTCTTCTAAGTTTAGCAGAGGTTGGCCTTGAATCTGGGGTAGTGTTGTTGCTCGGTGTATGGATCAATCAAGACACCATTCAAACAACAAAAGACAAGTTTTTCTTAGAGACATTTTCATCAAAATTCTTTTAAAAATAATTTAAATTTTTTTTATAATGTATTCACATTACATCCCGGTTGTTAGATCGTTATCTCCTTGCTCTCATCTGTCCATCCCTACACTCCCTCCCTCTTCTGCCTATTCCTCTCCAACCTAGGACACCAACCAAGAACAATGCATGCAGAGAACCTTCACCCCCTGGTCAGAGGTAGCCAATGGACTGTTGATTCTCCCTGTGGCAGGGAGCGTGGGCTGCTGCTGAAACTCTGACATGCACTCTGGTGCCAAAGATTTGGTTACTTCCCCTTAGCAAGATGGCTTGGGGGGGCACACAGAGAAAGGGGATACAAGGTATCCTGCTGAGACCTAATAGCCTGTGGCCAGGCAGTGGGTTGGAGGGCACCTACTTTTACCAAAATTCTTAAAAGCGATTACCATATCCAGATGGGTTTTAATTGATAAAAGAAAACTACTAATTCACATCTGAAATGTGGAAATATCTAAGAACCTTTAAAAATCACAGGAAGAAAACTGAAGGAAATATATATATATATATATTTGATAATGAAATAAATCAATAATATTAAGAAGCATCTTAATAGAGAGGTAATGGTAGAGTAACTATGTTGAAAATGACATCTCTGGATTTGACAGTGAAAACCTAGCTTTTTTATTTTTATTTTATTTTTTTTAATCTAACATCTGGCCAAATACATTGGGAGTTTTCTCATGACATTGAGCTTACTGACTCTTCTCAGTCTGTTTTTCAACTATTTTCTTGAAAAAAATTAGTTGTTTTATATTTATATTTATGTCTCTTAATAATGTTTATCAACATTAAAGATGTGCATATTAAGGCAGCCAGCCATTTCTCTGTGGGTTGTTATTTGTGAGAAATATTTCTTAAATCCTTTCAATTTAAGGCTGTGGGAACCAGACATGGTGGCACGTACCTGTAATCCCAGTCTTTGGCTGGAGACAGAGGCAGGTGAATCTCTGTGAGTTTGAGGCCAGCCTAGTCTACAGGAGAGCCAAGGCTACACAGAGAAACCCTGTACTGAAAAAAAAAAAAAGGACTATGTTTGAATGTGTATGATGCACTACACACTCCGTTGTTCTTTCAAAGTGTGACCTTAATCCCTATAGCATGGTGTCCTTCTAACATTTAGTTAAGCATACTCCTAAAGGCAGCTCTTGAGAAGTCAACATTTACATCTTCGTATCTTCTCCTTAGCCTCGGTCAGTATTCACGTAAACATTGTCAAATTAAACTAAGCAGCGTGATGTGATAGATCTTGTGAGGGGAAAGGGAAAACTTACTAACAAACCTACAATGGTACAGTTTTCCATACATAGAACATGACTGGAAACACGCCTTGATCATGAATTGCAGAGTGGGGGAGTAGCTGCATGCAGAGCACTTTACATGTCCATATACTGACAGTCTGTCATGAACACTGGAAGCCAGCCATAAAACCAGGTAACAACTGGTTCCTCAGAGTTAGGAGTCATTGGCAATCTGTAATACATTAAGTGACTTTCTGAATTTATCAGTTAATTAAGTACTACAACACTAGCATACCAGAAAGGATTTTCTAACTGAGACTCAATAAAGCAAAACTGTGAAAGGTTTTGGACACTTCATGTACTAAGAGAATTGTCAGAGCTGTTTTCAGACAGATGGGGGCAAACATCACTGAGACTCTGAATGTTCTTTTCTGTGTGTTGTAGCTGATATTAACAAACTATCCATAAAATAAGCAACAGTCTACTGAAAGTCAAGGAAATATGTTACATGCAGTTGTATTTTTACCAGTAATGAGCCATGATCTTCTTGTCACAACTTAGTTTTGAGTGGAAACAAACACACAAAAAAATCTAACAAGCAAAATTTCTGTTTTCTTTTTATATTCAAGAAAGAAATTGTGAACAGCAGATAGGTCATGGAAGCCACTGTAAAAAAAAAATGTGATAACCTTTCAGTGACTTTTTAGACCTAAGCTAGATTCAGACAAAATAATAGAAAATATAAACCCTGTATCAAGAAGAAATCTGCAATCAATTGTTCAGTTCTTATCCAAGGAAAATGTGTTACTTTACATTGTTGGAATGTAAGGTTGGAATCTCTTTAGAGGCTGCTGGGTAAATGGTTTGATGTAGAAATGGATATTGAGTTGGAATGGAACAAATATAATAAATGCACTTCATGACCTCAAGGATACACAGACATCCAAGTGGGTCCACAGTTATATCAAATACCATTTTTATATTCTCTATAAGAAAGTTGAAAATAAGAGGTAGGGTATCAAAACGACCGATTATCATGTGAACTTTTTATTTTATAAATTAAAGTAAAATTATTTTAGTACCAAAAGTAGTGCAGAAATATTTTAAATTTTAAATAATACCCACTTGGATGGGAAAAACAGTTTTAAAAAGATATTTAGTCTCTATACTAAGAGAACAAAACATACAGTTAATAAAAATTTGAGTTACGTGAGTGAAGAAATACTCATCTTTTTTACTTTAAAATTAATTCTGTGGTTTCTAAGAAGAAAAGATATTTCATAATTGAAATGAACAGATACATTGAAATCTGATAGATAACACACAGAGATGATATATATGCAAATGTGTATATATACATGGATGAGAATAAGTTTTTTATCCTATTTAACTTTACTCTTAGCCAATCTTTCACCATGCTTATCTCCCAGCCCTATCCTCTGCAGTTTCATAGACATGCGAATTTTTATTCTTTTATAGTAACAATATTCTTGAAAACTCAATGCACATAATTATTATGTGACAAGCTGAATAAAATTTAAGAAAAGTAATTGTTCTAAAAATCATTGCTACAATATTGTATCCCATAAAATGTGCAAAACATATCTAATAAGAAAAATTAAGAGGCTATCTTGCATGTCAATTTGTGTGATGTTTCTCATCCTATCAAAGCTAATCCCAGGATTCATTATGAGAAAATATTAAAAGCATTCTTTTTACATGTCTATGTCATCAAAGATTATTGTGGAAATCACATGATATTTTCAAGTAGAATCAATATATTTGCGATAAAATGATATAGAATAGAGTTATTCAAGTTTAAACATTCCAAAGTATTGGACAACCTGTGTTTTGGACTTAGTGTTTTTGGATTTTTAAGATTTGATTCCAATATCCTTAGGGACAGGGGAAATTGAGAATTTCACAATGTAAACTATTATCATTGGTGGTGAGAAGAAAAACAGGAAGCAAGATAAGCAGAAAAATATATATTATATGTTATATCAGTAACCATAACACTTGAAACAGAATAAATGAATAACATAAAATACAGTTACTTTAAAACTTATTTATTTTTATTTAAAAATTTATTATAATTTATTCAGATTGCACCCAAAATGTTAGTAGAAATTACACTGTTTTAAAAAGAGTATTTGGGCCAGGCACAGAGCCTCACATCTGTAATCTGAGCACTTGGGGAGGCAAGGCAGAGGCAATCAGATCTCTCTGACTTCAAGACCAGCCTGATCTACAAAGCAATTCCAGGTCAGCCAATGCTACACAGAGAAATCCTGATCAAAAGACAAAACAAAACAGAACAGAACAAAACAAACAAACAAACAAAGTAAGTATAGACAGTGTCTATTGGGTAGCTCTCCATAATGTTATCAAATTCCCATTAAAAGTTAAAAGAGCAAAGTATATATTTGCCTTATAGATTCAGAGGTGTCTGTCTATGATCAATTGATTTAGGTAAGTTGCATAGTTATATCCATCACCTCATTGCAAATGGAACAAAGGGATAACAAAAAAAAATCTTCTGTCTGATACCCCTTCAAGTACACATTAAAATAATGTGAGTTACCTTTACTAGATGTCCCCTCTCCATATTTTACTTTCTCACCTTATTATCATAAGTTGAGGAGAAAATTCTTGATGAAAAACACAACTCTCATCTTAAATTAGGTAAGGGATAGTTTATTATGGAGCCAAATATGACTGCCCATTGCTCCAGGGTAACATTTACCACACACTAAATGCTCAAGAGTGGGAGCAGTTTAAGGAAAGTTTTATACTAATGGAACAAAGACAATTCTAAATCAAGACACTTTTGAAAAGTGCTTGGAAACATAAGACAGGCAGGTTAAAGGAAAGCAGCTTTTGGACTTAATGTACAATCTGACAGTATGTTTAGCTGTTGGTTAGTTGTAAAACTAGTGTTTTGGGCATTTCAAAGAATTTGCCTAATGGTAACAAAGTTGTTAAGTCAGATTCAGTGGAGGACGGAAAAAGAAAAACTTTCTGCAGTCACTTAGTTCTTCCCCGAGATTGAGCTAATGATTCTTTCCACAAACATTCTACAACAAAGTCTTCTGTGTACAGGCATTCCAGAGACACAACTATAGCACTTTACATAAGAGAAGGAAGGAAAGGAAATCAAAACGTCTATTTAAGATATTAATAGACAAGTTAGGAATCATTTCTGTTGGTTTCCCATATTCAAGCATCATTCTGCAAGACAGACACAATTTTATTCATGTTAGTAATTAATGGCTTAGCAGTTTTATTCAACTTCAATAAAATACATATAATTTTCTTGAAGTAACTTAAAAAGTAAATGATGCAATTTATGTTCAAATACAAGGTTTATTTTCCTAATATGAACATAAGATTCAAAATATTCCTAAAAGGACATTATTTTAATATTGTTAAATTATTGTGAGGCAACACTCCAGAATAGATTCAAGTGAATAATGGAGAAAAAAAATCATACGACATAAATTCTTTTGCATAGCAATAAGGCATGCATAAACAAGTGAATAAATGGTGTAAGTAGATAAATATTACAATCTCATAAATAAAAATACTGAGAATATGTACATACTGCAGTTCAAGTACCAAGAGAATCATGGTGGATCATCAATGAGATATTTGTAGCATGGAAGCAAAATTAGAAATAAACATGTTTATCTACACATAAATGCAAACACTATACACACACAAACATACAGACAGTTGTAGAACTAAAGAAGAGCAAATGAGCTTTTTCTGAATAAACATCTAAAGAGTCTAAACAGCTCAGATGCATACTAAGTCTGATTGTGACAGGCTCCACTAGCAGCAAATAAACCGAAAATTAAACCCAAAGTGAGCCAGTATTTTATTCTCATAAAATTGGCAAAACAATTTTTGTAATCATTAAGACACAATTTAACAAAATGAACTTAAGTGTAATATGTATATAAATGTGCATAAGTTAAATTAAATGTCATCTTCAATTTATATGCCCAACATATCTTGCATACGTGTAAGAACAGGGAAATATAAAGTTGTGCTATGCTGTTACAAAAGAAAACTATAGCTTCTGAATCTTCCAGCCTCATGATTCCCCCTGATTATCCCTTCCACACACCCTCCCTAACCTGTCAGATCTATTACGGTTCCATTTTTGATGGCCCACCTAGTCAGTCCAGCCCTGCACTAAAACCAATTTCTAGTATTTTGCCAAGGCCCACCCTGCTTACCACTTATCCCATACCACACACCACATCCAAAACCTTCACTAAAGAGGATGTATCCCTACAATCTAATCTAAGAACATGAGGCATATCGTATGCACCAACCTGACCCCTCTGTCCATCTGATGTCCTCTAGACTAAGCCATTTCTACCTTCAGCCCAACCTGAGAACACATTCTGTCTTCTGGCCCTAGCTACTATATCCACACAAGACACAGAAACTATCAAAAGTAGTCCATAAACGCAGGTGTGATACAAAAATACAAAAGTAAAGTGTCAACCCTCTCTCCTCTCCAAATCCTACCAGCCCTGTTGAAACATTTTCAGTAAGAAGTATCCATGTGAACCTCAGGACACAGGATTACAATAGCATACACAAGTTTTATCAGAAAATTCAAGGAATTAAGGAAAGTACACATAAAACAAAGAAACAAACAAACAAAGCAATCAAACCAAAGCAGGAAAATACAACAATCAAACAACGGAACAGTTCATTGAAGTTGAGAAAGAGGTCAAGGAGAATCAACACATGAGTGATGCCTAAGAAAACACTGACACAAGGCAGATTCTTCTCCTACACAATACACCCTGACCACAGTTTTCCCTCCCTTTCCTCTCCCAAACTCCTGTAGACCTCCCCTCTCACCCTGATCTACTCACTCCCTTTCTGTCTCTCTTCAGTAAAGAGCAAGCCTCTAAAAGACATCTACCAAACTTGACAAAATACAATACAACTAAGACAAGGCTAAAGCCCTCACACTCTCACTCCGAGTCTGGATAAGGCAGCTCACCAAGAGGAAACAAGTCCCAAGAGCAGACAAAAGAAACAAAGACACACCCACCCCTACAGTTAGGAGTCACACAAAAACACCACGCTAACAGCCACAACATACATATAGAGGACCTGGAGCAGACAGATGCAGTCCAATGCATGCCCCTTCATTTTACATGAGCCCATAGAGCCTGTCAATGGTGTCCTCCATGCCCTCTGCCTCCTGGGATCTTTCCTTCTGCTCTTCCAAAGGATTTCCTGAACTTCAAGGTGAGGAACATGACAAAGGCCTCCAAATTTAAACTCTCACTCTCCACTTAATGCCTGGCTATGGTTGAGGGAAATCTGCCTACTCTCTGATGATGGCTGGACAAAACACTGATGGATGAGTATAGTAAAATATTAGGAATCATTTCAATTATTTCACTGATTTTTTTTGAGTTTGGTTTTACACCAGATCTCTGGGCTATCTAGTCTCTGGTTCTAGGCCATATAAGCAATGTCAGGCATGTCTTTTCTTGGAGTGGGCCTCAAATTAAGCAGACATTGGTTGGCTACTCCTAGAAGTTCTGTGCCACCATTGCACAACACATCTTGCAGGCAGGACAGATTGTAGAACAAAGGTTTTGTGGTAAGTTTGGTGTCCACTTTCTCTTTCCTGCAAAGTATCTTTCCACAATGAAAAGGTTAGAAGGTGGCGATTGGGCTCCATGATACTAGCTTTCCCTCTGTACATTCGATGAGTTGTCAGTTAGCTATGTGGATACTGTCCTTTGCAATGGGGCCCCTCTCTCAGTTGGTGGAGAGCCACTCCCTATCCTAGTGTTAGACTGGGTTGTTTGGAATCTCCACAGGACCTTCTCAGGCAAAAACTCAACCAAAAACTCAACCAAATGCAACCCAGTCCCCCCACTGCGAGCATTGCCACCTATAAAAGGAAGCCAGTTCAGACTCCATATCCCTCATTATTAAGAATCCTCCCTAGGATTCTCCTCACAGATTCCAGGAAGTTTCCTTCCACAGTCAAGTGTCTACCGTTTCCATCCATCTCTCCCCACATGTTTACTTCATCCCAACTCGCCCCCCCCCAATCTCAGAAAGAAATACAACAAAGCTATCTGTGTTTGTACATTGGATTTAATGGGAAATCCTTGTATAAGTGTATTTGCTAAGAATTTGTGGTTAAATATTGAGGATTCTTTCTGATATTCAGTCTATTGTTCTTTCTTGATCTCTCTGGGGCTCAAGTTACATAAAATGAGGTTATGTGACATTTCAAAATTATAACTGTTGTGAGTATTTTTTCTTAGTGATCCTTTCTTGTCTTCAATCTATCTAACCAATTTTTCCTAGTAGTCTTAGGTAATTTTGTAAGCCTATTGAGAAATTTCTTTCATTTCAATATCAGTAATATAATATAATATAATAGTTCTGTTATAGAATATATTCTATCAGTAATATTTATTATTCTTGCCACTAATATCACCTGTGACTGTATCTTTTGCTTTTCCTCTAAGTTGTTGAACATATTAAAAAGAATCATCTCTAATTCCAAATGGTACATGCCTATAAGCAAAGGGGGTGCATCCTTTTATTTCCCTGGCATTTATAGGATGGGTAACTACTTTTCTTCTGTCATGTCATTTTTATATTATCGGCATAAATTGAAAATAATAGAGTATGGAACTTTACAAGGTACTTATTCAATTTTATACACTATGTTAAGGTATCATGAGGAGAATATCAAGAAATCATATTATGCTTCCCATTTTATTCATACACTACCAACAATATATGATGCCAAGTTTAATATGAGTTAGTATTATGGTGGGAAAAATAAAAAATGCTTTGATAATATAATATTCTTCGGATAAGGCAATTCTAGTTGCTTTATTTCTTTCATTTCTTTGTAGATGTAATTTGATAAGTCACTTTCACCACAACTAGTACGTTGTTAATATATGCAATAGAAAAAAGTCAGCATTTTAACATTTAATTTTACTTAATATTTTAGTGAAACAAACTGAACATTTTGCTGAGTTACTTAGTACAACTCTCTGAGCCTTACTGTGGTAACCCAGTCATTAACATTTGCTTTCACTTAACCAATTAAAAAAAGTAACTGGCTATTACTTCATCAAATTCTGTGCAGTTGGTAAAACATTTCAATTTTCTTTTCTTGCTATTTCCATGTATAGAAAGAATTATGTGTGGAAATGAAATAACTTTATGAATCTCTAATAAAGTAATCTTAATCCCTCATCAGTCCTCACTTTTTCACATTTGCATTTCAACAAGTGTATATTAACTTGTTGTGAGTTGAAGATCGTGTTGGGATTCTATTAATCAAATTAAAACTTGGTGTCCCACTGAACAGGCAACCAAGTTACTTGGCTGCACCTGTTCACATAATTGATTTCTGTATTCGTGGGATGTTGAAGAAGTAGCTGCATGAGCAGTTATTCAGACAGGTTCCCAGGATGCAAGGCTGTGTTTGTTTCAGCTCTACAAACTGTGAAAAGGAACAAAGTGAAGCTGCTATGTTCTTCATGAGAATCCATTGTATATATCAAGTGATAGACATAACCAGGGCATACAATTTAGATGATGAAACAGTTGGCTTAATTTTAAGGAAGATAGAAAGGAATACTAAGAAAAGAACCTATAAAAAAGGAATGGGAGGATACAAGGGATGGGATAATCATTGAAATGTAATATGAATAAATTAATAAAATATAAAAAAGTATCTACTTATTGAATTTCCCAAAGTCCCTTTCACATACATGTTTAAAATTGGTTGCATTATAGACACTGGTGATTGTAGAGCTCAATGTTTTCCCCACCATGAGATTATATGATTATATCGAAGAAATGGAGATATTTGAATAATTAGCCAAATGAATATGGCAATTCTACTTTGGTGGAAAAGTAGCCTTAAGAATCCATTAAAAATTTTCACACAATGTGTTAAAACCATCTTGATATGCTGGCTTCTTTAATATCTTATTTTTTCATATTAAAGCCATTTGGTAAATTAATTTCATTCTCAAAACTAATATATACTCTCAGGTTCACCAACTTCAATACTTATGAATATATTATACATATTTTGAAACAAATTTTAATAAATTACATTTTAAAATAGTCAACAAAGAAATATAAACAATTCCATATAACCTACAATAAGGCATATAGCAAAAATCAATCAATATCCAAGCAATGGCCAGCATCACTCAATTATTACTTCTTAAACAATACTCGGGAAAGTTTAATAATAGATTTCCCCCAGACTAAAGCCATTGTGTTTACATGATTGTCATAGCAATATAGCTTGAAACTAAATGTCCTTGTTTTCTTGCACTGTTAAATTTTAAAGGCTCTATTGATTGTAAAAGATGAGAAAATTGTGATGTAATCTGAGGTGAAAAACCTGAATTTCACTTTAAACAAAGTACTGGGGTTGGCCCAAGGAGACAGGAAAAGGTAAATAAATAAATAAATAAAAAAATAAATAAAAATAAAGTTCTCTTGGGCTGGATGAAAAAAAATAGTCAGCAAAAAACTAAAAATTGTATTTAAGTGGAAACATGAAGTGTTAGGGGCTCATGGGAATAACTGTATGGAGGTGTTTGGAAATGACATAATTTTATTTTAATAAAATAAAAAAAAATCTTAACTCAATCTTATTGTCTTCATGGAAAATTTTCTGTGTAGTTTTCTAAAGGATAATGGTACAATATGTGTGAAGGTCAGGGCATACATATGTGTGAGTCTCTGTAGAGTCCCTGAATATTAGTTTAGATGGTTAGGCTATTGAAGCCGTAAAATGGAAGAAAGTGAGAGGGAACAGTTGAAGGGATGTAGATATGAACTTTGAATGGTGAGATATGATTTACTAATGAGGACAGTCTTAATGAGGTGACATGACTGAAACTCTTTGGTATCAGTTGGTATCTTTCTTCAAAGAATTAAGAGCCTCTCAATAGAATAATTAACGTGGTAATGGTGACAAGGACAGTAACTATGTGTCAATTTGTATGTGTTGCTATTGTTGCTAATGGGCAACATCTGAAAATAGAATTCGCCTACAGGCATATTTTATCTGTGTCTCGTGGCAGGCTTACCGCATTGCCTTTGCCTGAGCTAGGGTTTCAGTTGGGTGATAAAACACTGTGTCCTATCACTGCATGGGGGAGAAATGGCTCACTTTGCTTACACTTCTATGTCATACTCCATCATTAAAAGACACCAGGGCAAGAAGTAAGAGCAAGAACCTGGAAGCAAGAATGGAAGTAGAGCTATGGGGCAACTTAGTGGCTTTTAAAAAATTCCTTTATCATTCTGTTTTCTTATACTCAGTACCACAACCAGCCTGCCGCTGACACCACCCATAGAAAGCTTTCACACATTTATCTTCAGTCAAGAAAATTAATAACCGGCTTGCATGTAGGCATATTTTATGGAGGCACATTCTCAATTGAGACTCTGTCTTCCCACTTGTTCGAGCTCATAACAAACCATCCAGAGCAGACTTCTTACCTTGGAATGATATTGCAATACAGTGGTTTGTAATGTTCTTTAAATACATTTTTATTGAAAAGTAAAATAATTCATGTTACATCTCATTTGCTATCCCATCCCATGCATCGTCCCATTTCTCCCTCCCTCCTGCTTTCACCCCATTCCCCTTCCCTATGACTGTGATTGAGGTGGACCTCCTCTCCCTGAATATGATGCTAGTATATCACATCTTTTTTGGTAGTCTGCTATCCTTCCTCTGAGTGCCATGGGGCCTCCACAACAAGGGGACATGGCCAAATATGGGGAACCAGAGATCGTGTGAAAGTCAGTCCCCAGTCTCCACTTAACTCTGGAGAATTTTCAGCCCCTTGGCTAGGTCTGGGTAAGGGTTTGATGCTGACTGAACGTATTATCCTTGGTTGGTGCCTTAGATCGAGCAGAACCCCTTGGCCCAGATCTGCCCATCATAGTGTTTTTCTTGTAGGTTTCTAGGACCCTCTGGATCCATCTATTTCCCTATCTCCTATATTTTTCTCACCTAGAGTCTCAATAGGATATCCTCCCCTCTGTCCCACTTTCCCGGTAGGTGAAGACTTTCATGGGACCTGCGCCTTGGGCTAGTGTCCAGTTATAAGTTAGTATATATGATTTGAGTCTCTCTGCTTCTGGGTTAACTCACTCATTATGATCATTTCTAGTTCAATCCATTTGTCAGCAAATTTTGGAAATTCCTTGTTTTTAATAGCTGAGTAGTATTGCATAGTGTAAATGTACTACAGTTTCTTTATCCACTCTTCTACTGAGGGACACTTAGGCTGTTTCCATGTTCTGGCTATTATGAATAAGGCTGCTATGAATATGGTTGAGCATATATCCCTGTTGTATGCTGGAGCATCTTCTGGGTATATTCCAAGGAGTGGGATAGCTGGGTCTTGAGGAAGCCCTATTCGCAGTTTTCTGATATAGCCCCAGACAGATTTCCAAAGAGGCTGCGCTAGTCTGCATTCCCACAAGCAATGAAGGAGTATTCCTCTTTCTCCACATCCTTGCCAGCATGTGGTATCACTTGAATTTTTGATCTTAGCCATTCTGATGGGTGTAAGATGGAATCTCAGAGTTGTTTTGATTTGCATTTCTCTGATGACTAAAGATGTTGAGCATTTCTTTAAGTGTGTCTCAGTCATTTGATATTCCTCTGTTGAGAATTCTCTGTTTAACCCTGAGCCCCATTTCTCAATTGGATTATTTGGTTTGGTGGTGTTTAATTTCTTGAGTTCTTTATGAAGTTTGGATATTAGACCTTTGTCACATGCAGGGTTGGTGAAGATCATTTCCCATCTGTAGGCTGTCACTTTGTTCTTTTGACAATGTTTCTTGCCTTACAGAAGCTTCTCAGGCTCTTGAGGTCCAATGTATTAATTGTTGACCTTAAGGCCTGGGCTGTTGGTGTTCTGTTCAGGAAGTTGTCTCCTGTGCCAATGTGTTCCAGGCTCTTCCCCACTTTTTCTTCTGATTTAGTGTCTCTGGTTGTATGTTGAGGTCTTTAATCCACTTGGACTTGGGTTTTGGACATGGTGACAAGTATGGGTCCAATTGCATTTTGTACATGTAGAAATCCAGTTAGACCAGCACCATTTGTTGAAGATACTATCCTTTTTCCATTGAATAGATCTGGCTTCTTTGTCAAAAATCAGGAGACTATATGTGTGTGGATTCGTATCTGGGTCTTCAATTTGATTCCACTGATCAACCAGCCTATTGCTGTGCCAGTACCATGCTGTTTTAATTACTATTGCTCTATAGTACAGCTTGAGATCTTGCACACATCTGAGAGTCGTTCTTTGGGAATAGTTGTTTGAAATGTGTCTAATAAACAACTTTGAGGCCAAATATAGTGCCTCTTTTTGGAAGGTTTGTTTACTATCACCTCATGATGCTAGAGATTGACTAAATTCAGATTCCTTGGGTTTGGTATAGCTCAGCACTCACAGGTGAGTTCTGGTTTAGATATGTAAGAGAAAAGATAAAAGATAAAAGCCTAAAGCCCCTGCTTCCTGTTCTTCCACCACTAAGATAATCTCTAAATTCTCTGTATCAGTAATTTCTTGCTTATTGTATTGGTAAAACAAACAAAAAAGGTCACTCTTTTATTCAGAGGCAGTGTGAGTTACTGTGGAACATTCTTCTAAATAATAAAAGCATTCTGCAAGTTGTATCCCTAAACTAATTGATTTTAGCTTTTCACATCATGCTTTGGTTCTACCATACTAGGAAATTAAAGGGGGAAATGCAATGATTGACACAACTCACCCAAGACCTCAAATGAAAATGTAAATGTTATAATTAACTGATAGAGATGCAGCAACAGAATATGTTGTATTTCTGTCAATATATTAAAAGAGCTGAGATAATAATTTAATACTTAAGAAATAATGCTCTATTATGGCTCAATATTTATCAATTTTCATGTCATGCCTCTTGGCTTTGTTGCTCTTTGGCTTGTTGCAAGGCAGAGGACCAAGACAGCTGAAATACACAGGAAACTCAACTCTTGTCTTCCTAGGTACTGAAGTAGAAAAAGCATCAACTCCCAAAATCCCATTCATGGTTGTGACTATAAGAACTGTGTATCTTCTCACACTCCACTCAATTCTTTTCTCCAAGTATGGGCCAGTAAAGAATAAAACTTTTACAAGTGAGTCTCTTGGGGGGGACATACAGGATGTAAATAACAGCACTGGAAATCAATATTATCCAGGAAAATCTGTCTACCATTGAAATTCTGAAGTAAGACAAACATGTCTGGATAACAATAATGTCCGAGGGAAACAATGGCATGTCTCCATATCCCTCATGCCTGTCTTTACATTTATGTCATATCTGATAACATTTAGTACATCATTTAGAAAGTTTTGTTAGAAGAAGAGAAAATTATTACTAGGGAACAAAACAATGTTTCCATGAAACTGAACACTAAGAACTCCATCTGGCAGCTCTGAGCCTCATATTGGAGCAGTCTACACCACAGCGGACATATCATCATAAATTTTATTTTCTAGAGTAAATTCTTAAGAACATGATAGAAATAACCAAATACTTTTTAGATCATAATCATGAAAATTTAGATCAGAATCATAACGAATTGTTCTCTTTGACAAATAATCATGTATGGGAAAGAATCCCCTGTGAGAACATTGCTCCTAAGTGAGCTTTCTCACACTTCAGAGATAAACTGATCCAACTGTCCAAGAAATTCTTATATGAGAAACAAACCTGCTTCCTTATTTAAGTTTGTGTGACAGAAAAAAAATGGAAAGCCTTTGTATACCCACCTGCAATATTTTGTGTTTTCTCCAGCAATAACTGTGAACAGGATGTGCATGAAATGCTATGCAAAGTGTTCCCATGAAACATTGATATGAGAGAGGAAATTGAGACAAATGTGGAAAAGAAGCATTTCTGGATCCCTTATTAAGTCAGTTTGATGAGCACGTGAAGGTAACTCCTGCCTGTGATCTTGGGACCTCCTTTAGAGCTCACAGTATGGAGACATCACACCTGAAAGCCAGGGACCTGTGGTGAAACCACATTAATTCCCATCAGTCACTGGCTGACAGATGCTCCCCGAAGCATATAAGTTCACAGGCATTGCTGTCCATTGTGGGCACAGCAGGTTGCAGAGGGCAGGGAACACCTGCAGAGAGTCTCAGAGGCTGAAAATTGGAGGTTAGTCTGGTATGAAAAAAATGTTAAATACTGAAAGGATACCAGCAATGCGCTAAAGACATTTATAGTCATTTCATTTGATGAGAGAAGCAAAACTTTGCCCATTTATTAATAGAAATAAATATAATATTTATAAAGTCTCCATTTGGATAAAATAATCTATTTTTGTTTCTTGTTTTTATGCAGATATTTTTGTAGTAATTCTTAATTTTCATGACAAAATATTAAAAATAAGTTCTTTGAATTTTCTGATATAAAGTCTGGGACCTTATATCAATTGCAAGATTGTTGTATCACATCAAATAAGGTCAATGGGATAATTACATGAGAAAGTGTAATGTAATGCTTAAGTACTATAATGATTTCAACTAATTAACTCCATAAATCTGACACTTAAAGATTGAATTATATTAAATACTTTATACAAGAACTAGGAAATTAAGAAGGAATGTGGGTTTATTTTCCTATATAAATTTTTGAGACTTATTTTTTGAATATATCCATCTATAAAAATATTTAAAATATTAAAACATCTAAATTATATTTTTATTTGACATGAAATTAAACCAAAGTTCAAATAAGCATAAGGCAATTGTGCAAAAGATAGAAAATAATGTTCCCTACTTTCCTAACTAACATCTTAAATGAACTAAATTGAGAGTGGAACATTAGAATACACTGAGAACAAATTCTGTCTTCAAATGTCTTTAGTGATAACAGTGGAAAATGACTGGAGAGTTTGGCCATTTATCCAAAACACAGATTTAAGAGTTTAGGGGATTCCAAGATGGCGCCGACCAATAAGCCGCGTATCTGATCTACTCCGAGAAGACCAGGGACATAAATAGAGAAACAGATTGCTGGACTTTGAGAACTGTAGGTGAGTGGGGCCCCAAAGACTGCAGTCCAAACAGGGGGCCCACCCCCCTCCCAGGGGACAAACATCCCGGAGGTGCAAAACGCACTCCCCAAACTCTAGAACTGAATCCACATGCAAACTACAGCTGCATAGAAAGCACCGACTAGCTGTTTGGGGAGGGGATTTTCCGGAGACCCTAGCCAGGAGTCTCAGTGAAGAGGGGGAATCTGCCCTATGATTCCTCCTTCCACACCACCCCAAACTGCAGAGATCACCCGCCTGGGGCGAGTGGAAACGCAGGCGGAGGGTCCCAACAGGTGGAGGGACTGCAGTTCGCTGGCCATTCAGGGCCCAACCTAACACCAATCACAGTGGATTGAGCCTGCAAACAGCGGCAGTGAGAAGTCAGCTTGGAACTGCTTCCACAGACATATCAGGAGACGTGGGTCTTGCCTAGAGCGATAGCTAAGTGTCAGAGCCCTGCGGGAAGACCTGGTTCCAACCCGCGGGTTTTCTCCAGAGCTCTCCACCGCTATTGTGCCTACCCAGCCAGTCACAAGGCACTGGCCCTGCACTCCCTGAACTAGAGAGCCGATCCGGGGCCCTTGCCCCGACCAAGGCAGGCACTCTCACATTATCGGGATTCGAGACTTGGGTGGGTCCTGTTTGCAGTGTCTAATTGCTGACCCAGAGCATTAGTGGAGCATCAGAGCCCGGCGGGAAGACCTGGTTCCAACCCGCGGGTTTCCTCCAGAGCTCTGCACCGCTATTGTGCCTACCCAGCCAGGCACAAGGCACTGGCCCTACACTCCCTGAACTAGAGAGCTGATCCAGGGCCCTTGACCCGACCAAGGCAGGCACTCTCACATTATCGGGATTCGAGACTTGGGTGGGCCGTGTTTGCAGTGTCTAATTGCTGACCCAGAGCATTAGTGGAGCATCAGAGCTCTGCGGGAAGATCTGGTTCCAAACCGCGGGCTTTCTCCAGAGCTCTGCACCGCTTTCCTGCTATTGTGCCTACCCACCCAGTCACAAGGCACTGGTCCTGCAGTCCCTGGAATAGAGAGCTTATCAGGGGCTCTTGGCCCAAACAAGGCAGGCAATCTCACAATATCAAGAGACAAAACGTGGGTCTTGCTTGCAGTATCTAATTGCTGACCAGGAGCGACCTTGGTCCCTCCAGGCATATAGTTCTGGGAGAAGGTGAACACCTCTACAGGGTATAGAGATAGACCTAAAAGACAGCTACACCTCCAGAAGATCTGATTTACCTGGGATCTTGACTACAAAGCCACAGGAAGGACAGGCAGCAGAGATCAACCTACACAACCAGAATGTCTGTGTGTGGACCTTAATCTAGGTCCCAAAACTGCTGATCTGAATCACAGCAGTAAAATCCAAAGAGAAATCTACTTTGGATGACTCAGCCTGGAGCCCACGGTGCAGAGGAAAATCACCAGAAGGGAAACCAGATCAACTACCTGTTCCACGGAAATACTCCTTGATCCCCACAGGCAAGAGCACCTGTCCTATAATCAGTCATCAATTAACCACTCTCAACCAGCGAAGGTCACTACAAAATATCTTCCAACATCAGAGACATCAAAATGACAAGAGGACAGCGAAAGAATGTTAACAAAAACCAAAACAGTTTGGCATCTCCAGATACCAGCATTCCCAATGAAAACAACCTGGAGAACCTAACAGCAATGGATAGTCAAGAAAAGGACCTCAAAGCCCTAGTAAAGACAATGATAAAGGAAGAAACAATTAAAATCTGTAAACAATTGCAGGAGGAGGCAAACAAGAGGGCTGAAGAGTTAAAAGAATCATATAAAGAGGCATTTGAAGAATTTCAGAAAAATATAAATAATCAGATGAAGGAAATCATTAAAACAGTCCAAGACATGAAGATAAAAATGGAAGCAATGATACAGGAACACACAGAAGAAAAACGTGATCAAGAGGCATCAAAGAAGAAAACAAGGATCTCAGAGGTGGCATTATCTAACAGATTGCAAGAGATGGAAGAACGAATATCGGGACTTGAAGATACAATCGCAGAACTGGAATCAACCATCCAGGAAAATGCTAAATCTGAAAAGCTCCTGACACAAAGCATTCATGAAATAAAAGATAACATGAAAAGACGAAACTTGAGAATAATAGGGATAGAGGAAAGAGAAGGCAACCGACTCCACAGTCCAGAAAATATCTTTAATAGAATAATAGAAGAAAATTTCCCCAATTTGAAGAAGGAGATGCATACGAGCATACAAGAGGCCTACAGAACACCAAACAGAATAGACTTGAAAAGAAAATCTTCCCGTCACATAATAATAACAACGCAAAATATACAGAACAAGGAAAAAATATTAAAAGCGGCAAGAGAAAAAGGCCGAGTAACGTATGAAGGCAAACCTATCAGAATTACTCCTGACTTCTCAGCAGAGACCATGAAAGTCAGAAGGGCCTGGACAGGGGTTCTGCAAACCCTAAGAGAACACAGATACCAGGCAAGACTACTATATCCAGCAAAATTATCAATAACCATTGATGGTGAAAACAAGATATTCCATGACAAAAACAAATTCAAACAGTACCTAGCCACAAATCCGACTTTACAGAAGTTACTAGAAGGAAAACTCTACCCCAACTGGTCTACAACCAAAACTACATAGGAAATAGGTAACTATACCATTGCAAAATCATAACCTCACAAAATCTTGACTGTTACAAATACCAAAAATGAAGGGACTTACCAATCACTGGTCATTAATATCTCTCAATGTCAATGGTCTCAATTCTCCAATAAAAAGACACAGACTAATGGAGTGGTTGCATAAACACGACCCAACATTCTTCTGCATTCAAGAAACACATCTCAACCACAAGGACAGACATTGCCTCAGAGTAAAGGGTTGGGGGAAAATATTCCAAGCAAATGGTCACAAGAAACAAGCTGGGGTAGCCATTCTAATATCTAATAAAATAGACTTTCAACCAAAATTAATCAAAAGGGATGAGGATGGACACTTCGTACTCGTCAAAGGTAAAGTCAACCAAGAAGACATCACGATTTTGAACATCTATGCTCCAAATACAAGGGCTCCCACATTTGTAAAAGAGTTGTTAACAAAGTTTGCCCCACTTATTGATACCCACACATTAATAGTGGGAGACTTCAATACCCCACTTTCACTCAAGGATAGGTCTTTGATTCAAAAACTAAGCCAGGAAATAACCTCATTAACCAATGTCATGAATCAAATGGATGTAACAGATATCTACAGAACTTTCCACCCAAACGCAAAGGAGTATACCTTTTTCTCAGCACCCCATGGAACATTCTCTAAAATTGATCACATAGTTGGTCACGAAGCAAACCTCAACAGATACAAGAAGATTGAAATAACACCTTGTATCTTATCAGATCACCATGGTCTAAGGCTGGACTTCAACAACAACAGAAATAACAAAAAGCATACTAACACGTGGAAACTAAACAACTTTCTACTTAATGACACATGGGTCATGGAAGAAATAAGGGAAGAAATTAAAGACTTCCTGAAACTCAATGAAAATGATGGAACAACATATTCAAATTTGTGGGACACATTGAAAGCGGTGCTAAGAGGAAAATTCATAGCACTAAGTGCCTTTAAAAAGAAAATGGAATCATCCCACATAAACAACTTAACAACACATCTGGAAGCTCTAGAAAAAAAAGAAGCAGAAACACCCAAGAGGAGTAGACGCCTAGAAATAATCAAACTCAGGGCTGAAATCAATAAATTAGAAACAAAGAGAACAATCCAAAGAATCAACAAAACCAAGAGCTGGTTCTTTGAGAAAATTAACAAGATAGACAAACCATTAGCCAACCTAACGAAAAGACAGAGAAACACTATCCAAATTAACAAAATCAGAAATGAAAAGGGAGACATAACACATACTGAAGAAATACAAAGAATCGTAAGAACCTACTTTAAAGGCATTTATGCCACAAAATTCGAAAATTTAAGGGAAATGGACAAATTTCTCCACCGATTCCATTTGCCAAAATTGAACCAAGACCAGATAAACAAATTAAATAGCCCTATTTCGCCTATAGAAATAGAAGCAACCATTGATAGTCTCCCAACCAAAAAAAGCCCAGGGCCAGATGGCTTCAGCACAGAATTCTACCAGTCCTTCAAAGAGGAGTTAATACCGATACTATTCAAGCTATTCCGAAAGATAGAAATGGACGGAACATTACCAAATTCCTTCTATGAGGCCACAATCACATTGATACCTAAACCTCACAAAGACCCAACAAAAAAAAGAGAATTTCAGACCAATTTCTCTTATGAACATTGATGCAAAAATACTCAACAAAATACTCGCAAAGCGATTACAAAAGCATATCAAAGACATCATCCACCATGACCAGGTAGGATTCATTCCAGGCATGCAGGGATGGTTTAACATACGGAAATCCATCAATGTAATCCATCATATAAACAAACTGAAAGAGAAAAACCACATGATCATCTCTCTTGATGCAGAAAAAGCATTTGACAAAATCCAACACCCATTTATGTTTAAAGTTCTGGAGAGATCGGGAATACAAGGCACTTATCTAAACATAATAAAGGCTATATACAGCAAACCAACAGCCAACATTAAATTAAATGGAGAGATACTCAAGGAAATCCCTCTAAAATCGGGAACCAGACAAGGCTGCCCTCTGTCCCCATATCTCTTCAATATAGTTCTTGAAGTTCTAGCCAGAGCAATAAGACATCAAAAGAAGATCATGGGGATCCAAATGGGAAAGGAAGAAGTCAAATTATCCCTATTTGCAGATGATATGATAGTGTACATAAGCGATCCCCAAAATTCCACCAGAGAACTCCTGCAGCTGATAAACACCTTCAGCAAATTGGCAGGATACAAAATAAACTCGAAAAAGTCAGTAGCCTTTCTGTATACAAATGACAAACAGGCAGAGGAAGAAATTAGGAAAACTACTCCCTTCACGATAGCCACAAACAATATAAAATATCAAGGAATAACTTTAACCAAGCAAGTGAAGGACTTATTCGAAAAAAACTTCAAATCTTTGAAGAAAGAGATTGAAAATGACATCAGAAGATGGAGGGATTTACCTTGTTCATGGATCGGGAGAATTAACATAGTAAAAATGGCCATCTTACCAAAAGCAATTTACAAATTCAATGCAATCCCTATCAAAATACCTACAAAATATTTTGAAGATATTGAAAGATTAATTCTCAAATTCATATGGAGAAATAAAAAACCCAGAATAGCAAAAACAATCCTATACAATAAAAGATCCTCCGGAGGAATCTCCATACCTGATCTCAAGCTGTACTACAGAGCAACAGTAATTAAAACAGCATGGTACTGGCAAAGTAATAGGCTGGTGGATCAATGGAATCGAATTGAAGACCCGGAGATGAATCCACACACATTTGCTCACTTGATTTTTGACAAAGAAGCCAAATCTATTCAATGGAAAAATGATAGCATCTTCAACAAATGGTGCTGGTCTAACTGGATGTCTACATGTAGAAAAATGCAATTAGACCCTTATTTGTCACCATGCACAAAACTCAAGTCCAAGTGGATTAAAGACCTCAACTTAAAACCAGAGACATTAACTCAGTTAGAGGAAAAAGTGGGGAAGAGCCTGGGACACATAGGCACAGGAAAGAACTTCCTGAACAGTATACCCACAGCCCAGGCCTTAATGTCAATAATTAATAAATGGGAACTTATGAAGCTGAGAAGCTTCTGTAAGGCAGGAGACACTGTCAAGAGAACAAAGCGACAGCCTACTGACTGGGAAAAGATCTTCACCAACCCTTCATCTGACAAAGGTTTAATATCCAAAATATATAAAGAACTCAAAAAATTAAACACCTCAAAACCAAACAACCCAATTGCAAAATGGGGCTTAGAACTAAACAGAGAATTCTCAACAGAGGAATATCAAATGGCTGAGAAACACTTAAAGAAATGCTCATCCTCGTTAGGCATCAGAGAAATGCAAATCAAAACGACACTGAGATTCCATCTTACACCCATCAGAATGGCTAAGATAAAAAATCAAATGACACCACATGTTGGCGAGGATGTGGAGAGAGAGGAACACTCCTTCACTGCTGGTGGGAATGCAAACTAGTACAACCACTTTGGAAAGCTATCTGGCGTTTTCTCAGAAAAATGGGAATAGGGCTTCCTCAAGACCCAGCTATCCCACTCCTTGGAATATACCCAGAAAATGCCCTAACACACAACAGGGACATATGCTCAACCATGTTCATAGCTGCTTTATACACAATAGCCAGAACATGGAAACAGCCTAAATGTCCCTCAGTAGAAGAATGGACTAAGAAACTATGGTACATTTACACTATGGAGTATTACTCAGCTATTAAAAACGAGGAATTCCCGAAATTTATGGACAAATGGATTTACCTAGAAATTATCATAATGAGCGAGTTCACCCAGAAGCAAAAAAGACAAACGGTATATACTCACTTATATCAAAACACTAGTCCAAGGGATACGTCCCATGAAAAACCTTACTTACCAAGAAAGTGGGTCAGAGGAGAGGACATCCTATTGAGTCTTTAGGCGAGAGTAGCATGGAAGAATGGGGAAATAATAGGACCCACAGGGTCCTGGAAACCTACAAGAAGAACTTTATGACAGGCAGATCTGGGTCCTGGGGTCCTCCTCAAACTAAGGCACCAGCCAAGGAGAAATAGGCAGTAAACTTCGAACCCCTACCAAGACCTAGCCGACGAACACGATATTCTCCACTGTTGAGTGGAGAGTGAGATCTGATTCTCACGTGAACTCTGGTGCCCCTTTTCTGACCATGTCCCCTGGATGGGGAGGCCTGGTGGCACTCAGAAGAAGGATAGCAAGTTACCAAGAAGAGACTCGATAATCTTAGAGCATACATAGGGGGAAGAAGTCTCCCTCAATCACAGACATAGGGGAGGGGAGAAGGGGGGAAGTGGGAGGGAGGGAGGAATGGGAGGAAACAGGGGAAGGGCTAACAATCAAGATGTAATATGAATAAATTAATTAAAAAAAAAAGAGTTTAACTTTAGAGGGAGATACATGGAAGGCCTCTGTGACAGGATATAGATAATCCCACAACAACAAAAACTAAAAGAAAGCAGACATAGCCACACACTATCACCTTCAACTCCACAATAAGAGGAACTAACAATCATTGGTCCCTCATAGCTCTCAATATCAATGGCTTCAACTCGCCAATAAAAATACACAAACAACAGAATGGCTGTGTAAACAGTCTCCAACATTCTGCTGCATTCAAGAAACACACATCAGCAACAAAGATAGACATTACCTAAAGGTTTTCCAAGCAAATGGATCCAGGAAGTAAACTGGAGTAGACATTGTGAGAGGTAATAAAAGAGATTTTCAACTAAAATTAATCAGAAAAGACAGTAACACTTCGTTCTTACCAAAGGAAAAATCCATCAAGAGGACATCACAATCCTGAATATCTATGGCCCCAATCCAATGGCATCCACATTCATAAAAGAAACATTTTTAGAGGTTAAATCACACATCGATCCCAACACATTAGTAGTGGAAGACCTCAAAACCCCACTCTCACCAATGGACAGATCACTGAGGCAGAAACTAAACAGACAAATGATAAAACTAACAGAGATGATGAATCAAATGGATCTAACAGACATCTACAGAACTTTTCACCAAAACCCAAAAGAATATATCTTCTTCTCAGCACCTCATGGAACCTTCTCTAAAACTGACCATATAATCTGTCAGAAAGCAAGCGTTAGCAAATACAAGAAAATTGAAATAATCCCCATGCATCTAATCAGACTACCATGGACTAACACCAAACTTCAACAACAATAGAAATTACAAAAATATTTACACAGGTGAATGAAAGGTGAGCAATGTTGAATTTAATGAAAACTTGGTCATGGATGAAATAAAGGAAAAAATTAAAGAGTTCATAAAATGCAATGAAAATGAAGGCAAAACATATCCAAAAATATGGGACACAATGAAAGCATTATTAAGAGGAAAGATCATACCACTAAGTGCCTTCATAAAAAATTAGAGACAGCTCATACAAGCAACTTAATGGAACACCTAAAAGCCCTATAAATAAAAAGAATTAGACACACCCAAGAGGACTAGATGGCTGGAAATAATCAAACTCGGGGTTGAAATCAATAGACTGGAAACAAAGAGAACAACTCAAAGAATCAGCGGAGGCAAGAGCTGGTTCTTTGGGAAAATCAACAAGACACACAAACTCTTATGCAAACTAACCTAAAAGACAAAGGGAGAGTGTCCAAATTAACAAAATCAGAAATAAACAGGGAGAGATAACTACAGATGCCAGGGATATCCAAAGGATCATTAGGTCTTACTTCAAAACCCTATATGCCCCAAAATTTGAAAATATGAATGAAATGAGAAGTTTCTTGATAAATTTCATTTACCAAAGTTGAATCAAGATCAGACAAACAAATTAAATAGTCCTCTATCCCCTAAGTAAATAGAAGCAGTCCTCAAAGGTCTTGCAACCAAAAAACATTATGTCCAAATGGATTCAGCACAGAATTCTACCAGACCTTCAATGAAGAATTAATACCAATGCTCCTCAAACTACTCCACAAAATAGAAACAGAAGAATTACTACCAAACTCATTCTATGAAGCCACAGTTACCTTAATACCTAAGTCACACAAAGAACCCAACAAAGAAAGAGAATTTAAGAACAATTTCTTTTATGAACATTGATGCAAAAAGAACATTGTTCTTTTATGAACAATGATGAACATTGACTCAATAAAATATTTGCAAACCTAATTCAATCACATATCAAAAATCTTGTCCACCGTTACTACGTAGACTTCATCCCGGGCATGCAGGGGTGGCTCAATATATGGAAATCCATCACTATAATCCATCATATAGACAAACTGGAAGAAAAAAACCAATCATCTCGTTAGATGCTGAAAAGCATTTGAAAACATCTAGCACCCTTTCCTGTTAAAAGCCTTAGGGAGATTGCAGATACAGGCATGTACCTAAACATAGTAAAGACAATATACCACAAGCCTATAGCCAACATCAAACTAAATGGAGAGAAATTTAAATCAAGCCCACTTAAATCAGGGACAAGACAAGGCTGTCCATTCTCTCTGTATCTCTTCAATATAGTACCTGAAGTCCAAGTTAGAGCAATAAGACAACTAAACAAAATCAAGGGGATGCAGACACGTAAGGAAGAAGTCAAAGTATCACTATTTGCATATGAGATGATAGTGTACTTAAGTGACCCCCAAAATTCCACCAAGGAACTCCTACAACTGATAAACACCTTCAGCAAAGTGGCTGGATACAATATCAACTCAAAAAAGTCAGTAGCTCTGCTGTATACAAATGATAATGGCCTGCAAAATAAATTAGAGAAACTACACTCTTCACGATACACACACACACACACACACACACACACACACACACACACACACACACACACACATACACGAAAAGAAAAAAATTTATCTAGGTATCTTGATGTATCTCTAACCAAGCTTTGATTTCTATCATTTATATTTTCATTAATATTTAGTTCTAATTATACTTACGGCAGCCTCTTAATATATGAGAAGTATTTTAACCTACAGAAGTCAATAACTATCACTTCTATAGTGCATGCATAATTTAAGAAAACTGAACAATAGCGACTGAATATTTCAATTAGGAGTACTTTTAAAAAAATAAATAAATTTACATTCTGACCTCAGTCTCCCCATTCTTGCTCCTTCCTTCCTCTTTGGAAAAGGACAGGTTGCTCATGGATACCCACCAGCCTTGGCATATCAAATTTCAGTAAGACTAGACACATCTTCTCCTATTAAGGCTCGGCAAGGTAATGGAGTCGGAGGAATAGAGTCCCCACAGCAGGCAGAACACAGCTCCTGCTCTCACTGTTAAGAGTTCCACATGAAGACCAAGAAACACAACTATTAAATATGTGCAGAAAGCCTTGCTTCATTCAATCCCGGCTCCCAGTTTGCTGGTTCAGTCTCTGCGGGTCTCTATGAGCCTAGGTTAGTTGACACTGTAGATTGCCTGGTAGTGTCCTTGACTCCTCTGACTCCTACAATCCTTCCTCTACTTCTTCCACACAAATCTCCAAACTCTGCCTAATGGTGGCCTGTGGGTCTTCATATTTATTTCCATCAGTAGCTCTGATGATGATTAGGTGAGGCTCCTACATACAAGTATAGCAGCAAATCATTAGCAGTGTCAGAGTGGGTTCCTTCTCCTGATATGAGTCTCACGTTGTACTGTACTGTGTATAACTGATGATGTACAGTAGATTTTAAATTGTGACTTAATGATGAAACATTTTGTTTTCTAAAATTGAGGCTGTGGGACAGATTCAATGAAATAGCTATAGGTAACAAAATTCTGTTTTTATTCATAGCTGAATGGTTTTCATTATGTATATTCCTAGTAAACTCACATTTATACATTATATAAACTTAGGTATGCATGATAATAAGTAACATTGTAATTTTACAACTATTATGTCTATAAAATATGCATGTGTATGTGGCATACACACATTAACTGAAATCTTAGTAAATGTGAATAGTATTTAATGAAACTGGAAATGCAGATATCTCTTTGCAATCTGATTTCACTTTCTTTGGATAGACAAACAAAAATAAAGTTTCTGGATCATGTGGTAAAGAGTTTAAAGGAATATTGACATTGTTTTATGTGATGATGATACTAATTTATATTCCAACCAACAGTGTAAAAGATTCCATATGATTCCATTTGTCAACATTTGTCCTCTGCATTTTTGCTATCACAGCTGCTGTTCAGAAAGTGTAAGGTAGTATGTGAATTCTCTTAAATATGAATTTCCTTGTTAGTGTCTGAACATCTTTCTGATTACATGTTAGCCATTTGTTTATCTTCTCTAGAGACCTTTATTCTTTCTTGACTTATCAGATGCATGTTCACCAAAAAATTTCTCCCAAGTTCTGCATTATCTTTTCTGTCTCTTCAGTGATTTCCTAGGACACACAGATTGCTTTTACTGATCAAATGCAAATAGAAAGTACAGTATTTTTATTCACATGTTGGAAGATTTTCAATGTCATAAGTTATCATTTTGTTATTATTTTCTAAGCTGTGGTGAAATTTCTACTTAAATCATTGCTCAAGCCAATGGCAAGTAATAACTTATTTCATTTTTTCTTTTAGTAACTTCCATTTCAGGACATTTTCTACATTGTTAGTCAATCTAGAAATTAGTTTTTTACATCATACCAGAAATGACTTTTCCATAATTTGGTGATAGTATTTTATTATAAAGGAGAAAAATAACCAATGCATACAAGATGACATAAACATTAAATCTTAAGTAAATTAGAAATGTGTCAATGATATTTAATACATTTATTATCTGGTATTTAAATATAAGTTTCACAATTAAGATAAATATGTATGTACTTGATGAATTTTGTTTATAAACATTTTTTAGAACATTATGCATTATATACTCAAGTATGTAATAAATATTAAATATATAAGAAATATTGAGATATACAGATGCATTTATGGTGCAGCAATTTGGTTTTACTGTTTTATTTAGTAGATTTTTCAGTAAATTGAAAGAAGATATTTTCACATAGTTTCCTATCTGCTGTAAGACAGAGAATGGTTTTATGACTTTCCTCTGCTGCTCAATTTCATAATTATAATTTAGCCAAAATTAATAAAGTTACTATGTTAATTTCAGAGTGTAGAAATGTTAACAAGTCTTTTAAGATTAAAAAGCCCAAAATTATCTGATGCACATATTTGAAAGGGCTATCTGAAAATAAAATTTGTATTAGCCACTAAATTAAACAAAACCATATTAGAATTTTCTGTTAGTAGAATTAGAAGCAAATTTTAGTCTTAATTTGAATTTTGCATTCTTATCAACAAGAGAACAATTCTAATAAAATAAAAATATTTCTCATTGAAATAAAAAATATATCAATATGTATGTTATTATATGTATATAGCATGTGTTTCAACTAAATTAAATGAAGAATCAAAGTACTTTCATATCTATTATATTTTAGATATTAAGTATTATTGATAGCTAAAATACTTTATGAAATGAATAGTTGCAAATAAAATTTTATGCATAAGAGGTATTGTAGGCTCTATACTATGATAGAAATGCAATTCATATAATACTATTTCCTGACAACATATAATCCTGAATTATAATTTCTTAAACACTTGATGGTGTACAATTAAATAAGCACATAACAAAATCAACTCTTTTTTATGTCTACAAAAGTTTGTAATAAAGTGTGAGAAATTACACAAAAGCCAAGAAAGAGCGTAGGTTCATGGCAATTGAAAACCTTCTTTATTTGCAGTTCCAAAATATATGATACTATCTTCTGGCCTAAGTGGGCAACAAGAACATACTTGGCTCACATACGTACTTGCAGGCAGGCCATTCATACATGTAAAATGTGAGTGAATCAGTGTATGGAAATCTTTCATTGTCATTAATGTTATTATTTTTCAAAATCTCTGGTTTACTGCATGAGTAGTTTATAGTAGCATTTCTCTTACTTTATTAGAAGTCCCTCTAGCTAATACAGCTGGTTTGTTTCATGAAGCAAGCACACATTGTACCCATTGATATTTTTCTACAACACTTGTTTGAATCAAGTATGTCTAGGTACAGGAAGTATAATTTTTAATCATTTTTAAGTAGGATAATGGTAATAAGTATATATAAACCACTTGTAAATCATGAATCATGCTTATGTTAAAATTTTATTTTACTTTATTAGAGAAGAATATGTTATTAAATGATTCATGTTATATATTCCAATTTCTTTCACTACTATTATAAATCCCTTCAGTACTCTGAATTTATTGCACCACATATTCATATTTATATATAAAGTACATATTTGTATATATGATACTATATTAAATTAATATAATGTGAATATATAGGAGAAATGTGTAGGAATATTCAAATATTTTATGTCTAAAGGACAATATCTTACTTATTATCAAATAAAAAGTTTGTTTCATTTTTAATGCAATATTAATCCCTTGATATGTTACTTCTATATGGCAAAATATGACATTATTTTCATGAATTCTGTCTTAATACTGAGGTAATAAATAAAGTAGTCCATCACTAACATTTTAAGCTTTTATGTTATTTATTTATTTTTATGTGAATGGGTGTTTTGTCTGTATGAATATTTATATACCATATTTGTTGCTGATATTGGTGGAGTCCAGAAAAGGTGTCAATCTGTACAGACTGCAATTACAGATAGTTTTGAACTGGGAATCAGATCCAAGTCCTCTGCAAGAATAGCCAACTTTCTATACCACTGAGTAATACCTCCATCCCTCAGTAATTATCTTGTAGGCAGTAGATATATTTCTAAAGAAGAAATGACCAGATGAGCTATTATTCATGAAAGCCATCATCACATGAGACACATTCCAATTTATGTTTATGTCAATAATGCTGTCTTAACTAAGTAAGAGTTTTTTAAGTTTGTGTGGCACATACTATTTCCATAAAGAAGGGCTTTTTGTACCTTTTTAAAAATTTCACTTTGTTATGAACTGACATTAGGTTAGTCTTCTTACAATAAAATAATTGGAATTTTGTAAGGAAGATTTTGAAACTGTGACTTAAGTGGTTACGTATGGGAAAATCTGCCTGCCCATAATCCTCAATTTTTATTTCACTAAATAAACTCCCCAACCTCATCAGGTCTGAGGCACTGTTCTCCTTGTTACATAATCAGTTATATTTCAGTTATATTTGTACAACTGTGAAACTGAAAAAAAGATACAGAATCAGACTCTTCATCCATTATTCTTATGTGCTTACATTATTTCAATTTCCGGCCATGATGCTAACTGTGAATCAATATGTATGAAGATGAAAATTTGCAGTAAAGAACTTTTAGTATTACATATAAGAGGAAAGGTGATCTTATTTCATTTTGTTTCTTAGCATGGCAGCAATCCAGGATTTGAGGGTTATATGGTAAAGAAACAATAAAATTTCAAGAAAGTTACCCCTTATGAAATTAAATGTTAAAGAAGGTCAGATATTTATTCAAATATATTGGGCTACTAGGCAAATAGACCTGAAAAATGGAGCTAATATTGAGGTAGGCCTTCTGTGAAATGTCTAAGGAAATTATGTTTTACACAGTGTTTAACCAAGTGGGAATGGTATATGGAAAAAGTCAAAAGCTATATTACAAGTAACAGATGCTTGGTTATATGACTTGCCAAAGAGGGACTGTCTGTGCAACAAGCAGTGTTAGTGCATCTGTAATTTGGTCAACAGGTTTTTTTTTCAAAGTGGCTTAGCCAATGGAAAAAAAAATGATGTGGATGCTTAGACTTTGTTTCCAGAAGGAATTGAGCTTTGGCTCTTCTCCTTATAGAATAGGGGCCAGTTGTGAATTTTCTTCTGCAGACATTATGTGACATTTTAGAGTGGTAACCTAAGTGTATATTGAAACCAGCAGAGACAAAGGAATGAACATGCACTAAAAGTAGAAACGGATGTAAATGGCTATAAGTTATTTTCTTGGATCAAAACAGTTTCTTGGGGCAGGAGAGATGGCTCAGTGGCTAAAGAACACTGGCTACTCATTTAGAGGACCCAGATTCAATACCAGCATCCACATGGCAACCTACAACTGCCTGGGACTTCAGTTCCAGGGGATCTGACACCCTTACACAGATACACATTCTGGCAAAACACCAATACACAGACAATAAAAATTAACAAATAATTTTTGAGATGTAGTTTCTCCTTTGGAGATGACAATAAATATAAATGAAGCTATGATTCTTCTTGGGAATGACCAGATAACCAGTCTATTTCATCAAAATTGTCTTAGTCACTTAATACAACGTGATAACTTACACAAAAGAAACAATGTATGATCAGAAATAATGGTAGTCAGAATTATTTTTCTTAATTCTTAGAAAGATTATATTTCGTTCTGCATCTATGTTTTATTTTTCAAAGATACGAAAATGCATGTTATAGTTATCTATGGTGATATTGCTAAGAACATGTGAAATATAGCATAGCATATATGAAAATTGTAACTGTAGCTAAATTAGTGGCTGAATTTGCATAAATTAGAACTGCTATGTCAGACATCTGCAGTGTGTGTCCTAACACTTACGTAATTATATTTTGTCTGTGTTAAAGACTTAGACAAACTTTTATGTGTTTTTCTCAGCTCTGACCTCATCTCTTTCCTGCATAGATTTGTTAAATTTTATCATCTGTTTCATCAATCACGAAGGAATGCTCCTTTCTATTTATGTAACATTTTGTAATACCTGCCCACAATACCTTAGTGCTATAGTGTGTGCATGAAAAAAGAGGCCATCAATTTGAAAGAGAGAAGGAAGGAGTACATGGGAGGAAAGACAGACATTATAATTAAATTATAATCTCAGAAAAAGTTCCGCTAAGCAAAAACCACCACAATTTAAGTGAAGGACCAACATACAGAATGGGAAAAAATTAACTAACTATATGTCTGATGGAGAGTTAGAAATAAATAAAAACTAGTACATCAGTAGGAGAAGAAGTAAATGCTGGCAGAACAGTACTCACCTATGAAATTCTAAAATATAAAAATAATAATAAAGTTTTGAAAATGAGAAGAAAGATGAGTCACTGGCCTCTAGCCATTGAGAGCCTGCCCAAAGATTAAACAACCTAAGGGAGGTAATTTTTGAGTTCCTTAACATCTAGGCAGAAATAGAAGCTCTGCATTTTTTATTCTGTAGATAATTGAAAATATTTTATAGGAAATAGAAAGTGGGCTGTACTAAATTACTAGACAGTAAGACATGAAAGTGTATATCTGCAGTTTATGGAAGTCTCTGAGAGGTTTGAACACTTCCAAAACTAGCTTAATCTGCTTCTTTAGTATGCTTGCTATAGGCATGCCAGACCCCAAAGCCTTTAGGACTCTCTGGTTTCTCTGCTTGGAAGGCATCTTTCTTTCTTTCTTTTTATTAATTTATTCAGATTACAACTCCATTGTTCTCTGATCACTCATACCCTTCCGTTCTTCCTACCCTCCCACTCCCACCCTATTACCCTCCCTTAGGTCCATGTCTGAGGGGGATCTCCTCCCCCACATTATGGTCACAGGCTAACAAGTCTTATCTTGGTAGTCTGCCTATTCTTTCTTTGAGTGCTACCAGGGCTCCCCACGAAGGGGAGGTCCATCAAATATGGGGCACAGGAGCTCATGTCAGAGTTAGTCTGTGCTCTCCACATAACTGTAGAGGATGTCCTGATCATTGGCTGTATCAGAGTAGGGGTTCGGTGTTTACTACTTGTACTATCCTTGGTTAGTGCAATAATTTGAACAGACACCCCTGGACACTGATCCACCCATTGTGATGTTCTTCTTGTAGATTTCTAAGGTCCTCTGGATCCTTCTATTTCCCTATCTCCTATAATTCTCTTACCTAGAGTCCCAGTAGGATGTCCTCACATCTGTTCCAATCTCCTAGTAAGTGAAGACATTCATGGGATATGCCTTTTGGGCTAGAGTCCAATTATAGGTGAGTATATACTATGTGAGTCTTTCTGTTTCTGGGTTAACTCACTCAGTATGATCATTTCTAATTTCCTTCATGTATACACAAATTTCTGGATTTCCTTGTTTTTTTTTTATAGCTGAGAAACACCACAAAACCAAATAATCCAATTAAGAAATGGGGCTCAGAATTTAACAGAGAATTCGCAACAGAGGAATATTGAATGTCTGAGAAACACTTAAAGAAATGCTCAAAGTCAATAGTCATCAGAGAAATGCAAATCAAAACAACTCTGAGATTCCATCTTACACCCATCAGAATGACTAAGATCAAAAATTCAAGTGACACAACATGCTGGCTAGAATGTGGAGAAAAAGGAACACTCCTTCATTGCTGGTGGCAATACAACCACTTTGGAAATCTATCTGGTGCTTTCTCAGAAAAATGGGAATAGGGCTTCCTCAAGACCCAGCTATCCCACTCCTTGGAAAATACCCAGAAGATGCTCCACCACATAACAGGGACATATGCTCAACCATGTTCATAGCAGCCTTATTCATAATAGCCAGAATCTGGAAACAGCCTAAATGTCCCTCAGTTGAAGAATGGATAAAGAAATTGTGAAAGGCATCTTTCAACTTTCACAATCCTTTATTGTCACTTGACTATCATTTCAAACATCTCTGTTTCAAATATTTTTTTATTATTTTATGACAGTTAAATTTGGACACAAATTGTCATATATCTTAAGCTTTTCTTCCTGGCTTCAAACATTGGTTTACTGTTTCTCAAGCTCTATTGCTCTTATTTGTCTTCATCTTTTAAGTGACTAACATCTAGGACAAAATATTATGTATTATTGATTTTTCCTTAAACATAGGTCAAACAGATTTTTCTTAAGGCCAATGATTAAAATGTTTACACACTAAATGAACTTGAAAGATAATTAATTCTCACAGATTTTGCTAGTTAATGACAGGCTAATACTAGCAAATTTTGCATAAGAGCTTAGGATACAAAATACATAAATGAATGTAAAATGATGTAAAAATACTCATGACATGAATAATTAAATACAAATTAGTAAGTATTAAATTTATACACAAATTAATGTGAGTAATTTCATGCTGTCCACAAAAGAATATGTAAACATAATTTGAATAGTTGGATATTTTATAAATTTCTTTCTAATGTTAGAAAGTTTTAGGAAATCACAAACACAACTGTCTTACAAAATACTGTCATAGTCTACATAGGTCATCACTTTACAGTTAAAGCCAAAGGCATAATGAAAGTAATTATCTTTCACAAGTTTAAAAATACATACTTTGCAATGAATTCATCTACCTAAGAAGTCTTATGTTGACATTGCACATAGTGCTCACTATAATTTCATTCCACGTTACAGAGTAGACAGACAGCTTGTAGTTAAACTCAAGATAGCTATTTGCTATCTATCTGTCTATCTATGTATCTATGTATCTATGTATCTATCTTTTAACCAAATAGTTTCTCATCTTTTATTCAGGATAACTCTTTCTTGGAAGATACTCATCAAAATTGGGGGTGGGTGGGTGGCAAAACTGACATAACATAGACCACACATATGTTTGATATTGGAAAACAAAACCAAGAATGATATTATTCATATCCTGTTTACAATACTGCCCTCTTCCCAACTGCAAATAATCTTAATAAATGTGCTTTATTTTCCAAAGACAATCAACAAGAAACTCAGCATCCCTAATTCAGCCTTTTCAACTCAATATTTACATCTCTGCCCACCTCTGTTCTGCTCATATGACAGTGCAGGGCCAGCCATGGTTGCTATATCATATTTAGTATTAGTAGCTTATACATACAATTTCAAGTCTAGTATTATTTTATATAGCTTAATATTAATCAAGAGTATTTCTCCAAACACATTTAAAAATAATTTAAAATTAATAAATTTAAGTCTAAAAACAGCATACACAATGTTAAAATATGAAAAAGTCCTCATAGTATGACACATTCTAGTAGTAAGAGTCATGTATATTACAAATGAGAATTGATGCAATGCTTTATTGGTGATCATTTGATAACTGGTGCATCTTAATCAAATACAAAATTCAAGCTAAAGAAATGGCTCAGCCATCAAAGTCAAAGTTGTTTTTACTGAGGATCTGTGCTCAATCTCTAGTATGCACATGATAGCTCACCATAGCCAGTAATGCCAGTTCCTAGGGATGGAGTGCCATGTCTTGCCAATGTTGTCACTTGAACACATATGGAACACATGGAACCATTAAGATCCACATAATACACACAAATAAAATTAGTTAAAAATGAAGTAAAATGTAAATTTACTGTTGTACTCATTAGTCTCTTCATTCTAAATTTTAGTGTAATTGACACCAATCTATACAGTTTTTTTATTTGAAGCCCTTCCAGTTAGTGATTCTCAGTGTCCCCTCTGTAATAAGATAAAATAGAAAACGTTAAATGTCATGTCAGTTTTATTTGAAATCAGATGATATCTAGACAGTGGAATTATGAAACTCTCCTAAGACCGGTAAGGTAAAGGGACCAGCTGCTAAAACCTGATGATCCAAATTAGGAATCCACAACCCACCACAGAAGAAGAGACTCCACTATCATAAATTGTCCTATGACTTCTACATACACACCATGATATCCACTGTACAAGCACAATAATAAAATGAAATTAAATGAAATAAAAAATTTAAATCTCCCTAGGTAATTCTACTGTTCAGCTAAAGTAGAAACTGTAGCTTAAGCACTGTCTTATGTTTCTATTTTACCTTCTTCCATTAATTGCAAGGTCCTTATACATAGTAGAGCCATGTTATTATTTTCCCAGGAAAACCTAACCAGGTGTTTTAGGTGTTCTTGAGGAAGGAAGGAAGCTTCTGTTTCAATTGCGTCCTTAGACCTCTTCCACTTCAACTATACATGAAACATCTAATTGAAAAATTAATCAGTTATTGAATCTGTAATATTAGGTTCAGTATTAAGCTTCGAAACTGCCATGGGATTGCCCATCATATATTGAATGTTTGGCTTTGAGAGATTTTTGAGGTATTACTTCTTATTCTCAGTGGGCTCCATCGATGTATCTCAAATAAATCTAGTAACATACTGAATAAGTAAATGGAGTCTCCTAAGGGTACAACTGTGAATAAAGCTCAAGTTAAATACAAAATATAGTCAACAATTTATGTCATCATATATTTCAATAGAACAAGGAAACACTTAAAATATTTAGACATGGTCTGGAGAGATGGCTCAGTGGTTAAGAGAACTGACTGCTCTTCCAGAGGTCCTGAGTTCAATTCCTAGCAACCACGTGGTGGATTACAACCATCCATAATGTGATGTGATGCCCTCTTCTGGCCAGGAAGTGTACATGCAAGCAAAGCACTCACATACACAAAATGAATTAATTTTTAAAAAATTTAGACATATAGCAATATATTTGAGGCTGTGTTGGCAATGTCACACCATCACTATTGTCACTATCAAGTGGATTATTTATCCCCTTTGTTTATTATATCATCTGAATCATCATTTCTCAGAAAAATCTGGCTTGAAGTTCTGTCTGGAACTTCAACATGAAAGGAATACACAATTTACTATCATGAATCTTAATTGTTTTTGAGATTCATGTTGGATTTCTAACCCAGAGTATCCAGGGGCTGGATATAAGTTACAGAAGTATTTTGAATCTTCACTCTAAATATTTTAATGAACATTTTAATATAACTTATAAAGGTAGTAAATAATGTATCTTTTGTATGGCTTACATAATTTGAACTCGTTCATGCTTTAAAAATTGGTTCCCGAGCTGGGCGTGGTGGCGCACGCCTTTAATCCCAGCACTCGGGAGGCAGAGGCAGGCGGATTGCTGTGAGTTCAAGGCCAGCCTGGTCTACAAAGTGAGTCCAGGACAGCCAAGGCTACACAGAGAAACTCTGTCTCGAAAAACCAAAAAAAATAAAAAAAATAAAAAAAATAAAAATTGGTTCCCTGACATAAAGGGCAGGTGACTAGTGTGTGTTTAATACTTTCTTGCAAAGATATATTCATGTACTAGAAAATTACCTGAAACATAAAGATAAAATGCTTACATTTTCAGTGTCTCAGAAGGTGAAAGTGAGGAGAAACTTTTTCCTTTTACAGAAGATGCTTAGCAGCGAAACAGCCTGGCTCTGTGGGGATTATTTTGACTTCTCCTTTTATTTTCTTTTTAATCAACTTTAATATGATGGATATATCACATTGATTGTTTCACATGCTTTCAGGCTAATATCTATGGTTATGGCAATATTATTTTAACTGGCAAATGAATGATGTTATTACAATAATTTACAAGCCGGTGTTTCAAAAGAAAACAAAAAGGAATTGAAGTTTCAGTTTTAAAGTCTGTGTGAAATTCTTGTTAATTAGGACATTTTTAAATCTTTTCATTTTTAAAATGTATTTTAGTCTTTTAATTATAATATAATTATACTATTTCACTCTCCTCTTTTCCTTCCAAACATTTTAATATATTCCTCTGTGATTCTTTCAAATTCAATCCCTCTTTATTTTGTATTAGTTGTTGGTACATACAAATAGTCTTGCTTATGGAAGAGCACACAAATTGGTCCTCCATTATCAATTATTCAGCCTTATAAGAGAGAAGCTAGACCCTATAAATCAGTGTTCACTATTCACCCTGTGAGTTTAGAGTACATATTATCATCCTTGGCATTGTCATTATAAGATATTTTTAAGTTTTGTAATTATTTTGTTCTGTGTATTTATTGAAGTCTGGGAGAAAAAAAGATGTGCAGCCTTTTTAATTATAATAAAAAATACATGGAAGTATAGTTGTTGGCTTAAAACCAAAAATATATGCTTGCCCTATTTACTGTCAAATAGCATCTTTTTAAGATAAACTACTTTGACAAAACTATTATGAAAATTAAAATGTAGACTAACTAATCTAACCTCATAACTCTTATATGAATAAGACTATTCAAGAATGCTATCAATAAGAAGGAAACTTTACCAAAAATATAACTTTTTAATTTAACCATTGAATGTTGTAATATCATTAGACAAAACTGAACAATTAAATTACTTTTGGGTCTGTTTGAATTGAGAAAAATATGTTATTATTTTTCTAGAGGCCTGGTGGCACTCAGAGGAAGGATAGCAGGTTACCAAGAAGAGACTTGATACCCTATGAGCATATACAGGGGGAGGAAATCCCCTTCAGTCACAGTCATAGGGGAGGGGAGTAAGGGGAAAATTGGAGGGAGGGAGGAATGGGAGGATACAAGCGATGGGATAACAAGTGAGATGTAATATGAATAAATTGATAAAATATATTTTAAAATATTTTTCTAATAATTTTAAATAATTAAAATGTAATTAAGAATAAGGACATAAATGAAAGGCATGCTCTAATTCTAAATGTGTAGATTATTTTAGGATAACAGTTTAATATTTCAAATCATCCATTCCCATTATTTTGCTGGTCAGATTAGAGCCCATCCTAGAATCAATTATGTAACCTGGCTCCACTTCGAGACTGACCTTTGCCTTGTGTTTTCCCCTGGTGATCTGCTCTCTCAGCATGTTTCTCCTGCTGCCATGCTTCTCTATTGCGATAAACCCTTACCACACTGACACCCCAAGCCTAGACTCTTCCGTCTGTATGTCTAATCACAGCAACAGACAACCAATAAACAAGAAACAATTTTTAATACTCTATCAAATAAGTCTCCACTGAAATGAGCGTTATGATTATTTCTAATTTCATGTGTCAAGATGATTATGGCACATTTTTATAATTTTTATTGAATATTTTACATGTACACTTATATTATTATACATGTATCAATAGACTATCTACAGCAAGAAGAACCATGACAAAAATCAGGAAATATATATATTGTTTTGGCTATTTATATTTGGCAACCTTGACAAAAACATCTTTCCTGTCTTCATGAGTCTAAAATTCTGAATGTAAATCAATATCTATTATACATTGTCATTATCAACTTAAAATATCTAGCTAGACCCCAAAACATCTTAACTCCTAAACAACCCACCTTAATTGTAAGACTAAACTATCTGTTCTCCAACTCCATCAGCGACTTGAGAAGGAATAAAATTAAATACCTCAGTTCACAGTGGGTTCAGGTTAGTAGTTCCCAAACGAGAAGATGACAGAGACTGTTTCCTGCCTGAGCAGTCACCCAGATTTCTCTATAACGTTGGAGCATCATCTTCAGCCTTCTGGCCCAATACGTCAGACAGACATATTTGTGAGGCAGCAACTATTGAGGACTTGCTTACCCTGTCTTGGCAGAGTTTGGCCTTCTACTCTGCCTGGATTGAAGGTTTCAGTGGAGCCAACACATTATCCTGCTTTTGAGAGCCTTCACTCTCTAAGATGGCTAGAAAAGATACTGTTTTTGTTTTGATGTATGTATAGATAACATGTGCTTATTCAAACAAACAAACTAAAAACAAAAACTATTCCCCCTGACGTGGGCATCATCATACATTTTTTTGTTCTGCGAAATATCTTCTTTCATTTGTGTGTGCACTGACCATCTAACATTCACAAGCCCCAAGCAAGGCAACACATTTAAACCAACAAAACAACTGCTAATACATTTTTAAAAATGCAGTTAAAAATCGTTCCTAATATTATGATAGAACACAAGTTGTTGAACATTATGTGGCAAGAAATGTTTTAAAATTGCACCCTTTTGATTTTCCTGACCTTGACACTTGAAATTGCAGTGTTTAGTGTTATGTTTTAAAAATATTTTCAACATTATTCTTGAATTTTATGTTTCACCATAGTTGGGGCTTCAAAAATTGGGGAGATAATTTAACCATATATTGATAAAATATCCGGGTGAACCAGCCAATTATGAGAGATATTCATTTGAGAATACTTATCAAAAATAGAATGCAAAAAGAAGAATACAGAACTTGAGATTGCAGATCCTTGTTGTTTAAATTTTGCCCTGGCCTCAGCATCATCAGTGCATAGTGTGAGCTAATTAGCAGTACTCCAGTCCCAGCCCAGATTACTGAATTAGTCTCCATTTTGATGCAGTCCTCAGGTGACTCTGTGAACATTAATAATTAAGAAAAACAGACAACACAAAGGTAAGTATCTGAGTAATGTTCTTGGCTTTACAAATTATACTGTTTTATGTTAATAGATGGTTGCACTGTTGCTACAGACTTAGTTTAAAAAGAAAATTAAAAAAAAAAGAAGCATATGGATGATTTCTAAATTCTGCAATACCTAATGGTTACATTCTCAAAAACCACAATCTGAAGTGATTCTAATTTACACTATTGAAATACTGAACATAGAACTCCTAAATTAACTGTTTTTCATATGGTGGAAAATAGATAGAATTGGTCCATTTCTGTAACTCTAATGGTTCCAAGATTAAGACTAGTGGGCCATAATCTGTGGTCAGCCAGGTTCGGGAAAAATCCTCCAAGTACAGAAAGGAATATTAGGGATTAAGACCAGTGTTAATATCTAGATGTCTCTCACGCATGCACATGTAGAAGCATGTTTGTCCTAAGAAAGGACTTATGAAAGAGTTGGAGATGTCCGTGATAATACACATCAGGCATTTACTAGCACAGTGCTTCTTTTTGCATCCTAAAATACACCAAAAACTGCTGAAAGAGTTGGTTGTCTCCCTGAAAACAAACAAATAAACAAAATTACACTACATAATTTGTTAAATATTTACCAATATTTCTGTTAGGGCTATCTTGATACATAGAATTGACTGGTCTTTATATTATTTAATCAGAAAGTATATTATGGAGAATAAAGTGTAATATCTTCCAAACTAGCATAATACAAACATTGTCCTTTGTTGCTAGTGTCTTTTTAAGTGTTTATCTGTTTTCCCAAGCCATTTAGCTAGTGACAGCCAGCTGGCTGTCTACTCCTTTAATAGCATCCCTTAGGTAACTGATGATTGGTGAATGTTTCTTGCTTATCTTATACTCTTATATATTGTTAACCACTAGAATATAGCCTCCTTTAATATGACAACTTTTTGGTTTGGCCTGTAAATTCATTTGGAAACCTTATGGGAACTCTTTATAGAGTCGATGCAGATAGACTTCAAAGGACCCAGTTATTGGCATCTTACTTTTTACTTCTGAGTTAAGCGTTGTTAAGAGAACAATTGAGAGCAAGGGCAAAGAGGACAGTCAAGCAAGTCCCCTTCCAGTCAGCCATGGGTAATAGGTTCCCCTCTCCAGAGTTCCATAATATATCTTCTGCAGAGTCATTCAGTGTAGGATGGTTGCTATTTGTCAACCCCTACCCTTCATTGCTTTAGATTTCAAGATGTGGTAAAAACTCTAAGATCCACAACTGTGTGAAAAAAAAAACTCCACCCACCTATTATTTAAGACGTGGGAAGTAGTTTATCTTATTTATTGATAAGGTGGAAAAGAATGGGCTGTAAATTTGAGTAGAAAAATATTCAAGAAGGTCATGTAATCTAAGTGAAACCAAAGCAGAGGAAAGACCTAACACAAAATCTCCAAACAAAACAAAACCAAAACCAGACTTTTCATTTCTATGATAGAAATATCTATGCATCCACTAAGATACAGGAGGTAGCAAGCATTTTTTTATGTGGTGATAGCCCATAATATTTAGGAGCTATTTTAATTATAAGCAATATTATAAGAGGATACTTAATTTTGATATACTTGAATATAACATTAATCACATCACCTGCAGTAGCAACTATGAGTAGAAGGTTTCTATCTTTCAGAAAAAAAATATTATCTATTACCATTAGTTTATAATTTAGATTTTAGAAAATCATCTGTCCCCCTTTTATTGTTGGCAAATTATACATCTCTCATTTACTTGTTTAGCAAGGCTGAACATTCTCATCCAATTATAACTTGTTTATTGTGTCACACAGCCAGCATTCTTAGTGACTCCTTTTCTTGGAGTTGATAGAGTGTATTTCTGGTGATTCCACAGCCTTTGTAATTAAAAGAACAGTTATTACTCAGTGTCCACATTGTCCCTTATGTCCTTAATGGTCTTAGAGTGCAGTGCCAAACTATTGCATGTCCTCACTGACCCTTTTATCTTTACTGGTGCAAGGCACAAGCTTTCTTCAACAGTCAGAAGTAAAATTTTACAAGGTTCATAATTTAAACATTGTATAACATGAAAATAAGGCTTATACAAACCAACCCAAACATTTACAAACAAATGCTGTTTTCTTTTCTTAATGAGTCAATGTTACAAGGTGGTTAAAGTTTAACAAAGTCAGCAAAACCTTAATGATTATTCTGATTAGATATACATGTTTAAGATAGTTTTGGTTACCATAAGCAGAACATTATAACGTTATAAATTTAATAAATTTAATCATTCATAATATATCACCCTCAAGTTCTGTCCTCCATAACCATTGATTAACTCTCTCAGACCTGCTGTGCATTTAATCTTTATTGGCTTTGTCCTCATACTTTATTTTCACTCTTGAACAAAACCTTATATTTTCATGCATAATCTCTCCTTATCCAAAATCTTCATAATAAAAAAATTATAGCCTAAAATAAAACCTCACATTGTGTTCAAGAATTTTTCATGCACATTAACTGTTTATTTCTTATTCATTTTTATATAAAAGTTGAATCCAATTACCATCTATGACATGTTGTAGTATATAAAGATTACCAATACACATATGTCCAAATTCATAGAACAGCTCATTAAAAGTTTTCTCATTTGCATATTTGCATATTAATTCTGCATTTATTTAAAGCTTAAGCTGTAATAGCATATAAAATATTGGTTGAATATTTTAAATTATTATAAGGGTTAGTAATTTATATACTAATCTATCCTATTTTTTTTTATTTTTATTTTTTATTAATTTATTCTTGTTACATCTCAATGGTTATCCCTTCCCTTGTATCCTCCCGTTCTTCCCTCCCTCCCATTTTCCCCTTACTCCCCTCCTCTATGACTGTTCCTGAGGGGGATTACCTCCCCCTCTATATGTTCATAGGGTATCAAGTCTCTTCTTGGTAACCTGCTGTCCTTCCTCTGAGTGCCATCAGGTCTCCCCCTCCAGGGGACATGGTCAAAGGTGAGGCACCAGAGTATGTGAGAAAGTCATATCCCACTCTCCACTCTACTGTGGAGAGTGTTCCATCCATTGGCTAGATCTGGGTAGGGGTTTAAGGTTTACCGCCTGTATTGTCCTTGGCTGGTGCCTTAGTTTGAGCGGGACCCCTATGCCCAAATCTGCCTATCATAATGTTCTACTTGTAGGCTTCTAGGACCCTCTGGGTCCTTCTACTTTGCCTTTCTCCCATGATTCTCTCATCTAGAATCCCACTAGAATGTCCTCTCCTCTGTCTCAGTTTCCTGGTAAGTGAAGGCTTTCGTGGGACATGCCCCTTGGGCTAATATGCAGATATAAGTGAGTATATACCATTTGAGTCTTTCTGCTTCTGGGTTAACTCACTCATTATGATCATTTCTACCTCAATCCATTTATCCACAAATTTCGGGAATTCCTTGTTTTTAATAGCTGAATAGTATTCCATAGTGTATATGTACCACAGTTTCTTTATCCATTCTTCTATTGAGGGACATTTCGGCTGTTTCCATGTTCTGGCTATTATGAATAAGGCTGCTATGAACATGGTTGAGCAAATTTTCTTGTTGTGTGCTGGAGCATCTTCTGGATATATTCCAAGGAGTGGAATAGCTGGGTCTTGAGGAAGCCCCACCAACCCTAAGTCTGACAAAGGTCTAATATCCAAAATATATAAGGAACTCAAGAAATTAAATACCACCAAACCAAATAACCCAATCGAGAAATGGGGCATGGAACTAAACAGAGAATTCTCAACAGAGGAATATCAAATGGCTGAGAAACACTTAAAGAAATGCTCAACCTCCTTAGTCATCAGGGAAATGCAAATCAAAACAACTCTGAGATTCCATCTTACACCCATCAGAATGGCTAAGATCAAAAATTCAAGCGACACCACATGCTGGCGAGGATGTGGGGAGAGAGGAACACTCCTTCATTGCTGGTGGGAATGCAAACTAGTACAACCACTTTGGAAATCTATCTGGTGCTATCTCAGAAAAATCTATCCTATTTTATTAGAATTGTGGAAATGCCTAGATTAGTGTATAATCTGTATATTTAAGAAAAATTAGATCAAAGAAAGTGGCTTATATTAAAATACTTGACATTAGAAGTGATTTGTAGTGACTCACAGAAAGTTATAAAATGAAAATCCCAGTGCCAGGGTAGGCTGTAACTCTGCTCAGTACACTACAGAACTTCTAGACAAGCTGTGTTCCCTCATGCAACAGTGGCATGACTGCTGTGGCAGTAGCCAGCTGCTTCCTGACTGATTCTTCTTTACAGGAAGGAATCTGTGTCTGTTACTGTAAGCTTGATCTATGATCTATGATAGAGAAGATTTTAGGCCCTATGGGGTGATCTCCTGCTGTTTTGATAAATGGACTAGCTGTACATACAAATTGACCATGAATGATTGTTTCAGCAATGAGTCTTCATGAGATAGGTTAAACTTATCTGAAGTCTTACAACTGGCCAAAATATTGGAGTATTGGTCCTAAATCTAGCATCAGTATTATCTCTTCTAGAAAACAAAGGATATCATAAAAGACTCCTGCAGACTTGGAAAATATCTTTACCAAGCCTACATCTGACAGTGGGCTAATATCCAAAATACAAAAAAGAACTCAAGAAACTAAACACCAATAAACCATTAGAACGGCTAAGATAAAAAACTCAAGTGACAGCACATGCAGGCAAGGACGTGGAGAAAGGGGAACACATCTCCATTGCTGGTGGGAGTGAAAACTTGTACAACCATTTTGAAAATATATTTGGTGTTTTCTCAGAAAACTGGGAATGGACACTTGTAAATAGCCTATATACTGGTAAAGAGTTCACACACACACACACACACACACACACACACACACACACACACACTGACAGAGAGAGAGAGAGAGAGAGAGACAGAGAGAGAGAGAGAGAGAGACAGAGAGAGAGACAGAGAGAGACAGACAGACAGACAGACAGACAGAGAGACAGAGAGATAGAGAGAGAGAGAGAGAGACAGAGAGACAGAGAGGGAGAGACAGAGACAGAGACAGAGACAGAGAGACACAGAGAGAGACACACAGAGACACAGAGAGACACACAGAGACAGACAGAGGCAAAGATACAGAGAAGCATGCACAAACTTTTAGGCCAGAAAAAACTTAAGGTCAAGGCAACATGTAACAACATTTTTCTTACTGGGTCATTAGAAGTGATGGTTCTACAACTCACTTTGCCACCCTTGAGTCCTGGACCAATGGATATTGGGAGAAAACATACCATATATTGGATGCAGCTTCAAAACTTATGCCTTCTTCTGGAGAATGCTCATTCAGTCCTGAAGGCTGCTGACACTTAATTTGAGTTATAACTGTGTCATCAAAAGTCTATTCTATCTTTCTGTCAGGCCAGCTGTTTCAGGGTGGTGGGGAACATGGTAAGACCGTGGGCCCACTGTTGCCCTTCTCTGTCTCTGAAGAGAATTTCTTGGTCAGATGTGATACTGTGTGGGATATTATGGCTGTGTTTGTTAGTCCACAGATTGTGGTTTTGGCAGAAACAATATTTAGAAGAAGACAAATCCATAACAAGAATAAATACCTATGCCAGTAAGGACAAAATCTTGTCCTTTCCATGGATAATGTTGTCCAATGTAGTCAACCTACCACCAGTTCACTGGCTTGTCACCCAGAGAATGTTGATATATCTGGGGATTAATGTTGGTCTCAGCTTTTAGAAGATCTGGCACATACACACACGCGTGCGCACACACACACACGCACATGCACACAGACACACACAGACACACACAGAAACACACACACACACACACACACACGAAAATAGAAGAGAGACTAGTTGGAAAGGGTAATAGTATCATTGGAAGTTTGAGGAATGCAAGAGAGTGATGATTATATTGCATTATGATTATATACATGGAAATGCCAAAACGAAGAGGTTTGAGAGGTTGTTTCCCAATGAAGAGTAGTTGTTAATATTGGATAGGAGCCAGGTTTATTTCCCAGTACATGAGTAGTGGCTTACAAATATCAGAAATCACAAATCTGACACCTTCTTACCTTAGATGCTATGCTTCTTGTCACTTATGAGGTACGTATACACATAAACCAAAACATTCACATATATGAAATAATAAACTAATCTTTAAGCTGGCATACTTTTAAGAAAAAGGCTAGTTTAGTTCCCAGTACCTGTGCCAAAGAGTTCCCAACTGCCAGTAACTCCAGATCCATGTGATTCTAGTTCCCCTCTGACCTCTATTAGCACCTTCACTAACGTACACATACACAGTGGCACAAATCCACATAATTAAAACTAAATCTTTATAAAAATTCTGCATCAGTTCTGGTCAGTCTTAAGGATCCCTGCTCACAACATGCACTGGTGATGTTATTCTCTATTCTGGATTAAACAAATTCTCCATCTTTGGCTTCAAACTGGAGAGTGACATACAATCGTGGCCCAGCTCTTTGATTCCAATTTGCGTAGACCGGCTTCTTTGCCTATGGAGATAGGAAAGTGGAAGGATAATTGTAGTAACAATTCTATCTGTGATTAAAAAAAAATATTCTGGGAGCAGAGGTAGAACAGAAACCTTAAAGTTAACATCCATAGCTCTCCTTCAGCTAAAATATTCCATTTCCTTATGAAACAAGTTCTCAGCCTCATCTGGCCTTGAAATCACAGTTTAAATTCATTATTGCTCTTCCTCTTAAGTGCTGAGGTTCTAAAGGACCATGACAGCATCTGATTCTGATTACTTTTTGGTTGTCTGTTTGAGGTCTTGTTATTCCCGTTTGTTCCTTCTTTCCTCCATCTACTTATTTAATTATTTAATCACTTACAGTCTGATCCCAGCCCCCTTCCTCCTCTCTTCCCAGTACCAACCTTATGCCCCCTCATCCATTTCCCCTTACCTTCTTCTCAGAGAAAGGGAGGATGCCAACGGGTACCAACCCACCCTGGTACCTCAAGTTGCAGCAGAACTGAGTGCATCCTTTCCCACTGAGCTCAGGCCAGGCAGCGCAGCTAGGAAAAGTGATCCAAAGGCAGGCAACAGAGTCAGAGACAGCTCCTATTCTCACTCGTAGGGGACAAACTCACATGATTACCAAGCTGCACATCTCTGCATATATGTATGTGGTCTAAATCCAGCCCATGCATGCTCTTTGGTTCATGTTTCAGTCTCTGTGAGTTCCTATGGGCCCAGATTAGTTTACTCTGTAGATCTTCTTGTGGTATCCTTGACCCTTCTGGTTCCTTGGATTGAGAGACCCATTTGTTCTTCCTATGAACAGGGTCTGACTATATGGCTATTGCTTGCCCAAGAACTGGCTAGATGTCCTAGATTGACTTTCAACTTGAGACCATCTTCTGGCTTCTATTGTCCATGTTCAAAGATTACAGATGTGAACCATCAATAGTGATTTCTAATATTTCAGTTTTGGGAAACTCCAGTTGCCATGAAATCATATAGATCAAAGACAAAAGATGGGAGAAGAGATATTTTTCCTAACCAGAAAAAATTCTACAATATATATGACTGTCCTAGCTAATTTTGAATGTCAACTTCACACCTTCTAGAGTCATCTAAGAGCAGACTTCTTAAGATTGTCCTGCGGGGGAGTCATCTTGATTGTTAATTGAAGTAGGTGGGCCAATTGTACTTAAGGCATCACTATTTCTTCATTTTGGGTGTTGGGCTTATAAGAAAGTAAGCTCAGCATGAGTCTGTCAGTCATTAGAAAGCACTATCCACCACAGTTCCTATTGTATATCATTTGCTGTGACTGAATATCTTGATGTGAGGAAAAACTGTATAGAAAGGCATGCAGTAATGACATCAAGTTTAGTTCCTACATTATTTCCATTACTGATGGATTGTAATTTATAAGCTATATAAAATCATTCATTCAATAATTGACCTTTGTCATGGTATTTGTGGCACCAAAAAAAAAAAAAAAAAAAAGACACTTGAATATCATATAACAAGTTATGGAGCTGAAATAAATTTTTTCCTCAATTATCACTAGCAAAAATGGAGAATTCAAGTCTTTGTATAGGAAATGATTTTGAAAATGCATGGCATATAAGCTAAAGATTAATGAGCCAAGAAAACAGAAAAATAACCAGCACTGAGCTCAGACATCTAATTAATTTTTAAAATGCCATTTCCTACTTTGGAAGATGAGTGTGGCATTCAACATTTCAAAATTTGTAATCCACTGTACTCCTTTCTTGTTATAAGAATAAATCATTCATGTAAAAATGAAATATACTTCATGAATGTGATGGATATTATTTTTCTAATTGGATGAAATTCTTTGTTTGATTTTTGTCATTTCTACATTTTTCATCTTCTGACTATATATTCAAGATAGACATCACCAAAAGTAAGATTAATCTGGAAGGCTTTTCATGTATTTTCTTTTTCACACATGGAGATCAATTTTATATAGCAAATCAAAAAATTAAACAAAAATTCATCCTTCTTATGAAATGTGTTATGTCAATGATTCCCTTTTGAAAGACTGAAGTAGTGCATATAATATAGATGTTTTCTAAAGAATTAATAGGTATCAAATGAGTAAATCCCAAGACATACTTAAAATATATTCTACTGCTCAGAAGCTAGTATTTTGACACAGAAATAATACATCTTATTGTCATATTTAGAATATTATTTACAAAATATTTTAAATTTATTTATTAGAAATATAAGCATTGTATTTTTTTGTCACTAGAACAAAAGAGAGATCATTATTTGACTCAACAAAGATTTCCAATCTCTTTATTGACTAGTCTTTCTTTTTATAGTCCAATTCAATTTCAGACAATCATCAATTTAGAAATACAAATGGTGCTCGCTTCAGCAGCACATATACTAAAATTGGAATGATACAGAGAAGATTAGCATGGCCCCTGCGCAAGGATGACACGCAAATTCGTGAAGCTTTCCATATTTTTAATGCAAATCAAAACAACTCTGAGATTCCATCTTACACCCATCAGAATGGCTAAGATCAAAAATTCAAGCGACACCACATGCTGACGAGGATGTGGGGAGAGAGGAACACTCCTTCATTGCTGGTAGGAATGCAAACTAGTACAACCACTTTGGAAATCTATCTGGTGCTATCTCAGAAATCTGGGAATAGGGCTTCCTCAAGACCCAGCTATTCCACTCCTTGGAATATATCCAGAAGATGCTCCAGCACACAACAAGAAAATTTGCTCAACCATGTTCATAGCAGCCTTATTCATAATAGCCAGAACATGGAAACAGCCTAAGTGTCTCTCAATAGAAGAATGGATAAAGAAACTGTGGTACATATACACTATGGAATACTATTCAGCTATTAAAAACAAGGAATTCCCGAAATTTGTGGATAAATGGATTGAGCTAGAAATGATCATATTGAGTAAGTTAACCCAGAAGCAGAAAGACTCAAATGGTATATACTCACTTATATCTGCATATTAGCCCAAGGGGCATGTCCCACGAAAGCCTTCACTTACCAGGAAACCGAGACAGAGGGGAGGACATTCTAGTGGGACTCTAGGTGAGAGAAGCATGGGAGAATGGCAAAGTAGAAGGATCCAGAGGGTCCTAGAAGCCTACAAGTAGAACATTATGATAGGCAGATTTGGGCCCAGGGGTTCCGCTCAATCTAAGGCACCAGCCAAGGACAATACAGGCGGTAAACCTTAAACCCCTACCCAGATCTAGCCAATGGACAGAACACTCTCCACAGTAGAGTGGAGAGTGGGATATGACTTTCTCACATACTCTGGTGCCTCACCTTTGACCATGTCCCCTGGAGGGGGAGACCTGGTGGCACTCAGAGGAAGGACAGCAGGTTACCAAGAAGAGACTTGATACCCTATGAGCATATACAGGGAGAGGTAATCCCCCTCAGGAACAGTCATAGGGGAGGGGAATAAGGGGAAAATAGGAGGGAGGGAAGAATGGGAGGATACAAGGGATGGGATAACCATTGAGATGTAACAAGAATAAATTAATAAAGTATAAAAAAAGAAAGAAAAATATCACAATTAAAAAAATAGAAATACAAATGGTTTTATTTTCTTAAAAGTCATTGTGGTGCATTACTGATGGTGATGGTACAAACCAGTTCCACAGTTATGGAAATTAGAGTACATAGTCTTCAAAGACATAAAAGTAGATCTTCAGGGAGGTTCAGCTATACCCTTCTTGGCCATATATTCTATTGACTCTATGTCTTGCTATAGAGATAACTGCTCTTCCATGTCCATAGCTTCTCTTTTTGAAATAACCAGAAATGAAGCATCCCAGATGTCCATCAGCGGATGGACAAATAACAAAAAAAGTTCTATAATATTGAACACCATTCACTTATTAACACAAATGAAATACAAAGGTAAATGGATGGAACTGGAATCAATCATTTCCAGTGAGAGATAATCCAAATCCCCAAAGAGAAAGATTATATGTTTTCTCTCATTTGTGAATATCGTCTTTGAGTCTTTGAGTGTTTAGGATTCATTTATAATGTCCGTATATATCTCAAATTTATTAACAAGTAATGGGAGCGTGGCTCAAGGGGAAGATTTAGAAAGCAACTATTTAAAAGCTTTACAATGGAAAATAGGAGTACAGGATAGAGCAGGAAATATGAGGAGGATAAATAACTATAAAGATATTTCCAAAAGACATATGGAAACTTACTACACAAACTCCTACAGTGGTACATAAGTTTCCATATAAAATATGGCTTTATTTGTGTTCGTGTATGTCTGCTATTTGGATGTATTTTCTTTATAAAAAAATTAAAATATCCTTACTATACATAATTTACTATACATAATTAGAAACTCCAGGGAGGGTCAGTTACGGGTCTCCTCTTTTCGAATTACTCGTCATTGAGGTCTTATGGATCCCAAACCTTACAAGTTATTGCCAATGCTCCTTGTTACCCTCCTGAACTCTGCAGTAAGAAACTATTGCTGAAGATGCCACACACATGAGTCACAGAATATGGAGAAATAAATTTGATATTGGCATGGAAGACTTATCCCTAAAAGATGGTTACTTTTCATGGTGCTGGAAGGTGTTATGCATATTACTGTAGCAGAAAATTAATCATTGATTTTTAACCCAGCTGTGAATCTTGTCAACACAGTAATTACTCTATGCCATCCCCACTGACAGAGTACTGGAGTCAATAACATGGGAGTAATGATCTACTTTCAGATTGTATATAAATTCTTCTCCACAACATAAAAGCATACATGAAACCATTGTCTGATCAAGAAACTGTGGCTAGACAAGCCATAGTCTTGTCTAGGTCTCATAGGAGACATTTTCACTACTCTGTAAAGAGCACGTAGTATTAAAATCAATCCTAGTTATTTATTGCTTTCCCATAGATTAATACTTATCATAATCCTAACCTGAGACACTTCTTTTGGCAGAAGATATAAATTAACACAGAGAGTCACAGTAGATGATAGTGTAGATAATAATAGCCTTAAGAATGATCAACCAAGGGGGAGCTAATCCCCCTCAGGAACAATCATATGGGAGGGGAATAAGGGGAAAATGGGAGGGAGGGAAGAATGGGAGATAACAAGGGATGGGATAACCATTGAGATGTAACAAGAATAAATTAATAATAAAAAATAAAAAAATTAAAAATAAAATTAAATTAAATTAAAGAATATATATATATATATAAAGAAAGATCAACCTTAAATGGAATACCTATACTGCATCCTCTTCTCAAAAAGCATATTGTGGAAAAGGGGGTAGAATGAATGAATAAGAAATAATTTCCTCTGAATAATGCAAGGCATCTTCACATATGAACTCAAAGCAGTTATGACAGAATGTACAACCCATGCAAATTCATGACAGATGAAATCCCAGCATGGAGAGCAGAGGTGACCATGAAGCCCCACCCCCAGCTCTCTAGCAGTTGGTAGCTACTGGAATAGACTGTTTTCTTTCAGTGTGTTTCCACTGGTAGATCCATCACACTCCAGTGGAATGCTATAGATTTAAGAATGTATAGGTAGCAAAAATTGAATTGATGGGTTTATGCTCTTATAAGTAAATTTATAGTGATTACATTTTATTTTCTGAGATCATGATATATGTGGTCCAGTGAAAGACAGGTATTTATTTTTTTTAATTTCACCATAATTTGACCTTTTATATTTGACATTCAGTCATCTGCTATTGAAGAAATCTGGTGTGAAGATTGCAGTCCTAAGGACATGCCTCATATATTTTCAGATCTTTTAAGGTGGCATTATTCTGTGTTCAATCATTTCAAATGTATTAAATGTATTGGCACAGTTCCTAAGATTGTCATTAAAATACTTTAAAATGGCTCATTACTGCAATTTCTTCACATTGCTTCATCTAGATAAACATTAAGCAACCATTACATTAAGATTTGCCTATCAGATAAATGGAAAACATGTTTCAAAGGCATAATTTATCTGCTCAACTGAGTTATAGAATATCCTTGCTTTAACTTTGGTATTTGTTTTATCTACTTAATACTGGCTGCAGAATCATTTATCTCTTATCAGTGACATTTCTTATTCAATGATAAAAAATAAGGTGATATAGATTGATTATGAGCATTTTTCCTTTTAAATACATTTAAAAGTGACCGTGATAAGAAATATGTTCTCACTTCCAAAAGACCTTTTCACTTGGAAAGGTAATACTATAAATATCACTTTGTTGATCACCTAAAATAAATGACCCAAAATGAATAAATAGTATTTATTTCAGTATTCTTAGCTTCTTAATATTTTTAGACCCTAGAATTATTTTATTTTCAATGATAATAAATCTCAGTTACATTTCAGAATCATTTAAAGTACACTTTCCTTCCCCTTGCATTAATATTGTGCACAAGTGTCCAGTAAAATTATCAAGCTGGCTTCATTGTTAAATGAGCATTGGTAATGTTCATAGCAGTGCCTTCTTCTCCACGACTCCTGACCTACCTTTTCCCAGATCACATGCTTCAGTACATACCACGTAAATAATTTCTCTATTCCAATGATCAGTTAATATCCTCCTAATATTTTATTATTGTTTTAATTCAGGTAGCGTTTTTAAGTGGAATTTTAGATATTTGTCCACAGTCTACGGTATGCATAGCAAAGATTTTCACCCATGGACACTGTCTCTTCATCCTATTGATGGTTTCCCTTGAAGTGTAAAATCTAAATTCATATATAATACCAATTGTCCAATCTTGAGACCATTGCTTGTGCTTTGGAAGTCCTTCGGGAAAAAAAATGGTTGCTTATGTCTACATCCTGAGTTGTTCCTGAAATTATGAGAAGGCTTAGATATGTATCGAAATTAATTGTTATTCATATGAATGTCCATTTTGCCTAGCACCATTAGTTGAAAAGTCTACCTTTTATGAATATATGCACTTCACATCATTGCCATAATTAAGTAGCTATAGCTTAGCAGAGGGATAAGATATAGAAATAAAAAAAACTGTATAATTACTTAGCCAACTTCCAATTATCTAAATCAATAAGTGAGAGAAGGAGGAAAGATTGCGGGAGTCAGGAGTGGAGGGATGACACCAGGAGAACATGGTTCCCAAATAATCTAAGCAGGGCTCACATGGGTTCACAGAGACTGAAGTACAGGGACCTGCATGGGTCTGCACCAGGGTCTTTGAGTATGTGTTATGGCTGATAATTTTACATTTCTGTGGGATTCCTCTTAGTGGGAGAGGGTGTGTCTCTGAATCTTTTGCTTGCTCTTGAGACCATTTCTTCCCCTTGGATTGCCTTGTTCAGCCTGGATGTGAAGGTTTTTTTTTTTTATCTTGTATTATTATACTTTGTTTTGTCCTGTTTATCTGTATTCTCTTGAAGGCCTCTCTTTTCTTAGGAGGAAATAGAGAAGTGGGTGTATCTATGGGAGAAGGGAAGTGGATGAGTTGCTAGGAGTAGGGAAAAGCTGCGGTTGAATGAGTGAATCTATTTTGAATAAAGTATTTTTTTTAATAAATGTAATTTATCAAAGCCAGGCAAGGCAGCCCTACTAGGGGTCATGATTGAAAAGCAGATGCATCTGTCTGCATCTAAGTTGCCCATTTTTAGGCAGATTCTGTTTGTGACAGGAACAAGGACATTTTGCCCAATGGCTGGTTTGTCAGCTTTGAAACCATCTCCATAAGGAAGTTCTTTGATGCTCATTATCTTCTTTGAGGTTGGCTGGGTGTCGTCAGGAGTTAACTTGTCTTGTCGAAGAAATTTAGGATTGTAAGAACAACTTTAAATGCCATATTTTGTGTGTCTCTGAGGCTTTTGAAGACCTTATTCAACTAATTTACCACATATATCAATAGAGTCATATCTATCTGTTAGACTTAGGATATATATTCTTGTCTTAAGATCTGCTGAGTATTTGGCATGCTCATGTTTTGTATCAGTAAACTAAATTCTATGGCAATGACTTAGATATAACCTTCATTATAAGTAACAATTAAGGCCTTGAGTTAAAGAGTAGGTTCAGTCATCTGGCTTTTGTTCTATCCTCCCTCTATGTTCAAGTCAGGGTTAGCAAGTCCTCAATAGTTCCTGTCCTGCAAACAAGTCTGGCAGAGATATTAGGCGAGAAAGCTGAAGATGAGGCTCCAATGTTATAAAGTGTATTGGGTGACTGGTCAGACAAGTAAACTGTCTTAAGTCAATTTGTATATTTTGGAAGCTGCTAACCCACACTGCTGGTTCACTCAGGAGCTTACATTTTATTCCTTCTCAAGTCTCTGAGGGGCATTGAAGACAAGTTAGTATAGTTTTACAACCAAGCTTAGTTGATTAGGGGACAAGATTTTCTTACATTAAGTTAAGGAAGTTAAGCTATTAGAGTTGAGATAGGATAGATACTAAATTTCATTTGGAAATTTAGACCCAACAAGACAGGAAAAACACTTACTTCAAATGGGACAAATGCTGATGGCTTATTCACTATGAATGTAACATGTATAGAACTCATTATTCTCATGATTGTCACATGGTTCTCCCTGCTGTAGGTGGCTTGTTTTATACATGTGTAATAAAATAAAAGTATTAAAAAATAAATAAAGAGTAGTATGAATAAAGAATGTCACAGAATAGAAAAAAAAAAGAAAAAAGAAAAAACAAAAACAGGCCAAAGAGTCCAAGTCAGAGACAGTCTCTTCTCTCCTTACTAGAGGACCAAAATGAAGACTAAGCTGCCCATTGGCTACATATGTATAAAGGTTTTAAATCCAGTCCATGCATGGCCCTTGGTTGGCTTTCAAGGCTCAGTTAGCACCCCTGGGCCCTGATTTGTTGACTCTGGTATCTTCTTGTGTAGTTCTTATTCCCCCAGGGTCCTTCTATCCTTCACCTGACTTCTTCTACAAGACGCCCTGCACTCAGACTAATGTTTGGCTGTGATTCCCAGCATCTGTTGAGATCCCCTGCTCAGTGGAGCCTCTCAGAGGACAGCTGTTCTAGTGTGGGGTCTGTAAACGTAACAGAGTATCATTATAGTGTCAGAGGTAGGCTCCCGCGCATGGGGTGAGTCTCAGCTTGGGTGAGGTGTTGGTTGAACATCCCTTCAATCTCTCCTCTATCTTTTCTTTGTCCCTGTACATCTTGTAGGCAGGGTAAATTTTGGGTCAAAATTTGGGTTGTTCCCCTCCCTCCACCAGGAGTCCTGTCTGGTTAACGAGTGGCCTCTTCAGCCTCTCTGATCCCCGCTACTAGGAGTCTTAGTTACAGTCACCCTCATATCCACTCAGGAGACTCCCTTGTTGTAAGCCTCCAGCTTATCGCAGAGATTCCCTCAGCTTCAGTTTCGCTTCTCTATCCAAGCCCTCTTATCTTCTGCCCGCCCCATCCTCTCACCATTTCAGATTCCCATTTCCTTCTCCACTTCCTCCCCTACCCTGTTCCTTCTCTGTAATCACTTCCAGTGTCTATTCCGTTTTCTCTCTCTGAGTGAGACTTGAGCATCCTCCTTTGGGCCTTCCTTGCCACTCAGAGAATGTTATATCTGTTTAGGCACTGTCATAATTTTCAGGGTGGTCTTTTTATCTCTTTGACATCAGAGACTTTCCCTAAACTAGAAAACGTTTTACAGAACTTACTAGTTTCAGGATTCTACTTAAAACACTTTTGTCTTTAGCAAACAGAACATTGTTTAAGTGGATGTTGGTGTTGGATCCTTCTCACAGGAGAAGAGCAAACATTACCTTTGTAGAAACAGAGGAAGTGAGAAACAGTATATAGAATTAGAATCAGTTTCTGTGTCATCTCCCTTGTTGCTGATCATAGACACTTTCTTTCTCTGTTTCTTATTTATTTCTAGCTAACCTAATATTTTCTAAGTGAGAATATTTAATTAATTTCATAGGTGGCTTCCCCTCTTTTTTCGTTCAAGGTATGAAGCATTGGCAATGTCAAACACATCCACACATAAATAAAAATAAAAGTAAATCTTAAAAATTATTTTGTTTTCAAAGTACAACTGCAATTCTGATGCTTTGCCCTGGCCACTGTAGGTACTGCATGCATGCGACACACAGACCCGTGTAGGCATACACCCATGTGAAATTAATGGATGAATGAATAAATAAATAAATAAATCTTGAAAAATACTCTGTTTTCAAAAACACTGTTTAAAATGTTTAAAATCATATTTTAATGTCTTCTTTTTAAAACCATAAATAAGTACTTAAAGTCTCTATAGATGTTAGGTAGCAAAAAAACAAGAAAAACAAAAATTTCAAAGTTAACTATATCTGAAAAACTTAGGAGTTTTCTCGTTCTGATATAAAGCTATATGTGAGCCATTGTGTTGTAACAGATGTAAAAAAACTTAAACAATCAATCACTTCTGTAGTATTTTCTCATTTACATAAATAAGCTTGGGAATTTTTTCCCCAATGCTACCCATAATAAATTACTGTCTTTACTCACAGCATGAGTTTTGACTCCTCCCTAAACATTCATGGTGTGAATTTCAGCAGTGTGTAGTGGGCATTGTTTAATTCTCTTTATATTCAAGCACACTTAATGATGAGAATAAAAACTGGAGCATATATTGCCAAGCTATAGTATCTTCTATCCATGTGAATATAGTCATTGTTCCATTTAAATCAGATACTAAAAAATTAAAGTAACATGTAAGATTTACATATTTCATTAAAAATTCATTTACTGAAAAAATAATTATTTTTTGAAAATATTGTAGCTCAGTGGCTCACATTTAGTCAGAGACAGAAGAAAACAGTTGGAGGCAGGCAAATCAGGTATAATTGCTTTGTTTCAATGAAGGAGTCACAAGAGTTTTTTTCTCTGAAGTAAAAATTTATCAAGATATTCATTTTTGTTACCTTATAATCATGATATGCAAAGTAAAATCTTTCTATCTTTCTAGAGAGTTAATAGATAGTTACTAGGACCTGCGAATGCAGTACAAAGCATAACTGAGACAATTTATAAATCTGAAAACAACAGAGAAAGAATAAATTTTCACAAATGTATATAGGTGTATATATATATATATGCATAATTTAGGAATGGTAGACATAGCTATTAGCTTGGAAGAACTGTCTGAACTTTAAGAATAGTACTTACTTCAAATTAATCAATTTATCAGAGAAAGATAAAACAGCAGAAAAAGTGAAAAGTTTGTAGAAATGAACCCATTTACCTTGTTGTAAAAACAACATATTTTTACAAAATAAAATGTTGTAAACATAAGGAAAAAATCCTAAAGCTAACTAAAACAAAAAAAAATTGTTTTCAGCATCCATTACTATATGTTTACAGAAAAAGTATATCCAAGGAGCATGGATACAGATTGAACAGAGTCAGAACAGCCTCCTCTCTACCCTCGGTTTCTTGAACCACTATTGTATCTAAAGCCATGATCAGTGTCACTTTGTCCTTCATGCCTTCTTTATATCTCCTTTCTCATCAAGGCTTTTCCTCCTTTTTTCTTATACAAATATATTTTTGGTGACATACTTATTTGGAAGGCATGGTATGACAGGTATTTCAAGGCTACCTGGTCCGTGAGCTCAATTCAACCTGCAAATTGATTCTCCTTTTTCTAGGAAATCTAATAATTTCACAAGTTTGGGATACGTAACATAGTTATATTTGAATGTTATTCCTGTGTCTAAGATGTTATCATCAAGCCGTAGGGAAAATTCAAGCATTTCACATAACTCAAGAAATAAAATGTATAACCATCAGCCTCACTTATATAATGGATTAAAAGGGATACATTAGGGAAGAAAATGTACAATATATAAGAACATATGTGATATATTAAAATATAAATTTTGAAAAATGAAATGTCAATGTTTTGACTTGGGGAGTGGCCTAAAACCTAATGTAAATTCAGAGATTTACTCTCACATCTGAAAAAGACTATTATAGGTCAAGGTTAAATTTTGTCCCAAATCCAAACTCCCTTACCGAAGTCTTAATTCCCATTGCCTAAGAATTGGACTCGTTTGAAAGTACAGGGATTGCCGATTTAATTTAGCAGGCTATGATTGAGTGTGTACTACACTCAGTAGAAGTAATCTAATTAGAAGGAAGAAATAAGTAGGCATTAATATGATTTCATCATTTCAGCTTCAGGTATACTTCTTTAAGTCAACAAAAATAAACAATAACAAAACTTTAGAAGACATAAAAATGCAAGCAAAATTAGTGCAATATTTTAAATAGGTAAATTTCATAGTTCGTAGGACAAACCAAAATTCTTATACTGTGACTGGATAGCCAATAGAACATCATGATAATATGGAAAGTCAATTGATAAAAAAAGATTTAGCTATGAATAATTTATTTAAATACTGTATAGTAAAATCATTTTAATATGTTAAAATGCTATCTAAAGCCATGTTTTCCCATTATTCCTTATGCCAATGGCAGTAGTATTTTTATAACACATATAATATTTAGTGCAGTTTTGTTTACTTAATAGAAAGCAAAATGCGTCAATTAGCACCAATTTTATTGTGTTAATATCATGTCTTCAGTAATAACGAATAGAGTATTTTCTTTTCTTCACTATTTAAGTCACATCAATAATGCTAAAAGTGAATTATCCCATTATGCTTCTAAACTTAAAATATATTTTCACAAACAAAATTAATTTCATAGATGAGCAAATCAAACACTTGCAGTCCCAGTGCTTGTATACAAATTAAGTATAAAATGAAAAGGGAACACCTGTCTGTTTGCTAGAAGCATTGACAAATGTAGTATTCAACAAAGGCCTTATTGTTAATAAGGAAAGGGGTTTCTGGAGAACATTATGGAGTTTCATGATGTGCCTTCATCTTCTTCATTACAGTTTTATTTCTAATCCAGAGGGATACAGACCCCTGCTTCCTCAGAAGCTACCCTACTTTGCTTCCTCCTCCGCTCCCAGGAGCACAGGGATTTTATTTCCGCTCCTGGAAAGCAGGAAGCTGAGTTGGAACCAGGGTTCTTAAATCAAGGCTCCTATTTTCATACTCATATTGTGAGGCTTATGGCCACTGTTAACTGCAGCTCCAGAGATGAGGCTTCACCTTCTGTCTTCTGGTACATATACACATTTGCACATCCCATAATGACTTTAAGGCACTTATATACACATAATCATAAAAAGTCATGCTTTCAAAACATGTATTTAACATATTTGTGCTATATTTTGAGTTAAATAGTTTCAATAAATTTAATTTTTAAATTAAATGCAGTATACTTTTTGTTATTAATCTTTTAGTGGCAAGGGAAATAATATATAGCTCTATGTCACCTGTTGCAAAGTCAGTAGGACATACACAGTCCCTACAGCACTATAGGTGAATGTTATAATATGCAAGCACATTGATTTTTTTAAAAAATAATTTTTCAGAATCAAAAACCCAGACTTCATCATAGGACTATCAGTGTGTATTTTAACACATTTCTAATATAAATGTAGTTAGCATTAACTTGGATATAAAAATTCAGTAGGATCTATTTGAACTGGATATAGTGATATTTAATGAATTAAGTCAGATTCAGAAGGAAAAACCTCACATTTCCCCTCTTTCATTGTTCCTGTATTATATATAATTATACAACCTATATTTATACATATGAATGTAAGAGCAAAACTGGCTGGAGCAATAGTGAAGACCAGTGAAATCTGAGAGTTTGAGAAAATAGGATTAAAAATAGAGACAATATACTATACATATAATATAGTTATACGAATACCACATAAAATGAATATGCATCAATGGGAAGAGAGAATTAAAGCAATTAACAATTACTGTGACTCAAGATTAATGAAACAATTGTGTGGCCAAATGAATTTTCATTTATGATGCATTCTTAATCATTAACTTAAATTTAAATGTGAATCTGAGCAAAAAAGTTAAGGGTATCTCAAAATTTAAAAGGCATACCAGTATTTCTTAAATTTAGTGTATAACATAATTTGGTTTTGGCACATTATTTTGTTGTGCGCTTTTGTTAGCTTCATCTACCAAAAATGCTTCCCAGGTAAAAAAAGTTTAAGAGATGTAAAAATATGTATGTATAACAATAAATCAGTCTAAGTCATTTTATTACTATGTGATCTTAGCAGCACAATATTAGCTTATATTTTGGGGCATATGACTTGACTAGCCATATATTCTTAACCTAGATAGTGATGTCAGATATAGATCTTCTTCCCAGCTGTAGAACTATTAGCATTTTTGAGAGGGAATCCACTTTTATTAACGGTATAGCCTCTTCTATGTCAACTACATCCTAGTGGATGGCCACAAAGCAAAGAGTGTGTAGAAAGGACAAACTGAGTTTCACATTGTTTTACCTTTTAAAGATAACACAAAATTCGGTCAGTAATTAAATCAAGAGAGGTTTGGATCTTCAAAGAGTTGGGGGTAGGCATCGGATGTGACCAAATTCATGGTATAAAATTATCAAGGAACATATAAAATTTTTGTATAAATCTTGTACTATAAACCCAATAACTATATGTATTGAGGAAGAAAAGTTATGAAAGAAAATGTATGGGTTTCAAGATTTTTAAAAATTAATGACTTTATTGAATGAATATATCTGATACACAAAATTTATTGGATCTAATTTATATTGCTTTTTCTAGAAAAATAATTCACATTTTTCTTCTCATTTTGTTTTGTTTAAATTCAACAGCTATTTGACACATAAAACCAGTATTATTGTGTTTATCACATAAGTTTTGAAGTTTGTATACATGGTAGCATGAAAGAGTTAGGTAAATACTGTGTACATTTACTCATAAGCTTCTTGGTGTGGTAAAAGCAGTCTCCTTTTGGCAAAAGTCAAGCATAAAAGCATCCCTGTTGAGTACAGTCATTGTGCTCATTGTAGGTGTCTTAATTGTTCCTCTTGTTAAAATATCAAATTGAAAATATATATTAATTGTCCAAAATTTCCTCAGTTTTTAATATGCTCGTAGTAACCAACTGCCCCACTCTGGAATCCATGTCCTTCCAGTACTGCAACAATACCATGCTCTCCATGCTCTCAAGAAGACAGACTCTCCATTGCTGTTCAGACATTGTGAGCTGAAGAGTAAGTATCTGTGGAGTAAGATGTCTAGTCCTTTGGCATACACCAAGTTGTCATATCTGTGACCATGTGGTAGATAAGTTTTATTTAGTATTCTTCATACTGATTTCCAGAGTAACTGGACCATTTTCTAATTCCAACCACAGTGAATGAGGCTCCACAACCACCTCAATATTTGTTGTTAGCCTAGTGTAGGCTTTGAACATTTTAAAACCATCTTTATTTGTTGCTCTTTAATGCATATACCTCCCTTTCAACGTACCTACCCTATATAGGAGAGAAAAGAGTTTAATGGGAACAGGAGATGTAGGCCTTCTAAGACTCAGTTCCATGGAGTGATGCCATTTTTCAACATCAGGATTCTTATAGACCACTTAAACCCAAAACAGCAACTCAGCAAAGGTAACTGCAAACACAGCAGCTGGAATTCGGAGCAGCAGCCGGAACCCAAACCTCAAAGTGTAATCTGATGTGCTGCTCTCTAGGAAAATCTCAAAGTGGAGTGATGAACAGTCAAAAGTTGGGAAGCAATAATAAAACAAACTTCCTGTTTGGGCTCATATCTATATCTAAGTATACATCTATATCAATAGCTATATTTATTTCCTATCTATCATCTATCTATCTATATATCTATCTATCTGTCTGTCTGTCTGTCTATCTATCTACCTACCTATCATCAATCATCTCTCTCTCTCTCTCTATCTATCTATCTATCTATCTATCTATCTATCTATCTATCTATCATCAATCATCTGTCTGTCTGTCTGTCTGTCTTTCTATTTCCTTTCAGAGTCCATATTGGGATGTTTATAGGTTGATAAAGGCCCTCTCAAGAGGCAGATATTCTTGTAGTGGACAAGCATCATGTGTTCTGTCGCAAGTTTGTTTCAAGCACACAACCACTACACACTTTCATATAAATCTATTTCATATGTCACATTTGGGATCAAAACAAAAGCATGTTTACAGTCACTACAGCCTAGCATATCAATTCTTTCTTAGAAGGAGTGAAATGTTGGTATGGCGGATCCCTTCTTCTGTTAGCATCCTGAAATGGAATTGAACTATGATTCAGCCAGTGACTCAGTTTGTTGGGGAAACACCAGTCCAGAAAGGTAAAGATGTAGTTAGGAGACAAGAGACTCACAAACTCATTGAAACTAATTCTTTATGTGATTAGTCTAGGACAGCTCAGTGTTGTCTTTCTAAGCATGGCTGCTGTTGCCATTGTCACCTTTATTCTTAAGAAAATGAGAAACATTAAGGTGAGTAAATGCTTGACAAGCTAAAACTTGTATTAAGTTATTTAAATACTAATCATTTATTTTTTTCAAATTGTTTTCAATCTCTATCAGAAGTCCTATCCAGAAAGAAAGTAAAATAGGACAAGCTATAGGTTCTAGTGATTAGCATCCCTGTATGAAGATATTAATTGACTTGGTAGCAAGTGGCACTTTTAGTGGTAGATTTTTCTGAAATAACTGTTGCCTTTGAAGAAACTGAACTTTTGCCAGACTTGCAGCCAAGTTGACATCATTTAACACTATGTACTCAATCTTCTGTTTGAATATGTACTAAGCCTGCTGAAGTATAATCCACGTTTAAGAAAGCAATGTGCACTCAGGGTGGCATGGGCAGGCAGATCTCTATGAGCTCAAAGCCAATCTGGTCCTCAAAGCAAGTCAAGGACAGCCAAGGCTACACAGAGAAACCCTGCCTGGCAAAACAAACAACTGCAGTACGGGGGATTGAACTCATCTCTCTGTGGACATTATGTGAGCAGCTGCTCTAGCTTCTGCTGCCTGGACCTCCCCATCATCCTGGACTGCACCTTTAATTTTGGCTTATAATGAACACTTTCTCCTTCAAAAACAAAAGAAAGAAAGACAAACAAACAAATGAACAACAACAACAACAACAAAAAAACCCTCCACTGTAACCAAACTCACTATACCTTGAATTTTCTATCATACCAGCTATTACAGCCTAATCTAAATATGTAGTTTAAGTGTTGTTTTCATTTGCTCAGATAATGGGATAAGATGAGAGATGTACCCAAGATTTCCTAATACATGCCTGGCTGAGCCCACAACTTTCTATCCAACTATGCCTAGGTCAAGACCTAGAGCTTCTAACCTCAATCTAATTTAATCTAATCTTTTCGCAGGGATCTTTAAAGCTTCAGTTTTTAACTTCTTTCTTCTATCCTTGGCCTGCAATGTTTTCAGCCACCAAGATTTATTGCTGAATATGCTCTCCCTTTCTAGCTCTTTCTAAACTCTGCCTGACTAAACTCAGCCATTCTAGCTTAAAATTCCTCTCCTAGCTGATTACCATTGCCTTTTGTCAGCTTCTAACTGAATTGCTGTGCTCTTCTTCACTGCCTCTGACTTCTCCTTCCCTCCCTCCCTCCCTCCCTCCCTCTCTCTCTCTCTCTCTCTCTCTCTCTCTCTCTCTCTCTCTCTCTCTCTCTCTCTCTGTGTGTGTTTGTGTGTGTGTCTGTCTCTGTGTCTCTGTCTCTGTCTCTGTCTCTCTGTCACTGTCTCTGTCTCTGTCTCTCTCTCTCTATCTATCTATCTATCTATCTATCTATCTATCTATCTATCTCTTTGTGTGTGTGTGTATGTGTGTGTGTGTGTGTGTCTGTCTCTGTGTCTCTGTCTCTATCTCTGTTTCTCTCTGTGTCCGTCTCTCTGTCTCTATGTCTCTGTCTCTGTCTCTGTCTCTGTCTCTCTCTCTCTCTCTCTCTCTCTCTCTCTCTCTCTCTCTCTCTCTCTCTTGATTTGTTATAAAAGACTTGTTTCAAAATATAGCATACCAATGAAATAATATAAAAACGCATAGTCAAAATGACACCACTTTTTAGGTAAAGATCAATATGCATCAACTATATTATTATCACCATATTATAAAAAGACTATAAATTCAGTGTTGGGAGATGAGAAGATAAGTGAGCTAGGAATTCCTGAGATATATAGTGTTTGGACTACAGTTACAAGAAATAGCTAACTCAGTTCAGTTAAAGATGGCGGTTTGGGATCTAGGGAAGAGAGCCACATGGTCTTCCCATGAACACAGCTGAATTGAGCATACGATGCAATGAAAATCATACGATGGCCTTACATACAAACAACATCCTAAACTCGATCTTCAAGTCACCTTTATTATGCTTTGACTGGGGCAGAAGTGCCATTTTCAAGAACTTACATCTGCATAATGACTCCAAAGGGTTATAGCAAATTTGTAATGAGGTTAAGACCCATTGTGAAGCAAATGGATTATAAAACTGATGAATATCAAACATTCATTATATGTAATTATGATTGGAGCAAAATTTTACTATATTAATAACACTTAGAGAGAGGAACAAAGTGTTTTATTTCTTTTATTACTTTTTCATAATTTTGTATTATGGTGTGTGAAACCTGTGAAAAGTTTATATGAAAAGCATACTGTGGCTCTAAGTTTTACATTCTTCTTGTTTGTGGGTCCACAATGTAAGGGTGGAAAACATTCAAGAAACTTCCTGGAGAAAGGATGAGGATATTAAGACACTTCCTTTTATATATCATTATTTTCAGTCAATGTGATTACATATCTTTTTTATTCTATTAAGTGTTTTAAATAAACTGAAGTATAAGAAGTGATATGTACATGTTATGTATAAATAATTTAGTAATTTCTGAAAAAGTCTCCTACAGGTTCACTATACACAGACTTTGGGGATATATACAAGGAAGCTATATTTAGACACATTATCACTGATTTATCTTCAATCAGATTTACTCATGCTTTTTCTCTTATTTTCTCTATATCTCTCTCATTCACTTTCTATCTCCTCTCTCAATTTTTATTTTTCTTCAGTTCTTCATAACACAAACATATTATATGTTTATATTCATGTGTATATATGCACATACATGCACACACACATACCACTTCTGGCTTGCTTTTAGTTAATTTTCTTTAGGAAAATATAAAAACAGGAAGTTAAAATTTTCTTCATTGCATATGTTATGTGTTTTATATATGTATATATATATATTTTTTTTAAATAAATGCATAGTTTTCACAAGGCTCTAGCACACTGGAAAACGTAACTAATTACATCACCTGTATAAAACTCTTGCAGTAATTTGCTCTTATTTCTCTACTGTATGTTTCACTTGAAGACTTAAGATTGTATGTGTTTTCCTTGCCTATTGGTCTCTGACACACAGATTAGATGTATTATACTAAAGTACTATGAAACTATGAAATGGCCAAAATAAAGCTGAAAAAAATGTAACAAATGAACAAAAATTTATAATGGTAGAAAGAAACTTAAAATGATCATAAATGAGGTTAGAGAAACAATAGCATAATATGGAGTCAGTGATGACCTAACATGAGAAATTCCAGTTAGGCAGTTCTAAAAATTATGTAAGGATAACCACAACCATGGAGCGGTAGTTGTGACAGATAGAATGCTGATGTCTAAAAAATTGCTAGCAGAGAAAAAATTGTCACATTATGAAAACTCTCATGGGTATTTCATTATAATGAAAGTCCATAAAATGTAATGCTGGAAACTAAGGTTTAGAAATCAAATGACACAGTATGTACCTGTATTGTAAGCAATCTAAAAGAAGAGAATGTCTCTTCAAATGCCTCTTGTTGTGTTATTGGAAGATATAAATAAATTGATTTGTGCATCAAGCGTCTTGTTTACAGTGTATATAGTAAATTATTTTGATAGATTACATTTGTGAGTAAGACTTAAAGTTTTTTAGTGTTTTAGTGCCATCATTAAAACACAAAATTCAGCACTTATTAATAAGATTTTTGAGTTGAAATTACCTTGAGCAGTTTCAGTTAACAAAGTCAAGTTTTCTCTTGGTGGCTCTGGAGCAAGAGATTGAGTGTCATCTGAGAATAGGCTGACAGCATAATACCTACAGCAAGGAGATAGTGCTAAATATGTAATACACTCATGGTAGACTTTCCTCAGCAGGAAAATTGGTGCAGAAGCAAGGTTGATCTCATATAGGGCATTTTACATTCTGGTTCAAAATAAATATAGAAATAACCTATACACACACACACACACACACACACACACACACACATACACACACACACACACACACACACACATACACACACACACACACACACACACACACACACACACACACACACACACACACAAACCCATATCTTCTATTATAGTATCCTTCCTCAGGTCATGCATAGTAATTATGTAATTTTTATCTCTTTTCATTTTAGCGAGTTCTCAGGTTGGGTTTTTTTTTTTTATCTTTGGCAGTTATTTTATAAACTATTTCTCATCTTGTATGTTTCTGTTATCACTTCATGTTTAATTTCTTGGACAGTTTTACCTAACATAAAATTGTCTATATCAGTTCACTTATTCATGAAAAAACACATATTAGTAAGGTATTTAAACTCTAGTCCTTTGGTTAAGATTGTGTGTGTAGTGTGTAATTTCTATGACTATAAAAATCAATTTCCTTTCTGTAATTAGTATGCCATATTGAAATATCTGCATTAAACCCCTTAATATATCATTGTTTTACTAGCTTTATCTGCTGAATTTAGTATTAGATAATACAATTAATATACTTTCTTAATGATAATCTACCATTTCTCTCTTTAGTTTTTTAGTACATTGGCATTAATGAGAGTTTGGCCTTACATTACTGAATGGGTTTTTCCACATTTGACCATAGCACACTTTTATTTCACATGTATATTAGACCAAGAGGGCTTTGTTCAGCCTGACCTATTTTACATAGCTAAACTTTAATTTAAACAATCCATATTACTTTCTAGAACAGAAAATTGAAGACCAGAAGTGGGCTTCTTTGAGTTAAAAGAATAATTTATGTATTTATTTATTGCAATTTTGCAAATAGCCACAGAGTTAATCTTTGGTAGTATTATCTAACTTTAGCTGCATCTTTTAGGATGATCTGGAAGATAAAGTAAGAGTGCTTTCATACATACTGTGGGTTGGGTGACAGATTTTATCATGAAGATAATAGGCATTGTTCAATGTACTTACTGTGGTTCTTAATGATTACATGATTTTTCTCCTTTAGCAAGTTAAGGAATTTCACTGCAATTAATTTTCAATGTGTAATCAGACTTTGATTGCTTAATTATCTTCACATTATTGCCATAGATCTGACTTTACATAGCATATTAATTTTTATGTGTCTCTGGAATTGGTTGAATCACATTTTGTTCATGGAATTTCATGAGAAAACTGTGGGGATTTTTTGTTGTTGTTGTTGTTATTTTTCTTTGCTTTTACTTTGTCTAGTCCTTGTATCAGGGTAATACAAAATAAAGTTATTCTGTCCTTTATGTTCTTACGACATATTATCATAGTTAATTCTAAAATATGTAGTACAATGTTTCAGTGAAAACATCAGTGATCATATAACCCTGTATCTTGAAATTTCTCATTGAAAATAAATTATTTACATGTGTATTACTTTTTTTTGATAACATTTTGTCTGACAGAAATATCTTAAAGAAAGGTGTGAGGGAAAGCAAAAGGAGACGTTAAATACCTTATATCATATCACAGGAATACCAGTTCATTCTTGTTTCTTGATGCACTAAACAACAAAGATAGAAAATGGAACAAACTGTGGTGCTCATTAACAGCTGAAATGATAATGAAAATGTGTACATCCACACATGCACACACATATGCACATAATACAATTGTGTACAGTAGTTAAGAAAATGAAGAAAAGTTTATAGTAAAATATATATGTCTGGAAACTAGATAATTCAGACTTGGAAAGATTAAAAAATATAATGCTTTCTCATTATATATATATATATATATATATATATATATATATATATACTACTTTACATTTGAAAGATGGATATAAGTAGGGATGGGTGTGGGCATATGCTATAGAAAAAGAAAGACTAGTCTAGGAAAAAAAGAGGTATTGAGGATTGTAAGTTGGCAACAGAAGTATTTTGAGACTCATTTTTCTTGTACTTGTGTCAGTGTCTTTTTTTTTTTCTAGTGTCCAATTTGCTATGCTAACAGAACAGAGTGTCTTTCTGTTTATGGACAATCAGTTAATCTCCACTTTGGCACTATTCTGAGTTACACTGTGTTCCTCTTATTATGTTCCTGTGGTTTTGTGCATAGATATTTTATTTTACTTTGGGAAAGCTTGGCATTGATAATGAAGGCTAGTAGTGCTTGCATTGGTTTATGTTTATTAAAACAAATGAGAAGTGATATAAAATAAAGCTGCTAGAATTTTTCAAAGTAATTAATCTTTTTGCACTACTGTCAACAATGGTTAACAATTTCTCTTAGTTTCTTTGCTATTAATATCTTCCCTACAGTCTTTCATTATGGCTATCATTATAACTAGTTGTGATTTCACTTCTTTTTAAAAGTAATAAACTTACAACATCATTATATACACATATTTATGTATATATAGATATATCTTTATAATTTTGGTGTTTTGAGACAGGATTTCTCTGTGTAGCCTTGACTCTTCTGGGTCTGCAGTCTAGGTTGGCCTCGAACTCACAGAGAGCCGAGGGCCTCAGACTCACAGAATGCTGGGATTACAGGCATGCACCACCATGCCTGGTTTGCATTTTAATATTTTTTATATATTCAAGAATCCTTTAATAGGTTCATTTTTCATTTCTCATTTTCATTCATAATTTTATGTTTGTATTCTTGGGAGATGAGTCAGTTTTATATTTTTGAAAATAATTACTCAACACATTCCATGTCTGGTCATGCTTTGATAAGCAAGATATTCTTAGTAGCGGTAATTTTAATAGAGTTTATTTTAGCATATATTTGACAATTTATATTAATATTGATTATTAGTAAAAGTATTCTATTCAAAAATTACCTCACAATATTCTTTTAAATTATTGTGTTCATATATGTTAAACTATTATAAAATATAAATATAACAAAATATGCAAATATGAGTGTATTTAAATTTAATTAAACATAAAGCATACAAATATGAATATATTTAATTTTTTTTAATTGGTGAACCAATAGTTATGAAATTTAGTGTACAAATGCATTTAGCTATAAATATTACATAGGTGTTTACTAGACATGTTCTTTCCTGCATGATTGTGGAGTCCCACATCTTTTATTTCATCCTTTGAGACAAGATGATAGGAGCAAACTGACTTCCATAAGGAGAAGTTATCTAATAAAAAGAAATTGAATTTTTTCTTTTTGCTTTCTGGTACAAACATTATAAATAGCAACATGATTTTTAAAACCAGGTAAATGTTCAGCTAAATGTAAAATATTAACTATTTTCCAATTTTTAGTATTATTTTGAATAAATCCACCAGCTCAGACTGGCTACTAGTGTTTTTTTGTATACAAGAAATCCATCTTTGCTTTATGGATAGGCAAGACCCAAAAGTGATAGGAAAAAGTATATTCCAAGGAAACAGTATCAAGAAATACAGACATGGCAATCAAAAAGATTAGAAGTAAAGCTAACAGAAGATACAAAGAAGGACACTTCATTCTAAGCAAGAGATCAACTCAGCAAGAGACTACTACAACACCAAACATATATGCACCAAACTCCATTACACTCAGTTTTAGAAAGAGTCTACAGGTGAAAGCAAAACAGATCCAACGGTAGTAAGACATTTCAATGCCCAATTTTCTCTAGTAGTTGGTAATGTTGACAAAAATAATCCATCAGGGAAACATCAGAATTTAATGGTATTTTACATCAAGGATATGTAATAATAGTTATTTATAGAATATTTCACCCAAACATCAAAGAATAGCAGTCTACTTAGGAGCACATGGAAATCTTTTTTAATAAACAACATGTAGAGACACAAAATGACCTTTAACAAGCACAAAAAGTTGAAATAATTCCATTATATCATATCTGATCTTTACACAATTAAAATTAAAAATATTAAGAAAAAACTCTATAAAGTATATATAAATATATGGAGGTTAACTCACTATTGAATGCTCAAGAACTCAAAGAAAGCAAAATATTCATGTAAATAAATTAAAATGAAAGTACAACACAAAAAAACCACTAAGTTACCAATGAAGATTATAAATTACTAATATTCTATTCAATGAAAACTTACAATTAAAAAGAATACTATGGGATTTGCATTGTACTAACTCCAACACTATAATCTGGATGCATTCCTACAAGACATTGAAATACTGAAATAAATGATTGCTAATGAAATATAGAAACAACAGGACTCAAAGGATAAATTTATGCATATTGTATGTACAAGACATGCATTCATAAATTATATAGGATTTATAAACAGATTTTTGCTTCTAGCAGATTATTGCTGAGTTGTACTGAAATGATCCCTGAAATTTCTGTCAGTCCTGGGGATGTTGTAAAGCACAAAAAAAAATTGCCATATGAAATAGCTTTCCTCAGACATCTGCTGCCAAGATAGCTTGTTGGGAGCCAGTGATGATGGATGAATTTTTGACAGGTAATTGCAATTCAGATCAGATGCAGGCAGATTTAGTACCTAAAAGCTTCTAGTTTATTAAAATCACCACTGATTTATTTAGCACCCCCTTCCCCCTTCCAAACTGTCATGCATTTTAACACTTTGGAGAATTAATAATTTACTTATAATACCTATAATTTATGTGATTTGTGAAATATATTGGATTTTTCTTGGTTAGGCAAACAAATTTTTAAATAAAGCATTATGTGCAAAATTATGCATACTTTCTCTTGTGAGCACTAAACTCTTGAAATTTATACAATTCTTACTTAGCAATAATTTCTCATTATTACAATTTTTTTATTTAATGTTTTAATCTCAATTTGCAAATCTTGTGAATAAATAATAGAAGTTGTAGTTGGTTTTCTGGAAAATTGGCTGACAGCTGGAAAATTGTATGATAAAATGATAGTGTGGAAGACCTTTAAAATTGATCCCTAAGAAAAGATGATGGAAAAAAATCCTAAGTACAATGGGAGTTAATTAATAAAATAATTGTATCAAATCTCTCATCTTGATCTACATGGTGTGAAATGTTCAATAAAGCAAGAATTTTATATTAATATTGGTTTTATTTTAATTCATGCTTATTGTTTGAGTCTGGATATATTAAGATTTATTAGAGTTATAAAAGAGAATTTTGTGTAACAAGTGTATATGCAGGTACAGTGGGACATGGGGAAAAGAAATCTTGAGGGAAGAGGAAGGAGTGAATGCAGGTAATGTGCAAGATGTAAAAAATAACATGATCTAGTTGGCTTTCTAATTTTAATCCTGTCATATATCTTCTGTATGGGGTGTTTCATTGGTGCATAATATATACTCAATATTGAAAGTGTAACATTTAATATGAAGTTTCATGTCTTCTGTTCCAAATTTCTATTCTAAATATAGAAGTTCATTGAGTGGTATAGACCTTGAGTTGGCGGATACTGGCATATGCTGTTTGTTTTTAATCTATTTGTAAGTTTCTATAATAAAGCTTATAAAATTAAAAATGAATAAATAAAAGTGATTCTATCACAGTATATTTTCTTTGCTTTGTTAAATACATATAAGAACATATTTCTGTAAAAGCTATTATTGATATGGACATTGAAATTGCCCAGAATGTCCTGAATCATGTCATTGGAAACTGAACTCAACTTGTTCATATCTACTAAGGAAGCAAAAATAAATAGCACAATATTAAATTTGGCTTAATTCTATGGTCAATACATGACCTGATATTCATGATGTATGTTTACCATAGATCATAGTTAAGTGAATTGACTGTCATGAGATTATATTTTAAGCTTTGATGATGTTTTGCCCAGAAGGCAAAGTTAATTCCTAAATAATGATGATGATGATGTTGATAATGATGAGAAATTCTTTAAGAATTTCATACATTTTATTTTGTTTACACTAGATCGTCCAATATCCTTACACAAAAAAAAATCTACACCTACTCAATTTTGGAACTTTGTTTTGCTTTTATTTAACCCATTAGGTCCAATTGGTGCAGTCAACATACTTTTGAGTGTGTGAGTGTTTAGGGGCCACTGGTGCCATAGTGGTATGAGTGATGGGGGTTACCATGGATTTCTCAATTGATTTAAGGCTGATCCACACATAGGATCCAAACTTGGCACAGTCTTTGGGCCAAATTATACAGCTTATAGGAAATAAGAAGAACTTAGTACTATTACTATGTTGCTTGTACATAATATTGAATCCACTCCTAATAACTTATCACTCTATCCATAAATTAATGCACTTCTCAATCCTCAAATGGAAAGTATGATTTGAAGCAAAGTGTCCTTAACTCAATGAACACAGCTGGTATGTGGAGTCCTTACATGGCTCCAGCGATTGATCTGACTGGGATGGCAAAGCATTTAAAAAGAATAGTGAAGTGAAACATGGACATAAGAACAGACCAATTGAGTTATGGTGAACTTGGATATCAGATGGACAAACCACAACATCTCAGAAGCTCAGCAGCATAGGCAAGGAGTTAAGGTCTTTGGATATACATGAACTAGGAGGCAGTGCTTATGATATATAGCTGAACAAGGAGGTGAGCTTAACTGATTATGGTGTGAACATTATCTGCAGGGGACCAGTCTTCAGCCATGAATTTCCAAGGGAAGAAAGGTATGGTGGAAATTTTCTTCACACATTCAATCAATGTTTCACATGAAGGAAAGGAAGGGTTTGCTATCCTTCTTAGACAAACCCTCTGGTTCCTCTGATACTGGTCTTCTTTTTATTATTATTGTTACACACACACAAACACACACACAGAGACAGACAGAGATGAGAGAGAGAGAGAGAGAGAGAGAGAGAGAGAGAGAGAGAGAGGGAGAGAGAGAGAGAGAGCTGGGTTCATGTAGTGTGCCTGTGTGCTCATAATTTCAAGGTTATCAACAGTTTGTTCTGGTTAACTAATTATGGAGCTTACCCTTGGTAGAAGCTACCTCTCTTTCTCAGAAGTCAGGACTTGCTTGTAGTTCTTTATTTAGAGTGGAATCCCAAGAGATTTCACTTGAAGTTACAAGAAAGCCACATTCATGATGCCTCAAAATTTCTGCCTAGACAAAACCGAAACCTTAATACCACACCTGTAATAATACAGAAGGGGCAATGGGTACATTTTAAAGAAGAACTTATCTCTTCTGATTTGGACAGTATCTCAATTAACTACACATGATAAGAATTCATATTAGGGTTTATTTATGAGAAATAAATCTATGTGAAAATGGGAGACTATTTAGGTGTTTATCAAAGTATATCAAGAAAAAGGCACTAACTCTTCATAAGTGAAAACTCAGCAGGCACTCCATAAAGTGTCAGTTAAGCCTGGCCCTGTAGAAAATGTATGGCAGTAAATTAAAGCATGGGGTTTCACTCACTGACATCCATGAAGTAGACTTTGCTACCGCCACTATGTTCACTCATGTAATAAGTGTTATGCCTGGTAGATTTAAATTGGCAGGCATTTTCAATGTGTGTACAACAGTTGAAGTTCTTTTCCTAAGCAGTAACTATGATTTTTATCAGTGAGAAACAAAAAAACAATAAAGGAGGCCTAAGTCACTGGCACAGTCATTTGCTCCTTGTCAATGTCAGCTCCATTTGAATTTATGATATGCTATTTATATTTTATTATTTTTGCTTTAAGATGATGTCTGGTCATATTTGATAGAAAATATGGAAGTCAATGTGACACACAATAGATGTTTTAAGGTTACCATTGTTCCTCTCTTTACTCCCCAATGCAGTCTCCCCTTGATTTTGCTTAACATGCATCTAACAGGTTTTGTCTCACTTGTTTGCCATCCTTCCCTAGTTTCCATGATATTTGATGGTATATTTCAATCATTTGATTGGAGTTAAAAATTAATCATAAAGTTGCAAAAGTTAATCATATTGTGTGGGACAACCATCTTGATTTATCATCATGATCAACAGGATCAACAGGATCAACTTCCTTAACAAAAATATAAATCTGATATTCCTGTTGGTCATCAAGCAGGAGAATCCTGAAACATCTCATTGGAATATTGATATCAAAGTTATGATATTCCTACAAACCTTGTTTATAGAATAAATATTCTTTTTTGTTCTACTGTCATTTCCATGCCTCAGTTTTTATTATTTTATTTTAATTTATTATCATTTACTCATATTGCATTCTGATTGGTAGCCCCTTTCTTGTATCTTCCCATTCCTACCCTGCCCCCCTCTTCTGTTCTGTTAACTCTCCTTAGACTTCTGACAGAAGGGAACCTCCTCCCCCACAATATAAGCACAACCTATCAGGATGATTAGTCTGCAATGGAGGAAGGAATCCTTGTCCAGCCCACTCAGTTATGATGATGTAAATACAGGGCAATCATGAAGGCTTCAAAACGGAGACTTGTCATGTACTCTGGAATCCATTCCTGGGTATAAGCCCAAAAAATTGAAGGCATAGTCTTAAATTTATGTCTGTGTATTCATGTTCATAAAGGCCCAATGGGGGAACCAATGCAAATATCCATAATGAGAGAATTGATCAGTAGCATGGTACATCCACACAAAGGAACAGTATCCAATCTTATAAATGAAACTCTTGCCAGACATCACAATATGGGTGACCCTTGACTATACTATAATATTGTGCATGTCTCAGAAGAAGTATTCTTTGGTTAAGATGAAGGGGTATAAACTGCTAACACTTGGAATTATGAAGTTAGGAAGAATAAAAAAATGAATAATAATGAGTGCCAGTTCCACCAATCACAGTTCCTTCTTGTATGTACAACATCACTGGTCTAAATTAAGCCTGGTATATAAAAAAGAGAGTGCCCTTGAAGGGTTTCTCCAAACTAATGCTCCGTCTGTGACATCGAGAGGCCACTTTCCTAATCTATTAAATCAAAAATTTGTCTAGCATAGTATATGATAGCATCCCATAGGCTTTAAAGAGTAATCATTTTCACAACTCTTTTGACATAGAGTGTGCTACTTGGTTATAGATAATGTTACCCAAGATTCCTGTCAGTGACTATACTCTATAAACATTCATCTAGCAGTTCTGGTAAAGACGTTATGGATCATAAAAAGAAACCCACATTTGGGATATGCTCAAATCCCATACATCTTAGTAGTTTATTGTGGAGAATGTTACACTGTGGATCAATATTGATCTGTGCCGCTGACAGATCAAGTATTCAGTAGTGGTAGCACTAAATAATCTTGGTCATGGCAGATTAACTGGATTGTAGACAGACATAATTCTTGCCTCTTCTATAGCTCTGGAATGTTCCAGTGTGGGTATAATTAAAGTTGGAGTGTTTGAGACTGGTTTAGTGTTCACCCTTAAGAGAATATTTCCAGTAAAATGCATAATGATCTCCATGATTTACTTTGTGACTACTTAGGTAGGCTGATTATCTTTATTACTTTTCTGCATACTCCCATACTCTTTGGTCAAAAATCTAAGAAAATTCCAACTTCTGACCCAGGCTTTTTAATCACAGGAGAGTTCATGTTTCATTCGTCTTCGCCATCACAAGCAGTATCTTGTGTGACTGAAATGGCTATCTGTTGCAGTAAACAGATATTGGGAATCCTCAAAGAAAAAATAAAAATCTTATTTTAATATATCATTTAAGAAGTGTGGGAGACAGTTTGCTATATTTAATGCATGCATCTAGTTAACAGATGGAAAAAGACAAAACAAATTGAAAGTACAAAGAAATTCCATGTGTTTTGTGTCATGCACAGCTTTCCAATGATCCAGCTGTACTCTGAACATTGATAGTATCCCAGCAAAGCATTACCTGTGGGTCTCAATGGAATCTAAATCTTCTCATCTAGAACACTCTCTGTTTTGTAAGATATTATTTCTTTGAACAGATAAGATAAATAATGCAAAAATATATGGGATACAAGAAGTAGAACTCCCCAAGAAACTTCAGATTGGCACATATATTTCATAAATTATTTAAATGACAATATTACATAAACAAAACATTAAGTGTTTTAAACCATAAAGATGGCCATAACTGACTGAAAAACAGGGACACAAATATTCTTCCAATATATTGAAGCAACTATAGAAATTACAAAATTAAAAAATAAAGTTAAATAGTTTTAAATGAAACAATTTAGTCATTGATGTTGATGCAAAAGCAGGAAAGAATACTGTTTTGATTTTACTTTTCGTAGTTAAAGTTGTAATAAGCATTTATCTTGTGTAAGTTTGTTATAAATTAGGTTTGTATTAATAATATTTGCTTAATATATAAGTAACTATATCAAATTACAAAAAATAAGAGTCATATAGAAACAAAAATGGCATTTTTAAAGTATAGATGAAGATAGTAATTAATATCTTTTTTGTTGTTGTTGTTTTTTGGCTTTTTTTTTTTTTTTTTTGAGAGACAATGTTTCTCTGTGTAGCAGAGCCCTGGCTGTTCTGGATTCTCTTTGTAGACCAGGCTGGCCTCAAACTCACAGTGATCCACCTGCCTGTGCCTCCCAAGTGCTGGGATTAAAGGCATGCACCACCAATGCCCGGTTTATATTCTAATTCTTAATACTGTTCTTTTTATTTAAAGAATTCCCATAGGACTTTTAGCTCCTTCACAGGGCTTCCCTGGTTTCTTTACATTCCCAAGCCAAATTCTAGGCTAAACTCTTGTTCTGCCCCAAAGTGAGGCAGGTTAAAATTTCACATCAGCCCAGGAACAATGAAAGGTTTATGTATATAGGCAGGCCACACCACTAAGTCATCAACAGTATGGAAAACAAGATGGCAAACCCCATCAAAAAACCAATAGTTCAACAGAAATAGTCCTATGTTCTTCAGTGATTATTATATAGATAAACACTGTGATACAAATTTTTAAAATTATAAACCTTATCAGAATGCTCAGAGTTTAAAGGAGACACAAAAAACACCTTACAAGATAGTAATGAATTCATAATTAACGTACAGGATGACAGAGCCATATGAATGGAGGAAATGAACTACACCGCTATAATTGAAAATTAAATTCTAGAAAAATGTAGAAATACTGAAAGAATTTCTCCAGCTAAAATAAAGACTGAATGGAAAAACTCAATAACCCCATTAAATCACTCAGAATAAAATATATATTATAAGCTTTTTCTTTTCATCTCGAAGACAATTTCAACAAGTATCTACATTTTCTAAAATAAAAAGGCATTTTTGTGAAAGTAAAAAAAAAAAACCTTTACAATTATAATCTGTCAAGTTAAAAAAAAAGAGAGAGAATATCAAGACTTGAAGACAAATTAGAGAGATTGTTGATCATGTAAGTATATACTATGGGGGGAAAAAATGTAAGGAGCATGCAGCAACTCTTATAAAGCACATATGTTTTAATTATAGGTAGAGAAGAAAGAAAAGTATCACAGGTCAAATGAAACATACTCACCAGTAAACATATACATATGACAAATACCCATTGGACCCAACTATATATACATATATATATATGTATATATATACATGTATATATGAATATATATATATATATGTCTCTGTGTAGATCGATAAATAGATAGGCAGAGAGACAGTAATGTTAAAATAATACAGTAACTTGAAATGGAATAGGTGGCAATGGGAGTAGTTTGAGGAGGAAGGATTGAGGGATGTAATTATAATACTTATGTGCATATTCCCAATAACTTTAAAGCAGAAATTGAGAAATTAATTTTGACTCCATTTAAATAGTTAAATACTATAAATATTCTTTGTCTTAAAAATTAAAATGATTTAAAATGTAGTAAAAAATAAATGATTATTCCAATGTTTTTTTCCATTTTTCTTATATTTCTTATATTTTAAACTGCTTTTTTCTCTTCTATTAAACATTTTTAAAATTTTTACCTCTACATTTATATTATTGTATTATACATATATACAATAAACTTGGGATAGCAAGAAGAACCAGAAAATAATCAGGAATTATATAAATGCTAAATTCACAGTGCTTTGGCTATTTGTGTTTGGCAGCCTTGTGTAAAACGTCTTTCATAACTTGGTGCATCTAAAATTCTGAATGTAAATCAATATCTCTCATAACTCATCTCTATCAACTTAAAAAATCTATCTAGACCTAAAAACATCTTTACCCCTAAACAACTAAGCTTAATTGTAGAACCAAACTATCTAGACTTCAACACCATCAGAGTCTTGAGAAGGAATAAAATTAATTACCTGAGTTAATAGGGTGTACAGGTTAGCAGCTTCCCAAATGAGAAAATGACAGAGACAGTTTGCTGTCTGAACAGTCAACCAAAACTCGCTATAGCACTGGGGGATCATCTTCAGCCTTCCGACCCAATATATCTGATAGACATATTTGTGAGGTTGGAACTATTGAGGACTTGCTTACCCTGTTTTGGCAGAGTTTGACCATTGACTATGCCTGCATACAAGTTTGTCCATTTTCAAGCAGAAATCTGTCTGGTTTAGAAACAAGGAAATTTTGCCCAGTGGCTTATCTGTCATTTGAAGCCATCTCCATAAGAAGGAGGCTTTGTTGCTCATCATCTTTTTTGAGGTAGGTTGGGTGTTTCTAGGAGTTTACCTTTCTCATTGTCAATGAATCTTTAAAATAATAAAGATACCTTTAAATGCCATATTCTATATGTCTCTGAGGTTTTTGAAGTCCTTATCTAACTATTTTACCTTATCTTCCTATAGAATCATATCTATCTGTTACTCCTAGTATGTATATTCCTTATAAGAATCAAACAGGCAGAATAACCTGGTATCATTTTATGTTGGAAAAACAGTTATGGATGTTTTGCTGTCAGTTGAACTACCAGATTTCAAAATGAATGTAAACCAAAAGAGCTAAAATGGCAAGTATGTAAAAAATAAAAATAAAGAGATCACTCAGAGATGCAGTGGAAATTCTGAGTTTCAGCATTCAGGCTCTGCAGGCAGAGAGCACATTCTTGTCTCCATGGACAGTGCGTCATGAAGGACATGTTCTTAAGCAGATGCCACAATCTGTCTCTGCAAAAGAATGTTCTCTTCAGGGAAAAAAATAGGTTCCGTTTCTACACTCCACAAGTGATAAGTGAGACTTTTCAAAAATAGAAGCTCCTACATGTGTTGATGAGACAATATGTCAGTGGTTTAAAAAAAAAAAGAAAAAAGAAAAAGAAAAGAAATCTGATTGAACAGGCTAAATTTCACTCTACCTCACAGCCTGCTATTGAGCAGTTTCCAGCTGTATGGAGTCAGTCTTCCTTGTGGTTCCAGATATATTAGAATAGGAGACCATATTCTTTCAGGATGAAAGTAAGTACTTATTTCTACAAAAGATAGAATTATTTTTACTTTTATTCAATAAAATAAAACATCGTAGGGAGGATATGCATACCATAATTTGTGAAGGGAAGACAATAATGATATAATATGAGGATAAGTATATAGCTTGACACTATAATATTTTTTAAAGAGAAGGAAGCCTAGGGATTCAGTCCTCAGCATTTTAAGAAAACAAGTGTCCCCTAATGCAGAAGAGATAAAAAGCACAGACCACGTGGCAACTATCAAGCTTTGATCAGGAACTGGCTGCAGTGTTTTGTTGAAACGGGTCTTGCCTGTCTGCGTTTGGGCTTTTTCCAACTATGATTCAAATATGAGAATACAGTCTCTACTAGGCTCCACTAGCTTTCAAAGCTTTAATGTTGATCCTCTGTAGAAGAAAATCTGTATTAGACAAATTTTCCAACTATATTCTCCGTATAGAGAGGCCTTTAAGGGATATTTGATCTAACTACATTCATGGTAGGAAATGACCACATATGTGACACCTGGAAGGACATAGTCCCTGTAGCTGATTATCAGATCAATACTTTTAGTATAGGTTCCCATTCTTTCCATTCTCATTATTTGGCGCTGTGGAAGGTATCACAGAACCGCAAGTTAGAATATTAACATAGAAGATGGAGAACTGAATCGGTCCTGTGTTCATCAAATGAATGTCAAGAGAGCTGCCCTGTGTGATGGGTAATGCATCTGTTTTCACTTTCTTCATTTGAGCTGGCAAACACTAAATTAGAAAGAATTTTCCTATTCATTATTGGCAATAAAAATAAATGCTGTAGCTTTTGTTTTCTTCTCTCTAGATAATATATTATATCTTATATTTTGCTTTTACACTCCCCCACATATATGTATGTGTATATATATATATTCTAGCTGTTAATCTAATCACAATGAAAGCCTTCTTAAATATAAATAGTACGGTCGAAATATTCATGAATCTCTCTATTGTATTTCAAAATGCAACAACAATTAATGTATTTATTCTGGTAGAAAATGTACAACCTTTCCCCACATTATCTAATCAAAACTTAACACAAGACAGAAAAAAATTAAACTCTACCTACACTTTTTTCCTGCACAGTACATTTATTCTGAGTATTTGTTGTTTCTCTTCCTGTATAAGTGCTTATATTCACTTAATTGCCTCCTGATTTGAACTTCCCTTTGCACTCTCCTTGTTATCAGGAATCCCTTGGTGCTCTTTTGCATAAAAACATGAGCAATCTCTTTCATAGTCTTTTTAAAAAAATTTCTATATACTTGATCAGACCCTTCACTTCAAATAAATCTTACTCTCTACAAAGTAGATAGACATGGCAGTTCTGTGGGCAGTATATACTTGCTAACTTCAAGATAACTGTAAAACCATCGTCAAATGGAAGTATCATTTGTCTTCTTAACTCTCAAAAGCTGAAAGTGGAATATGTCATATAAATGACAAGGAAATCACATAAGATGCCCGGCATGGAATAAATAAGCATGTCTTTCTCTTCATCAGACAAGGATTCATTCTATATTTTAGAGATGTTATGAAATCAATAGCTTTCTTATTTCCCTTGTCACTAGGAGGTGATATATTAAGGCTGCTGTCATTGTTTTCCTTGCCCTGACGCCTCATAGCTAATGCAGAAAAACAACCCGTTTCTTGTCTAATGCATTTTGCTCATGTGCACTCAATCGTTGGACATCAATGCTCTATTAACCATGTCTCCATTTATTCGTGGTGCTTAAGTTCATGTAAAAAGTGGTTCACAGCATTAAATGTTAATATACTATAGATACATGTAAAAAGTGTTATCATAAACCATATGCAAATGATTAAGCAAATCTCAAAACAATACATGTAGCTGCAATGCATAAACTATTGTAAGGTTTTGAAACTGACACACATATGGATATATAGATGTAGTTCTGTTATTAAAAGTGGCGTACAGTATGAATAGAATTAATAAACTAGAAAGTCAGGATATACAAGTCAGTCAAGTAGGACACTATGATAGCATTTGTCTTTCTTACTTTAAAGACATCTGAAGCAAATGTATTAAGAACAATAGATCTGGAACTGTATAATAGCAAAAACAACAATGATTCACAGGACAGCATGTAGATAGAAACCACCTGCCACTGACACACACCTTCACTTGTAACTTTGGTTAAAGCATTTGGAGTTACTAAATATCGGAGTCTTCAACTGCTTTTAGGTCTCTCTCTTTTTGGCATTCTCATTTCTATAGAAAGGTAATCACTATTACATGTTATAGTGTAATGGTAAGCTTCAGTTACTTATTACTATGTACATTTTTCTTTTTTTTATTTATTCTGTTTATATTCTGATCGTAGCCCCTTCCCCCCTTTCCTCCCAGTTCTACCCTCCCTCTCTTTTTCCCTGTACCCATTTACCCTACTCCTTAGCAAAGACCCCCAAAACCATCCTGGCACATCAAGTTGCATCATGACTGAGAGCATCCTCTTTCACTGAGGCCAGGAAATGCAGCTGCCTTGGAGGAGGTGATTTAAGAGCAGGCAATAGAGTCCATATCAGAGACTCTCCTTACAAGGGGATTCACATGAAGACTATGCTGCCCATTGTTACATATGTGTACAGGCCCTAAGTAGAGTCCAAGCATAGTCTTTGCTTGGTGCTTCTGTCTCCGTATACCACCCTGGGCCCAGATTAGTTGACTCTGTTGGTCTTCTTGTAGACTTCTTGTCCCCTCTGGTTTCTTCAATCTCCCCTACTCCTACTATTCCACAAGACTATCAATGTTCCTGCCTAATGTTTGGCTGTGAGTCTCTGCATCTGCTTTGGTCTGCTATTGCGTGAAGCCTCTCTCAGAGGACAGCTATGTTAGACTCCAGTCCACAAGCATACCAGAGTATCATTAATAGTGTCAGGAACTGGCTCCCTCCCATGGAATGGGTGTCAGGTTGGGCCAGGCATTGGATGGACATTCCTTCACTTTCTACTCTGATTTTATCCCTGCACATCTTGGACCCAAGTGTTTGTGGGTGGTTTGGTGTTCCCCTCCCTTCACTAGAACTCCTGTCTGACTAGAAGGTAGCCTTTTCCGACTCCATGACCTCTATTACCTGCAGTCTCAGCTAAAGTCACATCCTTCCAGGAACCTGCCCTGTCACAGGTCTCCAGCTTTTCTCAGCGATAGCCCCACCCTTGGTTTCTCTTCTCTCTCCAAGCCCTCGGACCTTTTGCCCAGGCTCTCCCCACAAGGAATTCCCACCCTCATTTACCCTGCACTCCCTATCCTACCTTGCTCCCTCTCTTTCATCCACTCCTGCCGTCTATTTTATTTCCCCTTTGGAGTCAGTCTCAAGCATCCTCCCTAAGGACCTCTTTATTAGTTAGTTTCTCGGGCTTATGGATTATAGCATAGTTATCCTGTAGTATATGGCTAATACCCACTAATAAGTGAGTTCATACCACATGTGTCTCTGTCTGGGTTATATCACACAGGATGATATTTTCTAGTTCCATAAATTTGCCGGCAAATGTAAGGTTTCCTTAATAGCTGAATAGTATTCCATTTCTTATCAAACCACAGTGTTAAATATGTTTTACTTTACTAGTCTCATAAAGTGCTATGAAACCTGGTCCTCAAGAACCAGTTTTATAGTTTTCTTTTGTTTTTGTTTGTTTTGTTGGATTTTGTTTGTTTATTTAATGTGTGTGTGTGTGTGTGTGTTTCAGTTTCTTTTTTTTTTCTCCTTTATTAATTTATTCTTGTTACATCTCAATGGTTATCCCATCCCTTGTATCCTCCCATTCTTCCCTCCCTCCCAATTTCCCCTTATTCCCCTCCTCTATGACTGTTCCTGAGGGGGATTACCTCCCCCTCTATATGCTCATAGGGTATCAAGTCTCTTCTTGGTAACTTGCTGTCCTTCCTCTGATTGCCACCAGGTCTCCCCGTCCAGGGGACATGGTCAAAGGTGAGGCACCAGAGTATGTGAGAAAGTCATATCCCACTCTCCACTCTACTGTGGGGAGTGTTCTGTCCATTGGCTAGATCTGGGTAGGGGCTTAAGGTTTACCGCCTGTATTGTCCTTGGCTGGCGCCTTAGTTTGAGCGGGACCCCTGGGCCCAAATCTGCCTATCATAATGTTCTACTTGTAGGCTTCTAGGACCCTCTGGGTCCTTCTACTTTGCCTTTCTTCCATGATTCTCTCATCTAGAGTCCCACTAGAATGTTCTCTCCTCTGTCTCAGTTTTCTGGTAAGTGAAGGCTTTTGTGGGACATGCCCCTTGGGCTAATATGCAGATATTTGAATTATTTGATCCCTGTTTCCAATTGGTGTTCTCAGTTTTTTAAAACTTGGGTGCTAACAAAGGGCAAGATTAGTAGTCTATGTTGTTTGGAGAGTCTTTTGCACTCCCCTGAACAACAACTTTAATGGATGCTTCTACCTCGTATTCTGCTTTTTGTTTTAATATGCATCTTGTGGGGAGATGTTATGATCCCTGGTGACATAAAGTCATTTAAACTATCTATGACTGTCCCTCTGTCTGTCTGTCTGTATATCTATCTGTATAACTACATACCTATCATGTTATATCTATCTTAATATCTATCTGAACATCTACATCTATATATGAACTATTTATCTGTCCACATATCTATCTGTTTATGTACATGTGTGTGAGTGTCAAACACAAGTGTGTGCCAGTGTTTGCTCCTGTGTTTGCATGGAAGTCACAAGAAGAAATAGGGTAGCCTGATGCTGGATTTATAGGGGCTTGTTGAATAACCAGCTTTTTACATGGGTGCTGGCACCTGAACACCAGTTCTCTTGATTGTTAAGATTGCTTAACATGACACATCTGTCACACCCACATTTCTAAATCTTATATTGGAATTTTAAACTACCTTGTGTTGATAATCTCACCTAAAAGCAAAACTCAAATTGACACTTAAAGCTAACATCATTAGTCTACACCTTTTCAGTGAGCCTTTCATTTACAACTAGAAAATTATATGTGATACATGTAGTATGATAACAAGGATATAGATTGATATGGATTGATAGTGCATTAATCATTTCCTCAGAAGAAGCATGGTACCTAGTATAACATTAATCTTATATTCAAAATATCAAAACACGGGTAATTTAAAATTATTAGTTCTTAAGTTATAGCTGATAATATCACTGTCTCTTACGCTGCAGGAAGGTCATAAGACATGGAAGAATACAAGCACATATGTTATGTGCATGTATTAATGCTCATCACACACACACAGCATAATAAAGAATATTACAGTGTTCTCCACTTAACTCTGTTCTCCATTTTTAAATTGAATTATTTGGTTTGGTGATGTTTAATTTTCTGAGTTCTTTATATATTTTAGATATTAGCCCTTTGTCCAATGTAGGGTTGGTGAAGGTCTTCGCCTAGTCAGTAGGCTGTCATTTTGTTCTGTTGACAGTGTCCTTTGCCTTACAGAAAGAAGCTTTTCAGTTTCATGAGGTCCCATTTATTAGTTGTTGATCTTAGAGCCTGAGATATTGGAGTTCTGTTCAGGAAGTCTTCTGTGCCAATGAGTTCAAGGATCTTCCCACTTTATCTTTTAACAGATTTAAGTGTCTGGCTTTGTGTTGATCTTTTTAATCCACATTTAGTTTCTTGGGGAGAGGGGGTATTACCTCTGACATGAACTCTGGTGCCAATGATCTGATCTCTTTCCTCGGTGGGGAGGCCTGGTGAGCACACGGAGGAAGGGGAAGCAGGCTATCTGGAGAAGACCTGATAGGCTGTGGTCATATGGTGGGTAGGTGGTCCCCTTCTGTCAGAGGTCTAGGAGATGAGAATAGGGCAGAAAAGGGAAGGAGGGTGGGAACAGGAAGATACAAGTGAAGGGTAAACAATTGTGGTGTAATGTGAATAAATTACAATAAATAAATAAATAAATAATATTATTGTAATTCTGAACCTGCCTTGTCTTCCACTATTCAAACATCACTGTGTATTCCTTTCTTAGTTAGGGTTTCTATTGGTGTGAAGAGACATCATAACTACAACAATTCCTATAAATAAAAAGATTTAATTGAGGCTATCCTACAGGTTCAACAATTTAATCCATTATTGTCATGGTGGAAACATGGTGGCACACAGGCAGACATGGTGCTGAAGAAGAATCCTGGATCAGCAGGCAATAAGATGAGGAAAACACTGGATTTGGCTTTACCATCTGAAACCTCAAAGCCTACACCTGTGATGGATGTACTTCAGTAAAGCATCACCTCCTGCTAGTGTTATTCCCTAATCCCAAGCACTTAAATCAATGAGCCTATGGGTGCAGTTCTTATTTAAACTACCACAATTCCTTTCCCTCAAGGAAAAGGTCAAATACTCAGCCCTGTAGAAGCATTATTTCCTATTTGCATATAAGGTTGGAGATATCTGAGTATTTTCTTATCCAAATCAAAATAATAATTTTGTCTGTTGCTACAAATAACATTAGATTATGGTAGCTGGATCATTTTAAATGACTGAAGCTGTTATCTGCAATGCCATTTTCATTTCTATCTTTGGTTCTTGGATTCACAGGAAGAAAGCCCATGAAAAATAAGATCTTGACTCAGAGTCAATACACCTTCCTGAATAAATCTGTCCTGGCCTGCAAGGTATTATAATTCAAATGAGCCTTCCATGGTCTTTTATTATGGTTGATGGTATGTGTACTGCTGTTTGTAATGAGCTAAATAAGCTTATTTTCCTTCTAAAATAAAACAAAGTCTTCTGCAGTTCTTAAGCTGACAGTTTCATAATGACAGAAAGCAGAATAAGAGCCAGCTCCACGACCAGAAGCCAAATGCTGCATTTATTTCATTCATTTACTTAGGAGAGAAGTTGCTTGCTCAGAAACAAAGCATCATGAACAAAGAAAAATCATCAGATGTATGATACACTCTATACAAGCACAGATGGTACTTTTCAAAGGAACACCAAGAACAGAGATAGATAATTTATTCCCACTAGGAGTTTTTATTCCTATAAGAACAACAAAGTGCCCTTTTCATAGTTGAAATCTAACATATTCTATTCTCTATGTAATCTACCTACTGATAACACCTTTCCACGACCAACACAGGAAAAGTTTCTGATGAAGGAAGACTCAGTGTTGAGCTGGTGATTGATGCACACAGCAGATGCTTAGCAAGGCTGGTTATGGCTACAAGATGAGTTCCTGCATCATTCCATTCCACAAACTATAGCTAATGTTCCCCTGAGTCCATTTGGCAATGACTGGAATTCACAGGCTAACGCAGGCATCTGCTTATGGGCAGTACCACACCTTGGATTATTAGAGTCCTCCTCTGCCGAGGTCATCTACTGGCAGGCACTGATGCGGGATCACAGATATTCACTTTTACTATTTTCTCTAGTCAGTCAGGAATGCCTACCATCATGTAGCATCCATATTGTTCTGTAGTGGATGTAAACATGTTTTTGTTTTGATCCTAAGTGTGGGATGTAAAACAGACTTGTGTAAGGGTATGAGGTATTTTTCAGCTGAAAACAGACTTGTGAGAGAACAGGTGATGTTTGTCCACTGGAAGAGGAACCACTCCTTGTGGAGGCTTGGTCTTTACCAAATGATGAACATCCAGGTATGGACTCTGAGAGAATATATATATATATATATATATATATATATATATATATATATATATATATATATATATATATATATATATATATCACAGAATAGAAATGCAAGCAAGATTTCTGAAAGCAAACTTGGGATATAGACTCTAAGCACTCCTGAAATAACAAGACTGAATGTGTAGCACTGGGCCTTAAAAAGAGACATAGACAAAAAACAGATTTGGTATGTCAATATTTTATTGCAGAGCATGAATGTGTTTACTAAAACACTATAACCACATCAGTTATCTGGCATTACCTGATGAGCTCATGGAGTGCCTTAATATTCTGCAAACTCTGTCTGTATTCTGCACAATCAATGGAGAGCACTCTGCAGGGAAGTTGGGAATCATAACCTCATAGTTTCAAACTGAAGAAAGATATAAGCACAGTGGAGAGATTCTAACAGGAAAATAAATCCAGCAAAGTTATAGTTTAATACAACTGAGAACTTGGAAAAGAAAACCCAAACCCAATAGATGGCAAGGAATTATAAAACACAAAGCATAAATTAATGAAATAGAAACAAAGAGTAATTTAAGAAGCTGGGAGTGATGGCACAAGCCTTTATCCTAGCAACAGGAGGCAGAGCAAAGAGGATCTCTGTGAGTTTGGGGCCAGTCAGGTCTACAGAGTGAGTTCCAGAGCATCCATGGCTATACAGTGAAATGAATCTAAGAGGTGGTTCTTTGAAAAATAAGCAAGATTGACAGACTCCTGTCCCAGCTGACCAATGGAAAGAAAGAGTTGTCTCAAACAACCAGACTCAAAAATGAACTGAATATGTTAAAAACAGACCGCTAAGAAATGTAGCCTATTACAGAGAATAGGTTAAAACCTACACTTTCTTAGGCTTGAAATATCTAACAAAACAAAGTTTTCATTCATACTAACACCTAAAATTAAAGCAGGAAATGATTAACATACTACCTAAGCAGACCCATAACAAATCATAAAATTGATTTGTTTCTTTTTCAGACTATTTCAATGTTATTCACATTTTTTCTCAAAAATAAAAGCATATTTTCCAAGTTCTTACTATTTTGTAAATAATTTTACACACACACACACACACACACACTTAGAGATTAAGAGAGAAGAGAGATAGAAGGAAAAGGAAGAGGAGGAAGACACTGTATTGTTTTTCCCTCACTGCATAAAAATACTTGACAAAAGTACCTCAAGGAAGGGGGTGTTCATGCTACCTTAGAGTCTGAGGGGTTGCAATCCATCATGGCAGGAGGGAGTGGCTTGCTGATGATCAGATTGCATCTACATTCAGGAAGCAGAGTGATGGATGCTCCCTATTGTTTCTCTCATTTTTATTAATTCTGATGCTGAAGATGGGCTTTCCTCTTCATTTAACCTAATTAGGATATTCCCTCCCAGGTGTGCCCAAGGGTTGATCATGATACTGTCAATTTGTCAATAATTGTTAACCATCGCTATAGCTAGAAATAAATTTCATTTTATCACTTTTTTCTTTAGAGGCTCACCTTTGTATCCCAGTCTGACCATGTGGCATCTTTCTGCTTCCGCCTCTTGCAGGTAAAATTATATGTGTGAACCTGAAACTGTTCGTGGTCCAACTTATGTGTCTGTGACATTAAGATTTTTCAATATCATGTAATATCACTTCATACATTATGAAGATAAATAAATTAATCATATTACTGGCAGTGGATAAAAGAGTGAAGTCCAATTAGTATATCCTTATTAATTATGAAATGGCAGTTCTCCACTCTAGGTTTTTTTTGTGAATGGTCAGTGTAAATAATTTTAATTTTACATAGATGCTTGTATAGGTTACTGTTTGGCCTTTTACAATAAACTATTTATGTTTATTTATACTTTTATTGAAGTCATACACTGTGAAGTTTCTTGCAGGAAATAATTGAATTACAGTCTGACTATATATAAATCATTTTTCTATATGCAAAGATTAGCTAACAATGAATATTGAAACAGAAATTAGAGTCTTTTACTAAAAGATGTTCATGCTCGGATGGATTAGGAGGAGAATTCTACAAGTTGAAAACCAATTCTTCAATTTTTGATTGAAAATAGATTTCTTTTTAAAGTTTTATTTATTTTTATTAAATATATTTTATTTTTACATATACATTTATATTATTACACATATAAAAAATAAACTACCTACAGCAAGAAGAACCATGAAACAATCAGGAATTATATAAATGTTACATTCATAGCGTTTTGGCTATTTGTATTTGGCAGCATTGGGGAAAACATCTTTTCTACCTTGGTGAATCTAAAATTCTGGATGAAAATCAATATCTATCATATCTCACCATTCTCAACTTAAAACATATATCTAGACCTAAAAACATCTTAAAACCTAAACAACTAATCTTCATTGTAAAACTAAACTCTCTGATTTTCAACCACATCAGAGAGTTGAGAAGGATTAAAATTGATTACCTAGTTTACAGGGGGTGAAGATTAGCAGCTTCCAAAATGAGAGAAGATGGCAGAGACAGTTTGCTGCCTGAGCAATCACCCAAAACTCTCTATAATGTTGGAGCATCATCTTCAGACTTCTGGCCCAATATATCTGACAGACACATTTGTGAGGCAGCAACTATTGCATTCAAGCTTGCCCCTTTTTAGGCAGAATTCTGTCTGTGACAGAAACAAGGACATTTTGTCCAGTGGCTTGTTTGCCACATTTGAAGCCATCTCCATAAGGAGGTTCTTTGATGCTCATTATCTTCTCTGAGGTAGGCTAGGTGTTTCCAGGAGTTAGCTTGTCTCATTGTCAGTGAATCTTTAAAATATAAACATTTTAAATGCCTACTTTGTATGTCTCTGAGGTTTTTGAAGACCTTATCTACCTATTTTAACTTAACTTTCTATAGAATCATAGTTATCTGTTGCAAGTAAGATGTATGTTCTTGAGATAAAAAGAGACTAGTAGTTGATATGAGCATAATTTGATCAAGTAACAATAAACTTATATAACTTATTTATCCTAAACAGCCTTCAATAACACTTTCAAACTATTGGAAGTAAACATTGTATTATAATTTAGTTATATGGGTACAATACTACATATTTGGGTAGAAATGTAAATAATGTGTATGAAGAATAATTTTACATTTGAATTCTATAAAACTGTATCTATACAGAATTCTATACCAGTGAATTAAAATAACCTTGTGAGTGACAATAATGGCATTAAGTTATGGATTAGATTCACTAATCTACTGTTTTGCTCTACCGTCCCAATATATTTCTATGTACCGCCTTCTTTCTTTTCAACCTCAATAAAGTGGCAGGACACAAAACCAGAGGGCAGAAAATGAGTAGCCTTTCTCTACACCAATATCAAATATACTGAAAAAGAGGCCATGGACACATTCCCATTTATAATAACATCATAGACAATTAAATATCTTTGAATGAACCTAACCCATAAGGTAAAAGACCCCTACAATGAAAATCTCTGAAGTGATGAAAACACTAAAAAATAAATAAAGCACCATAAACATGGAATTTATTTATAAAACTCCAGTCATGTTAGCAGTTTTGGCAAGTCTATGAAATATTCAATATTTGTTTAGTTGACTTTACCAGACAGATCATATTAATTTTGTTGATCTTAAGAAAATATCTATAGGGGTGTATTTTGATTACTTAGGAAACACAAAAATGTAGGAATTGACATAAATTTAAAAAAAACATTTTCACAAATGAATTTAAGGCTCCATGTAACAAATTGAATCCATTTACATTTCCTAAGCTGTAAACTAAATTAGGCTCTTTATAGTAATTTCCCAAGCCTTTTGGTTTTTTGTTTTAGTTTCTCTTTAGTGGATGCTCTAGATTGAATTGCAACTGTACTTTTGTGATTTAATTCACCATTTATAACTGTGCTAGTATTCCGGAGATGCCTATAATAAATAAAAGGATGAAGGATGAATCTGATATTATGGCTGTAAATTCTCACAGCAGGCAACATTTTACTGTTGTATGGGTTGAATACCAGAAAGGTTTCCATGCGATAAATTTATCTATGTCTTTAAAAGCTATAAAATATGGGGCTTTTTGCCTTTTAAAAGGCCGATCAATCATTGTTAGTGAAGACTTTATATCACTGAAATTTTTTTCATTAATATTTGAGTCTTTGATAAAGTTTCAAAATGATATGGTCTTCTCAGGTTACTGTAGTTGAAACCTTTTTATATCCTGAGTTTTAATAATTACAATTTACAATTATATGCAGTACTATGTATGCTATTTTACTCAAAATTGATGTCTTTTATATTTATTAGCTAAATAATTACTAAAGTAAGCTCACATAAAAGTATTAAAAATAGAATACTTGACATATAGTCTAATGTCCTTTGGGTATTCACAATCAATGCTAAAATATACATTTCAGCAGAGTTATGTGTGAGTTAATTCACTGCTTAAATAAATGTAAAGCTAATGAGAAAATGTAGATGATTTTTATGAGATACTTGCCAGCTATAATATGACAACTATAAAATAACAATTTTCATTACTACATAAACATATATTACATATTCATAAATGCACTTAACATTTTCAAGATAGATTTGTGCCCATTTTTAAAATGCTGAAATGAATGACAGTAGCATTTTGATTTTTTTATTTGGTCATTATAGTGAGGCTGATGATGCTATACTAATCTGTAAATATTCTATTGTATTTATCATTGTGCAGAGACATGCAAAGTTAGAAAAATGTAAACTGGTCACTTGACCCATGATTGATATACAGAATCTATTTAAAAACATCAAAACTAGGAATAAAGTCATAACTAAATTTATGCAAAATATTTAAATAGATTCTTCTGAAAAAGAGAAATTTTAGTAGCAGGTAAAAATATTTTAAAATGCTAAAATTCATGAAGGAAGAAAAAGGACAAAATCTTTTGAGATTTATTACTTCACTAAAATTAGCTATTATTGTAGAGCATATAATCATAATTAATGTCCTTCAAGATTTGCAGAAAAGAAAAGGTGATGGACTTTGGTGGATGTGAAAGGCAGCTTGAGGACCCTCAAGAAAACCAAAACTGTTCTAAAATAATATCCAGCTATGCCTTTTCTGAATATAGATAAGTACATCAAAGTGTCAAAATATCAATTAGCATCATTGCAATGATATTACATGCTGACAGTGATAGCTAAGATTGTAATATTAATGGACATTGATAAATGAATAAATAATGAAGATGAATTACAGGCTCACTATGGAATTTCATTCAGTCACATAAAACAGATAAAACTACTAACATTTGTAACAAAATAAATCTGCCTGAAATATATTATGTTAAATAAGTTCCATTAGAAGAAGAAATCAATGTTTTATATGTAAATATTTAAAAATTTATTCAGAGACAGAGATAAGTGGGAAACAATAGAGTATGGTGGGAAGTTAAATGAGTGTTCACAGACAATTAAATTAAGATCTGTAGTCAATAGACAACACAGTCTCCTTGTGGGTAAAATGATATGAGCAGTAGGAGCTACCTCTGACATAGACTCTGGTGCCCACTCATTGATGACTTCCCTACTGGTAGGGCAGCCTTACCAGAGGAAGAGGATGTACTCAGTCCAGACGAGACTTAATAGGCTGGGGTGAGATGATAGGGAAGGAAGGCTCCCTCTTTTTGAGTACTAGGGTAGCGGGAATGGGGGTTGAGGTGTGGAGCGTGGGCCCCCGGGAAAAGACAAGGGAGTGGGCTACAATCGGGGTGTGAAGTGAATAAATCATTTGGCTAATAACCACTATAAGTGAGTAGATACCATGCATGTCTTTTTGCATCTGGGTTACCTCACTCAGGATGATAGTCTCTAGTCCAATCCATTTGCCTACAAATTTCAAGATTTTGTTGTTTTTAATAGCTGAGTCGTATTCCATTGTGTTAAGGAAACAAGAGTTCCTTTATCCATTTTTTGGTTGAGGGACATCTAGGTTGCTTCCAAATTCTAGCTATTACAAACGAAGCTGCCATGAACCTAGCTGAGAAAATATCCTTGTAGAATGTTGGAACATCCTTTGAGTATACGCCCAAGACTGGAATAGCTGGGTCTTGAGGTAACACTACGCCCAATTTTCTGAGAAAGTGCCAGATTCATTTCCAAAGTGGTTGTACAAGTTTGGACTCCCATCTCCAAGACAGCACAAAATGTAGAGCTCAATGAAAGAAGCTAAAACTAAAAATTCAATAGAGATAAAGAGTTGATGAAAAATAAAGTTAAAATGATACAGGGCATGAAAAAAAAAATGAGCAAAATAAAATTCTCAGTGAAAAACATCACCAACACAATGGAGCATGCAGATAACAGAGAATCAAGGATTGAAGATAAAATAATGGTATTGTATAATTCAATAAAAGTCCATTGTAAATTAAAAAAATAAATATATGACCACATGTAAGACAGTATTAGTGCAGTATGGAAAAATTACTTATAGACATAGAAAGAAAGGATAATGTCAAAAACATAGAAGAAAATATCCCAAATTTAGAGGAAATGATGTCAGACCTATCTGTCTTTTAACTATGCTACAGGATGAGAAAAACACTCTCCATTACCTAGTATAGTTGAAACATTAAAAAAATAGAGTAAAGAGAGGACACTGAGAGCTGGGTGTAGTGATGCTCACCTTTAATCCCAGCACTCAGGGAGGAGGAAGCAGGCTGATCACTAAGTGGTCAAGGAAAACCTAGTCTACAAATTGAGTCCAGCCAAGACTACCCAGAGGAAACTCTGTCTTGAAAAACCAAAAAGAAAAAAAAAAAGAAGAAGAAAGAAAGGAAGAAAGGAAAGAAGGAAGGAAAAGAAAGGATACTGAAAGCTGTAAGACTGAAGAGTCAAGTCAATTATAAAAGCAGGACTTCCAGAAAGGTTGGAAATATCTGCTCCAAGTTCTGAAATATCACGAACACAAGGCTATTTTACTTAGCAAAACTATCTTTTATATTTGAAAGAACAACATATCCAACATTAAAACAGGTTTCAGAACTTGTTGATAAAGTCTCCATAACTAAATAAAATGAACACATAAATTTTGTTTCCTAAAAACATCTCATTTGGTAAAGAAAAAAAAATACCTTTGATGAATGTTCATGCACCACAATGCTTTTAGCATATTTATTTAGAAAAGTCTGAACAGTGTTGAAGGTGCTCACTGTGGTAGCTTATGATGATATATCTACATTAGGAATGAGATTATTTTGGAACCAATTCTAAATTTTAAAAATTGTTCTTTTTCCTAATGCAAGTGGAATGGAATGCAAACCCAAGCAGCATACAAGCACAGCCAGAGCTTACATCTCCATGGCTGAGCAATAACCCTGATAAACCTGGAAAATGCAGGAAGCAGCACAGATTGCATTTGTGACAATGGATGCAAACAGACTTTTTCTATGTTGCATTTTTATCACTGACCATAGAACAGTTTGCATTTGTAGCAGTCTCTTATAGGAAATGGGCTAACACAGAATTTGGCAGAAATGAGTAGTTAGGGGAGAAATATGTTCTTTTGTAAGAGCTGTGATGCTTACGAAAATAGATGAGTTGGGAAAATTGATAAAATTAAGAAGTATATAACCCCCTCCTTCTTCTGCCAGTAGTCAGTCAACCATCTGCTCTGCTGGTTTCATGTGGAATATTTTAATAAGAGGACATCTGGTTGCTATATTTAAAATATAGTATTACTCATTAAAATGTACACACACGTACACACATGCACATGTGTCACTACAAAATGCTGTCAGTAGGAGTACAGCATTCTCACGCTAGATTTCTTTTGTCTGCATGTGATTACGAACTGGAATAATAACATTCAGTGAAGAAAATGTTTGTATCATATTCGGAAATATCTGTTTGTAGACATATTCTTTTTCACTGAATCTGTTAATAATTGAAATCAGTATTAAGATTGTTAAAGCCTATCAGACAAATTAATAGGTCTGTATTTAAAAATTGGCATTAATGTAGAAATAGGTTTGGAATAATATGTATTTGTGTCATTTTATTCAGAATCATGTAGTAGTTTTCTTAGAGTGGGAAAGCCAATAGACTCTCGTAGCTCTGTCTAATCACGGTATCTAAGCATGCTCCCTATTGCCTCATGGTCTGTTAACTTCCCTCCTTCAATCACACTTTATGAATTAAAGTTTTGTGGAGACCATCAAGGCTGGTGGAACTGGACTCAGGGGTCCTCCACAAACTGATGCACCAACAAAAGGCAATGTATGCAGTAAACCTAGTGCCCTCTTCAGATGTAGCCAGTGTAGAGCTAATTCTCTACTTGGGGGAATGGGGACTGCTGCTGAGTCTCTAGCATGCACTCTAGTGTCCACGATTTGATCACTGGCCCTTGGCAGGAAGGCCTTGTAGGCACACAGAGGATGGTGATGCAGGTTATCCTGATGAGACCTGATAGGCTGTGGCCAGACAGTGGCGAAGGAGGGTCCACACGGTCAGATGTCTACAGGAGGAGAATAGAGTAGAAGATGGAGGGAGTGTGGCAACGGAAGAGTGAGGGCATAACAAATCAGGATGTAAGGAAAATAAATTATAACAAATAAAAAATTTGTAGATGACATACTTTAGAGAGACCCTGGAGTGTTTAAGCTTCCTATGTTTGCTTTGCCTTACTTAGCAAAATTTTCTTCACCGCTATTCTATGGTGACTGACAGATTTTCTGTATTGTTGTCATAGTTGAATATTATTCTATTGAACAAACCTATTATCTTTTCTTTATCTGTTTATCAACTTTACAATAATTAGGTTATTCCAAATTGTAAGGTCTTGTGAATAGAGTTGTAGTAAATATGGGACTACAAATGTCCCCTTGCCATACCAATGCAAATTTTTAAATACATAACCCAAAGTGGAATTACATAGAATGATTTTGAAAGTTATTTTTAAAAATGCATTTTATGACAACGGTTAATATATAAGTACTTTTAAACTTACTGGTTTAAGGGACAAAGGCAACCCTTAGACACTCAGGCCACAATAACTCATTTAGACTTAAAAAATAAAATTGGGGCCTGGCTGTTGAGAGCAAGGCTGCTCCAGGGCTTTCTCAGAGGCCACAATGAAAGGTCAATAGGAACTTACCTCTCTATACTTGTCCAGGGCAGAATTGGTAAGGCCCAATCTGGGACTAGGGGTAGGGTCTCCAAGGAGTTAAGGTTTTACTTCCTGGGAACATGGCTTTCTCAGCTAAGAAAACCGAAGTCAGTGCCAGGCTTTGTGTGCTCAGTGGGGCTAAAAACTACACTTAAGGGCAGGCCTTATGTATAGCAGTATATGATAAATACAAAACAAATGTAATTGTATATTTTTGAGAAATTTTTGTCTTGTTGTTTGGGCATTTTATTCATTTATTTATTTTTATGTTACTGGTCATTTCCTTGTATATTATTATTTCCAATTTATAAATATATTTACTCACCTGATGAAATTGTTGTCTTGGAGTCTTAGTGCTGAATAAGCTCACCCTTTCTAGTTCTTTCTGAACTCTGGATGGACGATTCATCTCAGCTTTTCAGGCTCAAATTCCTATCCAGGCTGCCTGATTCAATCTGGCTTCTCTCAGCATCTCACTGAATTGCTCTGTTTGACCTCAGAATAACTCTTGTAATTTGTTCTAATTTTCTGGCTCTTGCTTGTTGTTTGGCTTCACCTGCTTTTGCTGCATGAAATGAATGGACCTGAACTCAGCTGCGTTGCCCTGCCTCCTGCACTGATTGACTGCATTGAATTCAATTGTCTAAACAGAACTGACTGATAAGCCCTCTAAAATCTGCCTGCCTCTGTCTCCTGAGTGCTGGGATTAAAGGCATGCATCACCGTGCCCGGACTTAAGCTTTTCTTTACCTGAGATTTTCTCTGTACCAGGCTGGTCTACAGCTCAGAGATCTGCTTGCCTGTATCTCCTGGGATTAAAGGTGTGTGGGTACTCCAGCCAGAGTAGCCATGTTGCTGAATTATAAACATTTTGAGGTTTAGAATACCACATCTACCTTTTAGTTCTTTATGAAGTGATGGTTAATTTTCTTGATATTTTTAGTGTTCAGAAACTACAGTTTTTGAAGAAGATAAATACATTTCCAACAGTTCATGGAAATTAAATGAAGCATTTTACTCAGAAGCTCAGTTCTCCTTTGTCATTGTCTTTCATTTTGATTTAATATTAAGTTCATGGACGAGACAAATTTTACACAGCTTCACACTTGGCCTCTGATACCTTAAATCATAGCTTCTTAGTCTATCAAATGATCAATGACCAAACAGTTAAGTGGAACCAAGGGTGAGTGAAAAGTCAAATATTTGTGTGGAGAACAAAAAGTCAAAAGATGAAACTAAAACCGTATGCTGTGTATGACTGCCATATGACTACAGAACTACACCAATAAACACTTACTCGCATCTTCACCTAAACACAATTTATATGAGATTTTAAAATATGATTTTAAGGGGTCTACATTTTTTTCTCTTACAGAAAGTGTGACAGTTCAATTGTTTTTTTATTAATATATTTTATTAATTTATTCATATTACATCTCAATTGTTATCCCATCCCTTGTATCCTCCGATTGCTCCCTCCCTCCCATTTTCCCCTTACTCCCTTCCCCTATGACTGAGGGGGACCTCTTCTCCCTGTATATGCTCATAGGGTATCAAGTCTCTTCTTGGTAGCCTGCTATCCTTCCTCTGAGTGCCACCAGGCCTCCCCTTCCAGGGGACATGGTCAAATATGGGGCACCAGAGTTCATGTGAAAGTCACACCCCACTCTCCACTCAACTGTGAAATGGGACTCTAGGTGAGAGAAACATGGGAAAATAGGGAAATAGAAGGATCCAGAGGGCCTTGAAACATACAAGAAGAACATTATGACAGGCTTATCTGGGCCCAGGGGTCCTGCTCAAACTATGGCACCTGCCAAGGACAATACATGCAGTAAACTTCAATCTCCTACCCAGATCTACCCAATGAACAGGACATTCCTCACAGTTGAGTGGATAGACAGTTCAATTGTTAACCTTTACTCTACTGGCTAGGTTTTCATTCATTCATTCATTCATTCATTCATTCATTCATTCACACATACATCATTCATTCATATTTTAAATATAGCAAAATAAAATATAATAAGTTAAACTGAGCACTATCACTTTGGAGCTGGAAAAGAGAAACCAACAGATGTAAAAGATCTCACAAGAGTTGTCGCAAGAATTAGAGAGCTACTCATTTACTCACTGAGATTTTCATGCCCCCCAAAGCTAGTAAACTAGCAGCTATTATACGTACACAGAGTATTGGGTACAGAACCCCGCACAGGCCGCTTCAGGTTCTGTGAGTTCATGTGAGCTTTGCTTTTGTGGATTTAAACAATATCAACTCCACCGCACCCTGTCTTGATGTGTCTCAGAGGCCAAATAGGGTTGGGCCTATCTCCCTCCGGTGGAATACAATACTTTTATTATACACCTAGTGCACATTGTAGTGAATAACAGACACCCCCTGTACAACCACACAGTCTTACTTTAGATAACACAGGAGGGAGAACAAACAGATAAGAATATGAAAGCCCTTACACTCAACAAGACCCGTAACTATTGGGAAAGATAGAGGAGAACAAAATAAACAATGTGATTAATATTTTCTCTTATTGAAGAATATGTAAACTGCTGGCATAGGTTAAATTTCTACTCTGAAATAATTTAATATTTATATTATGTGATATGAAATTTATCTGAGTAACTCTCATTGGAGAACATTTATGTAGGACTCTTATTTGGGAAGAGGCATATTGTTTTGATCTCTCATACTGTTTCAGTTTTGTGATAACCTGGGCATGTAAAATCTTTCATTTATTAAAAAAATGTCATCTGAGTACAAACCTCTTATTTGTATCCGTTGCTTATTTTTTGTATACTAGTATATTCATTCAAAGGAAATCTAGTCAGGGCTCCATAACACATCTCTACAATAAATGAGTTGCTTATTCACGATGCTTTCAGAGAAAGGGCTGTCTGTCCACACCACTTTCTTACACTACCAGACAAGGTATTTAAGCACAGTTATTTCTTCTCATGACTCCGCAGTTCAAAATCAGAGACCAAGGCTATATATCATGAGGTCTGTTTTTTTTCATATTTATTTGTTTATATATTTTTGGGACAGTGATTCTTTGTGTAACTCTGGCTGTCCTGGAACTTACTTAGACCAGGTTGGCCTTGAACTTAGAGATCCACCTGCCTCTGCCTTCTGAGTGCTGGGATTAAAAGGGTGTGCCACCACTGCTCATCTAAGGTATTATTTTTTTTAATGTGGAGATGAACTTCTGAAGTCCTCACTTGGTAGAGATTGGTGGCTGAAGTGGCTCTAGTGTCATTTCACAAGCATATTCTCTCACCCAAAGACCTTATTGACTTCAAAGTCCTGACTTCTAATTTCTAATCCTGTCACACTGGATATTAGCATTTCAGTGTGACTTGAAATGTGACTTGATTCATGGGTTTCAGCTATGATTAGTTACTATGTTACTTATAGTATTTGAGAAATAGAGATTTGAAATTATTACCATTTTCACATTGGAAAAGATTCAACTCTGCCTGCATTAGTAGAGTTGTTGGTCAATATCCATATGGTTATTTTCAATTCAATTAATGCTACAATCCATCAGAGTGTAGAATTTCTATATAATTTATCCATTTCCTCTTGTACACTGACTTACTTAGTATTTAATTTATATCTGATTAAAATTAGGAATGAATATGTCCAATTTTATACTCTCAATTAGCTCTTTAATGTGAACAAAAATATTCCTTGTGGAAAACTAAGAATTTAAAAAGATAAGAGAGATTATGATAATTTGAAAATTGCATGGCTTATTTTACAAATCTCAACTTAACTTCATTAACATGAACAAATAATATTAAATGAACGGTAAACTGTGTAAAGTAACACAACAGTCATCTTGCAAAGTTTTTACACATTTTATTTAATTACTACAGCATTAAGGAACTTCTAGACTTATCCATAAAAGAGCTTCACAAAATGTTTTTCATATTTTTAACAATCCAAGTTTCCCTCATCTTTATTTATCATAGAACTGTAGCATATTTCTTACATCTGGTGATTTAGTGTCACACTAAACTATATGTTCAAACTACCAAGCTGTTGAAAAATTTAGAAACATCAACATTGAAATGCCAAATTATGGTTGTAACGCCCAGAAAATGTTATCTAAATGGTGCCAAAACTCAGTGTTTGCTCTTTAATTTTGTGAATGAGCTCATGGTTTCAGGTTGATGAATTACCTCTTCTTTACTTAATGTATTTGTAAAAATCCCATGTAGTGTGGAGTCCGTATTTTGTAGTAATTCCAATTCTACACAACTTTCACTTTTCACTTTTTGATGAGACTGGAGATTACCCAAGCAAAACATAAGGAAATTTCCATGCACATATGCACAAAGACTCCAAGACAGAACATTCTACCCACTTAAATTAGCATACAGAGTAATTTTACATGCAATAAATCCTATAAACATCATCTTACAGAATGAATAGCATTTAATGATTTCCCCAAATCTGTTTCTCTGTAAATTTTAGTGTGAATTCTTGGCAAGATACAATATTCCTGGAAGCGTTAAGCTACAGGATTTTACTTCAGAATCCATTTTCTTTGTCAAAATATAACTGAATATAAGCTTTATACTATCTTTGTGTATATTTTAAAAACTGTATTATTTTATCATTCATCAACACTTTGAAAATATAGAAGAGTCAGTAAAATTTCTTCTCTCAGCCAATTTGTTTGCGATCATATAAACTGATATTAAGATTTAGTAATTTATTCATTTTTAAATATGTGTATAGATGAATTTACCAATATTTATCACTTATAAATGTTCTTCTGTGCTATTTGTTTCTTCTACAAAAATGCTTTTTGCCTAGCACACATATATATGTGCATGTTTGCACACACATATCATACACATTGAAATGAAGACAGTACATTCAATAATTATTAGTAAGGCATAATATTTGTTATTGATAAAAATTTTTAGAAGAACATTAAATGTAAATTTCATTATATTTATGTATTTATTTGTTTTATGTATAAGTGTATCTGTATGTGTCTGTGTATGCATACACATATACATGTACCACTGGAACAGGTATGTAATTCACAGGACAATTTGTGAGAGATGGTTTTTATCTTGATTGAAGTGTGCTTGGTCTTCATGTTTGCTAAACTCATTCAATTATCTGAAGACCTAAGTTGGTATTTTAACTACTCTTGCATCATTTGTAATATCTACCAGTATGAGTATGTACATATGTCTCCTCAAGTCTGCTTTTCCCCTTGTGGTATCCAGGCACCACTGTGAACTAGGCTTGACTGGAGGAATGAAGCTTGCCTAGGGCAGATGGGTTAGGCAAGATCTCAATCGACATTGACTGTAGGAGAAACAGCCTTCTTCAGGGACAGTTTTGAGTCAAACACCTCTCTTTATTGGGAGGAAAAGCTGTATAAACCTTTAGGAATGACTAAGAGTATTTGGAGTGAGTGTACATCATTGGCTGTGTCCAAGTTATTGGGAATGGTTCATCTGCATGAAGAGGAATTCCAAATGTTAGTTAACAGGTCCTTATTAGGAGAGAGGAAGTTTAACTTGAAACTTGGTTACCAGGCTAAGTGACCACCTCAAAGGCAGCAGAGGTGGGGGGTCATAAGACCTCCATGGGCTGGAACATGCAGGCCCATAGCATAGAGAAAGCAGTCCTACTCTTGACAATCTCAGGGTGAGGTTTTAGGGTTTGGGCATTTCTCAACCCCACTATTGCTTACTACCTCCACATACATATGTTGAGAAACATTATGAATGCAATATCTCTGATCATAATTGTATATATACTTTATATCAGTTAACCAATTACTCTGTATGGAGATGATTGGTATTTTGAGGAGAGATAGTTCTGTTAATACAAAGAGCTAATATTATATAGATCTTTTTGAAGGTGTCTTTCTAATAACCCCTAACGTCAGTAAGTAATAATACATTTTTACAAAATATATTTGAGATCTTTGTCCATAATCATTATCGCCCCTTAGTATAGCTTATACAGTTAGTAATAATGCTGAGAGGATAAGTTTAAAGCAATTTGAGTATTTATATGCTTTATAGACCAAGATTTTATATTTATTTATTTATTTTACACATTTTTATTGAAAATTAAATAATTTATATTACATCTCATTTGCTATCCCATCCCATGCATCCTCCCATTCCTCCCTCCCTCCTGCTTTCACCCTGTTCCCTTCCCTATGACTGTGACTAAGGGGGATCTCCTCCTCCTGAATATGATGCCAGGGTATCAAGTCTCTTCTTGGTAGTCTTTCCTCCGAGTGCCATCGGGCCTCCCCATCAAGGGGACATGGCCAAATATGGGGCACCGGAGTTTGTGTGAAAGTTAGTCCCCAGTCTCCACTTAACTGTGGAGAATGTTCTGTCCCTTTGTTAGATCTCATTATGGAATAGTACTTCAGCTATTAAAAACAAGGAATTTTCAAAATTTGTGAACAAATTAATTGAACTAGATATGATCATAATGAGTGAGCTAACCCAGAAGTAGAGAGACTCAAATGGTATATACTCACTTATAACTGAACACTAGCCCAAGGGGCAGGTCTCATGAAAGTCTTCACTTACCAGGAAAGTGGGATAGAGGTGAGGACATCCTATTGGGTCTCTAGGTGAGAAAAATATAGGAGATAGGTAAGTAGATGGATCCAGAGAGTCCTAGAAACCTACAGGAAGAACATTATGATGGGCAGATCTGGGCCCAGGGGTTCCGCTCAATTTAAGGCACCAACCAAGAACAATGCATGCAGCACCCCTACCCAGATTAAGACCAGCATTTTTGACAGACTATGTTTTGTCATAGTAATTGGTACTATGATCATGTTTGAATAGAAGTAAAATGAGGGAAAAATGGGTCTTGTACTTTGTAGATGGCTGGCCTCGAACTCACATAGATCTGCCTGCCTCTGCCTCCCAAGTGCTGGGGTTAAAGGTGTGCGCCACCATGCCCAGCTTGGGTATTGTAAATATACAACAGTATATTTAATAAAAGTAACATCATCTAAGATGATCAAAGATTTGGTCAAGTTTCTAGCATTATCATAAGTTTAATAGACTTTCTTGTAAAGCATAACCACAGCATTCCAATTTAAATTAGATACCACCTGTATCTAACAACATTTGCTTTATTTATATGAAAAAAAATCTCCGTAAAATATCCATAGTCTCAGATTTACATCCCATGGTTAGAATGTGTTATAAAAGTGAAAATATCCTTTATAAATGTTTTAATTATCATCATTTGGTTGTGTGTGGATGGAGAGTCATACCCAGTTAACTAGTGTAAGTCAGAGAATACTTGGGTAACTTCCCTTTGTCCATCCTTAGTGGGTTTCCTCCATCAAACTGAGGACCTCAATCTTGTTCAACAAGTACCTTTACTGTAAGATTATCTCTATAGTCCCCCAAAAAACCTTTTGAACTACATCACATGACTGATTAGTTAGCCTAAAACAGAAACAAACAACCATTCTTAATGGAACATTTTGTGGAGTGTGCAGTTCTTCATTCCATCCAATTTCTCACAAACTTCCAGCTCTGGAATCAAAGAAGAAATGAACTCTGTAAGAATCATGGTTTCCTAGCTTACTTTCCTTTGCTGTGATAAAATATCCTGTCAGAAAGCAACATTAGGGGAAGAAATGTTGTTGTGGTTGTTGTGTTGTTGTTGTTTGTTGCTGCTGTTTTTCTCACAGTTCCAGATGGCAATCCATCATTGTGGTGTAGCCAATGGAAGCTCCTTAACACAACTGGACACAGGACATCCACAATCAAGAACAGAGAGAGAATAAAAGCAATTAGCTGAGTGCTCAGCTCATCTTTTTGTAATCCTGTTTAGAGCTCAAGACCTAAATCATGGAAAGTGTCAATTGCTTTTAATATTGAACATCCCACATTAATAAATGTAATTAAGACAATCCCATGGGCATGTTCATAGACCAAATGGATCCTGGGGTTTCTTCATTAGGACTTTCTTTCCCAAATAAAACTAACCAATACAACTCCACACAAATGCGTCTTCTTATGTAGTGACCTCCCAATCTTTATCCTCAAAATCTTATATTTATTTTATCATATAAAGTTTAAGCCAACCTTTAAAACTACCCAGAGTCTTTCAAAACTCTAACACTAAAAGTCTAAAATATTTTCATTGCCATCTCCTATGAAATGAAGAACAATTTTAATACTTCCACACAATGGCATATAGGAAGGACTCTTGTTTTAATGGTTTTTCTAACCTTACCTAACTAACATTTCCACATTACAGCCATAACTATTTCAAGTATCATTAGAGTCACATAACCAAGTGCGTCACTCTTAAGTGTGACTCCTATGTTTGTAACTCTTAAGCATTGATTTCAGTCCTAGCTTCCTTTACATCTCTATTATAAAAACACCATGATACACTGCACCCACCAAAAAATTATTAAAATAATTTATTTTTGTTTTCAGTTCCATGTTATGTTCTATTTTTGCATGTGGAAACTTGAGATATATGGTCACATTACTACACTCAGGAGCAGAGAAGAGTGGATTCAAAAACATTAACCATCAGTTTGCTACTACTCATTTAAACTATTTAGGGGCCAAACTCAAAGAATGCTGGCAACAAATTTATGATGGGTCTTCTCACATTCACTTAAGGCAAGGAAGACAGTTCACAATAGATGCATCCTCATGCCGTACTTATCCATATAATCCATCCCTGAGAACCTCTTCCTAGGTAATTCAAGAATGTGTGAAGTTGACCATCAAACACTTTATGAAGATATAATAAAGATTATAGTGGTATCAACAAAAGAAAAATCTTATACAGAACACTGAAATAGCTTAGAAGACTGTATCTCAACCTTTCCTGTAGAGTGTATGTGACAAAAATGGAAGTCATAGACCTGGATTTAATTCCCAGAATTTATATGGCAGTCCACAATATATTAACTTTTAACTGTAGTGTTAAGGCCTCCTTTGTACTGTTTTGGCCTCTATAAGCAAAAACTCAAATACACACAAAATAAATAATTGAAGAGATGACATATTGTAAATTGAAGTATCATATGAGGAATATATATATATATATATATATATTCATGATTCTATGTCTATCTTCATGGAGAAAATCCTAAATGCTGTAGCTGGCGTTTCAAGGTTGGGGAAACTCCTGTCATTTGGATGAGAGACATACCTCTTATTATAATTTTTCATAATCTAGGTGACTATCTTGAAATTTGACATGTGATTGTTTCCAGTAAACTCAACTACTGCTCAAGAATAACTAAGAAACATCAAAAACATTCTTACAGGTGTAAGAAAATATGATTCACACATAACAGAAAACTGGTGTAAGATACTTTACACATGTTTGAACATATTAAGAAGGCTATATAAGCTGGGTATGGTGGCACATGCCTGTAATTCTAGCACTAGAGGAGGCAGAGGCAGGCAGATCTCTGTAAGTCTGAGGCCAACCTGGCCTACAAAGCAAGTCTAGAACAGCCAAACCTACACAAAAAAAACTTGTCTCAAAAAACAAAACCAAATAATATTTAAAAAAAAAACAATGTTGTATAGCGTACATAAACTGCATAATCATGGCTATTTGCCAAGTAGAACTTTACCCAGTACTAAAGTTATATTTATGATTATAGAAATATTTGGTATTCTTGAAGAAGAATACCAAAAATATGGGAGGTATATTTAGGATGAAATATGTTCAGGTTAATAGTCGTTGAATTTGTAAGTTTTCTACTGAAGAAAAGTTTTGTTGACCTTGTAAGTTTGAATAAATTGGACAAAGAAACATATGTATAATATGTATATGTATTTCAAGAGATCTTCAGGAAATAGGTGTCTTGAGCACTGAATGGTAAAACAAATTGAAGTACAATCGACAGAAAAGTGAGTAAAAACCATCTAGTGGTTTACATGATTGTGATTTATAAAGATCAATAAGACAAGTAATTAAAGAATAATGTTTTCATTAATAAATTTTAGTTTGTTATTTTAATTGTTTTGTAAATGATTCATAATTATGTATGTGTCCCACAAGACGTACCTTGGAGATATGTAAATAGATATACTAGCAGACACCATAATCTGTCGACATGTTGAAGACTCTATGTTGGATTTCATTAGTTCTGATTTTTAAGTGATGAGCTATGCTTAAATAAAAGCAATACTTTGGAAATAGAAAGACTAATTGCCACCTAAATGAGCTTATAATATGAAATTAGAATTGTGCTTTGAATAGATATGTATTAAAAATATAGTCATCCTCTGGAATGTTTTTGGAAATAATCAGAAAGCTCTAAGAGTATAACTAAGTTCAAATAATTTTCCAGGGCATGTTGAATAGTGCATCAAGTCAAAACATTTTGTGAAAACTTTTAGGTTTGAGCATGTACTAGAATGCACCAATTTCTGCCATCGTTGATGATGTTATCAACCCCCTAAAACTTTGCAGTGTATTTCATTTCTCTTGGAGAGGTTGTAGTTACAAGGATAGATCTGAGATCCTTCGCCCTAGGCTGGTCAGCCATGCTCATGTGTATCTGGGCAGGTTTAATGCTGGTCTGTCAACTGAAACAGTTTTCTTACATTGGGCCTTTGCTAAGCATGTGTTTGTTAGTCTCCATTCCATTGATATAAATAACCCAGTAATAGCCACTTCGTAATACACATCAGAAAAAAAATTGATAAGTACTAAGTTTTGAAGATCAAACTTCTTTGGTTGGGTGGCACAATTTGTTTGTTCTCTAATGAGGACTTCATGGTAAGTTACCTGGTAATGTTGCAGTGTGTTTGAGACTGACCAAATAACTGGGATAAGAATTCAGACAGTGATAGAAGTCATTTATAAATATCTATTTTCAGATAAATAAACTGAAATTCCATAAGAACTACACTAACCCTCACCCGGGGCATGCATAATTATCTTGAACTAAGGCAGACCTTTAGGGTTCCACCATCATCACCACACTAAAGACCAAGTCTCAGACATAAACTATTAAGGATCTACAATAAAACCTATAGCAGCTTGCTAAGCGCACATGCTAGAATTATTTTATCAGAATCCTGACTCTTGCATTTCTCTTCTCATTCTTCTAGTACCCCTCCACTCCTGGAGTTATTTTCCTCTTCTATTCTAATCTTCTAGTTCATTAAGATATCTACAAGACACCTTCACAGTGAGATAATTGATTGTGTTTGTATTATACTCAATTGACCTTAATACAGGACTCTTCTGAGAAATAAGAACACAGGAGTGTTGTATTCTACTTATGTCTTAGATAGAGTGTTGCTGTAGGTGGATAAAGGTTTGATTAATTATTTATGCATAGCTTGTGTGATAATTGACTATTTCAAACCCAACCCCCTCTCTGAATGACATTATTTACAATAAATCCTAGCGTATTCTCTCTATATGAGACTCTCTAGCTATTCCATCTTATGCTGAAAATCCAAATGGATTATTTTCTCCACTGGGGTATTTTTATAATCACTTCAAATGAATTAGAATAATTGAATGAAAATGAAAACAATTGATGATTAAATAGATCCTTTTGGTTGATATGAACAGTTTCTTTTTAAAATACATTTTATTAATTTATTCTTGTTACATCTCAATGGTTACCCCATCCCTTGTATCCTCCCATTCTTCCCTCCCTCCCATTTTCCCCTTATTCTTCTCCCCTATGACTGTTCCTGAGGGTGATTTCCTCCCCCTATATGCTCATAGGGTATCAAGTCTCTTCTTGGTAGCCTGATATCTTTCCTAGGAGAATGGGGAAATATGAACACTTTCTAGCAATGTGCTAACAGGCAATGGTTTCACAATTTTGTAAAATAGTAAAAAAAAATCATTGATCTAAAAATTGTCTCGTACATTGAATGCCTTTCCATTAAGCATCAGCATACTAAGATTTGGGGGATTCTAGTATTTTGGTAAATAAAAAGTATCAGTCTCTGGGATCGGGGTGAGAGGGAAGCAAACAAAGAGAGACGGCATCAAAAAGTCAACAAAGACAAGACAAAGGCTATTAGAAGTCTTGTTGTATGTGCTTCACTAACATGGTAGAAAAAAACAAAGAATTCCTGATGGTAATGAAATAACAGGAGTTAAGTTGATGAGAAATTTCATGTACAACTCTCTAGAGGATTTTTGGTTATAACGAGAGGGAATGAGGAACTGTCTGAAGAAGGAAGTACATAATCCAGGACAATTTATTTCCATGGCATAAAAATCAGTAAAGACTAAGACTGGAGCACAAAATAAGGGAAAGAAGGATGGGATGAAGGAAGACAACAACATTATTATATAGGAAATGCTCTTCTCTCCGGAGCAGATGGGATTTCTCATCTAACAGGGGAAGTTCAAAAGTTTCAACAAAGGGCAGCAAGAGGACACATACAGTAGAGACCCAGACCTGAAGCTTACAGCATGAGGAAACTCTTTTGTCTGTTGATATTTTCTCATTGATGTCCTGAGCTGAAAATAATATTACAGAAAGAAAGATACAAAAGAACATTCACTACAATTAGACCAGATAAGAGAAAGACTCAGCAATGTATGGGGTTGCGTATCACCCTCAATGTTTTACCATAATGCAAGGTGAGCACATCAGGATAACTCAATGGCTTACTTACCCTTACCCATATAAATATGATCACTGTTGAACATGGAGAATGCAAACATAATGGTTTAAAAATAATTCTGACTAATAGTACAAGTAACACCAAGTCATGAAATTATAATTTGCTATGTGGTTTTAATTAGAATATAACTGTATCTTTAAATTTCAATTTATTTTAAATATATATGCAAATATAAATAGTTTTTATAAGAAGAATGTATTTCTATACATGTTAGTATGTGTTATGACCAGGTTGTTCTTCACATCTCCCAAATTCATATATCTTAAGATTTGGCCTAGATTAAAGAATTTGCAGGAGAAAAATCTGTCTTGTTGTTCAATATAAAATAAACATACGGTTAAGCAATAGTTAAATAGAGTTAAATAAAATCAATTCACATGATTGGTTATAATGGTATTCTTGATCGTTTAAATAATTTCAATTAATTGGGTGACTCTAATTATTTAAAACTATAAATAATTGTGATCCTTAAAGAATCATTTTGGAATAATTTAAGTAGCTCTCCAATTGCATAATCTCCATCAATATAAATGCATTTCTAAATACTATGAGTTGTATTAACACTCTGTTGTGAAAACATCCTTGATATGACAATTTAAGTATTAATGTCTTCATGTTTTATGCAGCTTTAATGAAAATCACTTATAATTCATTTTAACTAAAGAGAATTTCATATAGGAAAGTTGAGATATATTTTTATAAAAGCATTAATTGTGTAAACCTAAGTTTTAATAGACAGAGAGAAAGGCAGGTGTTCTCAGCCTCAAGTAGGCATACATTCCTTCAAAGACAGAATTCCAATGAAACCTTAATACTACCTAAAGTTCAAAAAGTTTTCTTGAGAAACTACAGCCCTTAATTCTAAAATTTGAAAGTATAATATATATGCTTTTAAACTATTGCTATATTATACTTACGGAGCATTTTAGCAGGAAAATCCTGGTTATCTCCATTGATGATATTTTAGGAAAATAATCACTCATTGGAGTATTTTTCATAGTTTGTACTTAAAGCATACTTTTTGGAATCTGACAAATTGAAGTATAAGAGAAATCACATTAGCATGAGGACCATCCCTTTATACATCTACCTCCTTAAAGGGAGACTGATTTTAATTGGATTGTGTGTAGCTGAGAATTTAGTAATATTAAAGATATTTGGGGTAATCAGTAGGTGAGTATTCATGGAGTCACAGTCCTGCCAAAACTGTCAGCTTATGTAACTGCCTAGTGGCAAAGCTGATATTAATGGGTGAGAGTTATTAATGCCTCAGGGCTCTCTTCGTTTGCTAAGACATGATAATCAGCTCTGCCAGGCTATATGGTTTAACCTCTGCCAATTCATAAATATATCATTCAAATGAGTGTCATAAATAGAAGTGTAAGTTGCTTCTGTCCTCAGAGCCTTCTGTCAGGAATGAGAAGCAGGCTTGTTGGGAACTGTAAGCTAAAGAGAAGCCTTGCTGAGTTTGCTATAAGTGAGTGGAGATTCTTTTTCTGAGAGGTAACCATTAAGCCACCATTAAATTCCACGTGATTTTAACATCATAGAAAAATAAATATTAACTCTATTTCAAAACATCTTTACCTTTAATAATTTATTGATGAGGTTTACTTATTTAAGCTTAGTTTTGGAAGGATGTCTATCATTGTCCTCTATCATAACTGCCAGTGTTCTCTTATTTACTTGCTGTTATTTCACTGGTAACTCATGTTTTTCACAGATAACACTTATACAGCATAGACAAACATCACATGGTGGTATGGTGTTATGACAGCTATTTTAATTTCATTGTGATGGAAGAGCCATTGTCAATTCCATGACTTACATATATGTTTTTTTAGCAATTTGATATATTAAGATTTAAATTCTAAACTGAAATTTTAAATAACAATAAAGCCAAAATATATTACATTGCTATTCCTATAATGTTTACACACATACTTCAGCACAGTACTGCATCTTTCTAGTAAAATTTGCATTTCATGCCTCATTACAGAAAAGTCAAATGTAAGGCTGCAAGAAAGTCTGTTGTCCTCATAAGAACACAATTCCTTAATATACTCATGGATTTTATAATTAGCTCATCAATGATATATTCATCCATTTTTTAGAAATTTGACTATAGGGTTTTTAAAAGCATATTCAATTTTGCAATATCATGACTACTTTATAGCATTTAATTGCCATTGTATAATTATGATTACAAAACAAATTATTAAGAAATGCTAAATTAATATCATTGTTAGAAAGAAGACCTAAATCATCAAACCTTTCCTTCTAGTCAGAGATCTTAGAATAGGAGGTTGAAACTGTTGCTTAATGAACAGCTTTCTTCTGCCAGCAACTGTTGGACAATCACTCATGACTAACATCAGTGAGTAGCAAGGTCATGGCCAAGTTCATATTTAGAGTGTCAAACAGAACATCAATTTCCATCCAAGATTTCATTTTGAAGCAGAATGCTTAGAAAAGTAAGACCTTTGTATATTATTATACAGTCTTTAATACAGTATCTTATTAATGAGTTCCTACAAAGACAGTATGGATTTTCATATTTCTAATAATGTAATGTAATTTTCAAAATTGAGTTTTAATAGTAATTCACTTAAAATGAAATTTTTGTATTTCTGCTTTTTCATAATGATTTAAAACACAACATTTCAGTCTTATTTTTAGAAGAAATACAGAACTGTAGGGATTTGTTTTGTGTATCATTTTTCTTCTGAAAATTGAAAGTTTTGCACTTTACCATTTAGATTTTTTCTCAGTCCTGGGTATAATTTCAAGCAGATACTTGTGCATGCAAAATTATCCCATATTAAAAATGATAGACTTGTCATGTTTTAGAATTGTTTAAAGCAGATGAGCTGATGTTCACATGGCTTAATTCCAAGAATGCGGATATTCTTCCTTGTTGAAGCTGTAATTGTTGATAGGTCTCCCAGAATGCATACTCTTGACAGAAATCCAAATAAGAGATCATTATATAATATATATATTACATATATTGTTTATTTATTTTTTATGGTGTTTGAGAAAAAGGTTTTTCTGTGTAGGCTTGACTGTCCTGGGCTTGCTTTGTAGACCAAGCTGGCCTTGAACTCCTAGTGATCCACCTGCTTCTGCCTCACAAATGCTGAGATTAAAGGCGTGTGTCAACACTGCCTGGATTAAAGAATATTTATATGCATATATTACATTGGTATCCTTATATACTTCTAATTAGCATAGTACTTTATATTAATATAATTTTTATCTTAATCCCTGTATTTTTTTCCTGTGCTTATAAAGACTTGTTTTTAGTTAAGTTTAAATGTGTTTCCTCTTTGGGGAATGTGCACATGCATGGGTTCCTGTGTCTCTGGAAGCTGGAAGGTATTCTGAGCCACCCAGCAGGCATGCCAGGAGCTAAGCTCAGGTCTTCCACAAGAGCATAATGATGGACTGTTGTCATCTATGCATCCATTGCAGCCTCTTCTTAATTCTTGATGAGACGTCATGAAATTTTCTAAACTTAGAACAAAATAAAACTCAAAACACTTTTCACTGTTACTCTGTGTACACATCTAGCAATATTATACAATAGTGTCTTGTTCATAAATATTTTTAGAGACTATAAATACTATTCTTATTTCAAAGAAAAAAGAGAAACAATTTCCTATACCTTATTAATGATACTTGTTTTGAGTCAAAACTTCTATTCTTATATAAATCATATATATTTTATAAATAAAATAATTTATATAAATAACATTACATGTAATTGAGAGACATAATTGATGAATGAGTTGATTTTTAAATTATCATTATATGAAATGTACTATCATATGGCTTTTTCTATTATGAATTATATGAGTATGGCTGGATAATCATATTTTATGTGAAATTATATGTTTCTGTTCAAAATATTTTTCTAGTGCACATATATTAATTATGTTTCGTTGAATTACTTTTTAAACATATCTAGCAAAAGATTTTTAAAATTATGATAAAGCATTTAAAATAAAATAATTTCATAATTTGCATCATTTTTCATGATAGTATAAGTTAAATATGTTTAACAATATACAGAAAATGTACTGAATATACTCAGGTCTAACTTGGCGAACTATTGGGGTTTTACTTAGCAGATAAATGCAAGGTTATTTAGTGGAGCACAAGTAGCTCAGCCATAATTCCCTCATTCTTCAGTAGGTCTTAAATTGAAGAGCAGCCTTTGAGATCTTCTAACTCTCTGAGTTTCATGAGTGTACTAAAATACACTAAATAAATAAACATAATCTGTAAATGCATTAATAGCTAAGTTTTTAAACCAGAAAGTCATTTCCTTAGCTCCTTTAATCTTAGGAGACTCTCCTCTTTCCTAGGATGCAGTGTATCAATTTGAGGGAGGAGCTACTAAGTTCTCTATATGAAGAAATGTCACAAATAATTATCCACGTGCCTTTGTTTTATTTTTTGAGAATGTAAGATAATTACATATTTTCTTCCTTCCCTTCTCTTTTTTCAAACTCTCCCTTACAGTCAGTCCTCTTTCTTATAATCAAATTCATGGCCTCTTTGTTTTTAATTTGTATATGTATGTTTATATATATATATATATATGTGTGTGTGTGTGTGTGTGTGTGTGTGTGTGTGTGTGCATACATATGCTGTATACGTAGGTTCATGTGGTATATGTATGAATACATGTGTATATGTATGTGCATGTATATAGGTATTCCTAAATTAAACTTCTTAGAGTGTGTGATGTTACTCATATGTGTTTTGTTTCCAGGGAGGACCATTCAGTATTGCATAACCTTTGAGAAGGCTATTTCCCCCACTCTCAGCATTTCTATGGTCCTTTGTAAAGGCCTCAGGGCATTACGGACTTTCTCCTGCCCACTTGAGCATGTCTATAGTTGTGCTTATTCAGCCCGTGTTAAGGCATACATGGTGACACCTCACGGGTACAGATTCTGACACGCCTATGTATATATAATATTAAGGCAAACTCCTTGATCCTGGCTCTTATAATCTTTCTGTTCCCTCTTCCACAATATTCCCCAAATGTAAAGTACCAGATTGTTTTCTAGATAATACTACTGGTACTGGTACTTGAATCTCTAATTCTGAATTTAATAGCATCCATATTAGAAAGAAATTGTGATCAAAGAAATGTTAACCGATGTCAATGCAGGTCTATCCAGTAAAGTCACACAACAGCAAGCTATTAAGTGCTTCTTTTACAAATTAACTATGTCAACAAAGAAACCACCCAAAGCCTTCAGGAAATATGCTGGCGATACTAAAATAATAAACTAAATTTATACTAAATAAATAAACATAATTTTCAAATACATTCATATTCTAGGTTTGTAAATATATTAAATAAGCCAGATGGTTTGCATTTTAAACTTGTATCTGTCATGTCATTTCACCCTCAAAAATTTACAAAATAAGTACATATAATTAACAAGACTTTTTTATTTATATCTATTCAACACAATCCATCATCTACAACGTGGTAAAATTTTAGGAAAAAACAAATTTCATTAAATTTACAAAATGAGGTAGAAACTAATTGATTGTTTTTTAAGGCTTTGAAGTATTTATTATCTATTTGATGCTTTTAACTATGTTGATGTTCAACTTTAGGAAACTGATAATTCTCATATCATATATTTCATTACATTTTTATGAGCTCTCTCTGTGTCTGTCTGTCTGTCTGTCTGTCTGTCTGTCTCTCTCTCTCTCTCTGTAAGTGTGTGTGTGTGTGTGTGTGTGTGTGTGTGTGTGTGTATGAGAGAGAGAGAGAGAGAGAGAGAGAGAGAGAGAGAGAGAGAGAGAGAGGGAGAGGGAGAGGGGGAGAGGGGGAGAGAGAGAGAGAGAGAGAGAGAGAGAGAGAGAGAGAGAGAGAGAGACAGGGTCTTTCTCCCTCCCTCCTTTTCTCTCTGTATGTGATATGCATGTATGTGTGATATATGCATGTGTAGTACATATATATGTGTGTGTGGAAAAGCAGATTTGTAGGTGCATACCTACATGTATGCATACAAGTTAGGCCCAGGAGTTAACCTTAGGTGTTAGTCATTAGGTCTCACGAACCTTATTGTTAGTATGTGTGATCTTTCATTGGCTTTAAGGTCACAACATAGTCTAGACTGTATTCTCAGGCTCAGCCTGTCTGCTTCCCAAGTGCTAGGAGCACTACAATCAAAGCCACCATTAATAACTTTTTCACATGGTTTCAGTGGAGGACACAAGGGTCCTACTATGTGCAAATAATTTGTTTATTGAAAAATCACCCCAGCCTACAGGGGTTGTTTGGATTTTTTCCCTTTACCTTTGTTACCATTTCTGTACATTCTTCTGCTTTATCATTTTGAGAAGGTGACGTAAAAAATGACTCCACATCATCTAGTTCTTGGTCAATTAGGTGGCTTAGAATGCTTTCAATGCCTCTAAGGTTTTATTTAGTGAGGATTACTGTCCACCGGAATATCACAAGCTTAACAACAAAACACAGTTAAAAAATTTATTCCCTATATCAACAATCCAATTCAATTTAATGATAAGATTATTATATTTTAAAATTCTCAGATATATGTGAAATATTATTTTATTTTACTTATTGTTTTTTATTTTCATATTATTGAAATTAGGTATATTGTTATATACCTGCTATCCTTCCTCTGAGTGCCACCAGGCCTCTCCATCAAGGGACATGGTCAAAAATGGGACACTAGAGTGCATGTGAAAGTCAGTCCCCACTCTCCACTCAACATTGGGGAATGTCCTGTCCATTGGCTAGATCTGGATAAGGGTTCGAAGTTTACTTCGCATATTGTCCTTGGCTGGTGCTATAGTTTGAGCAGGACCCCTGGGCCCAGATCTGTCCATCATAATGTTCTTGTAGGTTTCTAGGACCCTCTGGATCCTTCTATTTCCCCATTCTCCCATGCTTCTGTCACCTAGAGTCCCAATAGGATGTTCTCCCCTCTGACCTACTTTCCTGGTAAGTGAAGACTTTCATGGGACATGCCCCTTAAGCTAGTGTGTAGATATAAGTAAGTATATACCATCTGACTCTTTCTGCTTCTGGGTGAACTCACTCATTATGATCATTTGTAGTTCAATCCATTTGCCCACAAATTTTGGGAATTCCTTGTTTTTAATAGCTAAGTAGTATTGCATAAGAACACTTCTTCATTGCTGGTGGGAATGCAAATTGGTACAACAACTTTGGGAATCTATCTGGTGCTGTCTCAGAAAAATGGGAATAGGGCTTGCTCAAGATCCTGCTATTCCACTCCTTGGAATATACTCAAAAAATGTTCCACCACACAACAGGGACATATGCTCAACTATGTTCATAGCAGCCTTATTCATAATAGACAGAACATGGAAACAACCTAAGTGTCCCTCCGTAGAAGAATGGATAAAGAAACTGTGGTACATTTATACTGTGAAATATTGTTTTAATACTTATTCATTCTCAAGTAAACACCAATAAGTTTCAACTATTCAAAGCAAATAATTCAAATAATTCTGTTTTATATATCATAGCAAAAGATAGCTGCCCAAACTACCTACAATAAAATAATATCCACAAAATACAGGAAAATATTTTAACCACATTTAATGTCAGATGTATTCTTACGTAGCATGTGTATTGTGGTCTCATGAAATGAAATTCTGAGTATGGCTATGGAGTGGGGGAGTGCACTAGTCATCTTTCTGAAAAGCTTGTGGGAGTAAACAACCATGCAGGGATAAGGATAAAGCTGCGATTTAGGAATTGTCCACAAAATGCCTGGTCCAACCTGAGACCCACCCCATGAGAGACAGCCAACCTAGGACACTATTAATGATACTCTGCTCTGCTTGCAGACAGGAGACAAGCATAGCTGTCCTCTGAGTAGCTCTGCTCAGCAGCTGATAGGAACAGATGCAGAGACTCAGCCAAACACTGGGTGGATCACAGGGAGTTATTTTGAAAAGGAGGAGCAAGGAGAGAAAGACTCAGAGGGGACAGGCACTCCACAAGAAGGCCAACAGAGCCATGGCCACAGGGTCCCTGTGGAGACTAGAGCTCCAACCAAGCAAAGGTCTATTCTAAAACACATAAACAGCATGAATAACCAAGACAGTATGTCTCCTCAAGAAATTTCCTTTGAGTAAAGCCATTTAGTTGACTTACAGAATGATGATTTCAAAACAGCCATAGTAAATATAGTCAAGAAACCCAAAACTGACATGGAATAAGCCTGAATGAGGAATGTAAACACAAACAATTGGTTACATGAAATCATGAAAACAACTCAAGATATAAGAATGGGTTTTTAAAAGAGACACAGTGCATCCACTCTAGATGTCAGAATGAAGAATTAGCAAAATACTAAATAAATACACTGTAAGATCTCAGTATAAAACTCCTTGAAATGTGACTAAAGATTTGATAACTTATTTGACAAATAGTTGCCTAATCATGTTCACTACCACTCTATTAACAAGAACTAGGAAATAAAAATATTTATATAGTTCAGTTGAAAAATTGATAGTAAAGCTATGGTACATATACAATTTGTACAATAATTTAGCTGTACATAAAATTTAAAACATGAAGTTTAGATGAACATGATGAAATTATACAATAACTATATAGACTGAAGTAACCAGACACAGAATGAATAATTTTGGATTTCTTGTAACTCTGTGATTCCTAGCTCCAAGTCACACTAAGTATACCAGAAAAACACACACTTAACTCTTACTGCCTATATATGTTATATATAGTTTCAATAAAATCTCACCATTTGGCCTAACAATGATTCACACAAAAACCATACACTACCTAACCAAATCCCAATAACAATCATGAGAAACCCTGATATGTAGAATGAGTACAGGAGAATATAAAATAGGAGGAATAGATGACAGATTCTAGATCAAATGTGAATATGAAAAATTGAAAACACTGCAAAGGAACATACAAGAATTGTGAGACAATTAAAGAAAACCAAACCTTTGAAGTATAGGAATAGCATATCTGTTTAACAAGAGGGGAATAATGTTTGATACTGGAAATCTACCCAACTACCAGGGCTAGTTATGTCACAGATCCTGGAGAAAAATGTACAACTACCATTTTACTAAACTACCAAGCCCCCTTAATTACACTCTACATATTTATGCTTATATCCACTGAGAAGTATATTCTAAAGTCCTACTCAAGGAACTTCTCTTTGCAATAGCGATTCTTTTTCTAAAAAATACTATAACTTATTTAGATTATATAACAATTGTTATCCCCTTACTCTACCTTACTGTTCCCACCCTCCTTCCCTCCCTCTTCTGCCCTACTCCCCTCCCCTAGACCTCGGACAGAAGGGGACCTCCTCCCCCACCTTACGACCCCAGCCTGTATCAGGTGTCATGCAGATGCCCTTCTTCTCCTTCTTCTGTATGCCTACTGTGCCTTATCACCAAGAGGAAGTGATAAAATTGGGGGCACCAGAGTTTACGCCAGAGGCAGGTCCCTGCTCTCTCCACAACTGTGGAGAATGAGCTGTCCATTTCACTGTAATAACTGACAGGATATATATGAAATTTCTACAACTGAAAAATTCAGTTTCAAAAGTACAACTAATATCTGCTTTGTTATGCACACAATACAACATACACACACATATGCACACATGCTCTCATCCACATTTTCACACAGAATATGTCAAAGACATATTGTATGTAGGATTAATAATTTACGTATGAAAAATTTAACAGGCATAATTAAATATATCATGTGTTATTTTTATTATCATGATGAATTATATCATTATAGTATGCCTATTATTATTATTCACTCCTTAAATTTTGTCTAACGGTACTGCGGAAAAAAATAAAATGTGATTTTTTACAATTTTGTGATGTATAAATGACAGTTCCATGAATTTACAGAGCATGAAAAAACTAAAATGTGAATATTGCAAAAACTTTTTTAGAGTAATTTAGAAGCCGTGATAATGGCAAGTAGGAACAGATGGCTGGTAGAAGATCATCAATCTCAGTTACTTAGGCTGAAATAAACTTCTCAAATAAAGAAGAGTAATTCATCCGGATAGAAAAATATTCATTAAATCACTGTAGCCCCCTCTGACTGATTTTACATTCAGAATGAAATTGCTGAGCTACAGGTGTCCCATTGCGTGAACCTGCTCCAGCACAGGGGGGTGCCTGCACGAGCAACTGTTCTTGTTTGTTCAGGCAGACAGAAAGCTTGGCTGTATACTTCTGTCTACTAACCCTCATTCATTTATTAAAATATGCTTATGACACAAGAACTGCAAAGGATACATTCATGAAACCAGACTTATAAAGGAATGTAAAATCAGAATACTTTAAAGTGTTTCAATTAACAAACAATTACCAGATGAATATTAATAATTTTCAAATTTACAACGTTTTTCGTTGAAATAACCACATATGTAACATCCGGGGGAATTAGGGAGTTAATGTTAGCAGAAGATATAAAAGATTCTACATTAAACTGAGAAAATACTACAGTATAGTTTGGCTAGCAATTGCCATATTCCTATTTTATTATGGCTTGAGAATGGTTACCATGTTCATTAACTACATTTCAAGTGTATAACATCACAAGCACACTGGAAATATCATTTTTGCATCGCTTGCTCTTATACTTTGACATGTAAGCACACTTTGCTATGGACCCTTGCTTCTAATGGAGAATGTGCATTCATGGAAGTTTAATTTCTTTTATGATATTTAGTAAGCTCAAACATTACCTTACCATATTATTAATTTTCTGTTCAAGGTACAGTCAAGAGAATTTATAAATATTGTCTTCCATAGATTTCATTCACTCCTAGTAATAACCACTGGAAAGAAATGAGCAGGTTGTAAGTACAATGTCAAAATCTACAGACACTCTGAAATCTTTTGTCTCATCTTTTGTAGTTTAAAATTTACTTCTGGATAATTTATAAATGGTATATATTCACTTATATCTGCATACTAGCCCAAGGGGCATGTCCCATGAAAGTCTTCACTTACCAGGAAACTGGGACAGAGGGGAGGACATCCTACTGGGACTCTAGATGAGAGAAGCATGGGAGAATGGCAAAGTAGAAGAATCCAGAGGGTCCTAGAAACTTACAAGAAGAACATTATGATAGGCAGATTTGGGCCCAGGGGTCCCACTCAAACTATGGCACCAGCCAAGGACAATACAGGCCGTGAACTTCAAACTCCTACCCAGCTCTAGCCAATGGACAGGACACTCTCCACAGTTGAGTGGAGAGTGGGGTATGACTTTCACCCGAACTCCGGTGCCTCATATTTGACCATGTCCCCTGGAAGGGGAGACCTGGTGGCACTCAGAGGAAGGATAGCAGGCTACCAAGAAGAGACTTGATACCCTATGAGCATATACAGGGGGAGGAGGACCCCCTCAGTCACAGTCATAGGGGAGGGGAGTAAGGGGAAAATGGGAGGGAGGGAGGAATGGGAGGATACAGGGGATGGAATAACCATTGAGATGCAATATTAATAAATTAATAAAATAAAAAAAAAACAAAAAGAACTCTTTTAAAATGAATAAAAGATATTTGCAAAGAGTTTTGTCTGAAAAATTATAATTCGGAATTTAAATAAAATGTATAAAATGTTTCATAGATAACAAAATAGTAGTATGTAAGCAGTATTATATCAAAATATGAGAATCTTTTTTTAAAATATAAAAGATTGATAAATGTAACATCAAATAAGTAGATTCAAGCACACTATCTACCCAGATAATTGAAGTAATTTAAATGTAACGTTTAGACAAAGTAAGTGATCAAGACTGTAAACAAATATACTTGGTAATATATTTTAAATTTAATTGCAATGTAGTATCTAGTATAAGTACAACAGAAAACATTAAGTATTTTAGATTTTCCCATTTTATTAAATGTCTCTCTAACATCTTTATGTTTTAGTCTATTTATAGTATAATACAAAAGACATTTTACATTTTGTTTTTGTTAGAATTTTGACTTCATATTTTCACATTTTTCCTTAATATTAAAATGTATTTGTCAAGAGCTAAGGACAAAGCTCAGGGTAGGACAATGGACCACCATCTGCAAGGCCGTACACTCCAGGCCAATAATATATGTATCTCCTTCTGAAATGTGTTTTCTCTAGGCAGATTTTAAATTTAGTTTTAAGAAATCTGAAATGACACTTTTACATTTTACTGAGAGTATTCAGATCATTTACAGTGAGTATGTCTCTGAAATATATTTGGCTTTCAGGATATTTTAAAAGTCTACATTTTACAAAATAAGGCCATTGTTTATTCTGAAGACTGCACTATTCCAGAGCATAACCATGACAAAAAACATTCCAAAATTGACACAGTTCCATGTCCACTAAATTCAAGCAGTTTGATTGAAAACTGAAGATAAAATAAAAATAAATTACATAGTCATTGACAGTAAAAGAAATGAAAGAAAAGGAACCACTGATTCTCTCCTCTAAATCATGAATGGCAGCTTCACTTTTCTGTTTTATTTTCTATTTCTATGTTTTTCTGAATTTGAGATTTTCATACTTCATAAGCTCCACCTGCTAAACATAATTTCATATGTAATTACGTAGTTACCATTTTAGTATATTTATACTGTTGGCACAAATCTGTGCTTTCGTCTGGAATTACTGAATTTTTCCTGATGAATGGTCATTGTCCATTCCTTTCATTTCAGTCTGTATGGACACAAATGTTGCAGTTTCTAATTTTTTTTTCATTCAGTACCTTCATTCTTTCATTGCTTCTAGCAGATATTTTGGTGGTTACAGAATTCTATGCTGATGGATGTCATTCTCACAGACAGTGCTCCACCTCTGAGATCTTAAACATTTTTTCTTTTAAAATTCCCTCACTCCCACCTCCTCTCTCTCTCTCTGTCTCTCTGTGTCTCTGTCTCTCTGTCTCTCTGTCTCTCTGTCTGTGTCTCTGTCTCTCTGTCTCTCTGTCTCTGTCTCTGTCTCTCTCTCTCTTCTCTCTCTCTCTCTCTCTCTCTCTCTCTCTCTCTCTCTTTTGCTCTCTCTCTCGCTCTCTCTCTTGCTCTCGCTCTCTTCTCTTTCCCTCCTTTCTTCCCTCCCTCCCTCTCTCTGTCTTCTCCCCCCTCCCTCCATCTATCTCTGTCTCTGTGTCTCTGTGTCTCTGTCTCTCTGTCTCTGTCTTTCTCTGTGTCTCTCTCCCTGTCTCTCTCTCTTTCTCTCTCTGTGCATGTGTGCACATGCACATGTATAATGGGATAGGATGACGCTTAAAACCACACTTACTGCAAAATGTCTTTCTATTGATTCTGACTAATTTAAGATTATAATTTATTTTCAGTGTTCTGACTGATGCAACTGTTATTTGCATTATATAAATAATAGTTGATGTTCATTTATGCATTATCTTGTAGACACAAGAGTCATACATTTTGAAGCATTCTTAGCATTCATATTCATGTGTTTCTTCCAACTTCATTATCTTTATTAACTTTACCTTGGGTGCCAAATACACATTTTTTTTTTAAACTTTTACTTGTGTCTCAGATAGTGTTCAAGTCACTTATTTTTAGTTTGTGATTTTCAATTCAGTTCTTACAACTGACTTTTATTGAAGTTACTAAACCCTAATGTTATAAGTACAAAATAACTCAGTAAGCTTGGATTTAAACAAATCTATGGTTTGTTAAAGCAATGTACTGCTCTATAGAAGTGCTTTATTGTTTGCTGATTCTTCCATTTTCCTGTGTAATGTTGATATTAAAGTACTTACTAACCCCTAGCATATGTTCATGTGCCAATATACAGGTGACTTTTTGCTAGCCATTTTATACAGTGTCTCCTTACATTTCCCTTACTCTGCCTGTCCTATAATTGTTTCCCCTTATCATATGATTTAGAAAGCAATAGAAGTGCAAACACTGCAGAATTATTCTTCTCCCTCGCAGAACACCTCACCTTCTGTTTTTCTCACTGTGCAGGATGGCCTTTTTTGCATGGAAGGAGCTGAGCAGTAGGATGCATGCCATCAGCTTCAGCAATGCTAAGCTCCGTCTCTAGGACCTAAGTAAGCTCCATCACATTTCCCATCAGACTTCTGCCCACTGGTGTTTAATTTTTCCTTTTTAATTATATTTCTTTTTTTACATATACATTTATATTATTATTATTATACATAAATGAAATTAACTACATACAGCAAGAAGAACCACGAAGCAATCAGGAGTTATATAAATACACATTCAGAGTGATTTAGCTATTTGTATTTGGCAAACTTGAAGAAAACATATTTCCTATCTTGGTGAGTTTAAATTTCTGAATGAAAATCAATATCTATCATATCTGTATAAACTTAAAACATTCATCTAGGCCTAAGAACATCTTAACCCCCCAAAAACTTCAAAGCTGCTAACCTGTGCTTCCCGTTCACTCAGGTAATTAAGTTTTATTCCTTCTGAAGTCTCTGATGGGGTTAAAGAGCAGATAGTTTAGTCTTACTGGTGTTTAATTTTGTGTGACATTTGGATATTCATTATTCCTATTCCTTGATAATTGAAGTGCATTTTGATGAAATCCACCAGGCTTTCTTTCTCTCTAATTGCTTCAGTGTTTATTGTCAACTATCCAATTTCTTATGAATACTCTACAATTAAAAAATAGGAATGGAAGAAACCACTAGTTTCCAATAAATGAAGCAAGCCCTGGATGTTGTTATCCATACATTCCTTGGGTATCATCCTCTTATTAAATTCTAATGTTTTGTAATAAGATTAACCTTCATCTTTGGTAGCCTCTTGAAGCATCCTGTCTTTGGCTCCTTCCTGCCTTGCTCTATTCTCTTCCAGCTCACTTCATGTGAAAGATGCTTGTCACAAGCTTTTCCCCCCAACATCTATAAGCTCATATATTCTGGAACTATGATACAAAATTAAGTTGTTCTATCTTAATCTATTCTGTCCTGTGCTTCACAGTGGTCTTGACAAAAGAAGTGAAAACAGGAACCTCTGTTCAGAAATGACCAGTAGAGCCTTGAGTTCCCAGCATGCGAACAGTATTAGATCCCTGGGATTTTCAACATGTTAGAACTGGGCCATAGGAAATAGGCGTATATGTCCTAGAAGGGATGGGAAGAAAATTAGTACCCAGTGTGACAGTTTCATTTTCCTTTGAAAAGAAGCTATTGCACAGTGGCAGTACTCTTGAGGAAAAAAAAACGTAATTAGAGGAATTGAATTAAGTCTATTTACCTTCTTTGAGTTATTTTTGTACAATCTTAATATGATGACCCCTAGATGCCTCACAAAACATAAAATTGGACTTTTTAGATGGGAAACTAGTTGGTTTCTATAATGATATTCACTGAAATGATCTACTCTGTGCAATTAAAAGCAGCTTTAAGGAATTTGTGAAATGAAATTTAATGATAATCAGGGTTTAAAGAATACAACAGTGAATTCATACATTAGTTTCACTATCATTCTCTAATCGTGTTTTTATTCAAATATACCCTTTATAAGTTAGCTATTGTGTTACTTAAAAACTGTGGACAAATCATTGTAGCAATTTTGAAGAATGACTCTGATGTAAATTTTGTCTAGCCCACATAGCATTATATGAGGCATATGGGAGGCTATAAAAACACCAGAGTTGCTTAATATGCCTTATGTATGATTATTGATTGTCAACACTAGAACCCGTTGAAAGTACTGATTAAGTAGCAATTCCTAAGAAAAAGGAAGTTACAAATCAATTCAACATACTCATCTATGTCTGGGCATATTGCTATACTTTAAGATTTTCCTCTGTTACATAAGTATATCATATAATTCACATGCTGCAGCATTTTCTAAGCACCTTACTCTCTAACATTCGCACCTTTTCCTAGCCAAAATTTTGAATTTATAAATATGGTCACTATATGACTGCTAGTTTGCCACATAAACACATCACCTCCTGCATTGTTCCTATTGAACCTAGTCTAGTGCCAAATGAGGTTAAATTCTATGTTCCAATTAAGTATCTCTGTAAACCTGGGCATACAGTAGATTTTTTTCATTTAATATTTTATCACAACTATAGTGATATCATGTAACTCAAGACTATCTGATTTACTGTTTTTCCAAAAGACAAGGCTGTTAAGTGCACGCACTGATAACAGCTAATAAATATACAGGGAGCATATTTCCTTGGTTCACTTCCATATTGCCCATATTTACCCATCGTACTGTTAATAGCTTCATGACAGAAGAATCCAGCTGTGAGACAAGAGACTATACAGCTTCTACCTTGAAGGACCTGAGGGCCAAAACATCAGCTATCTTCAGTGTCTGATTTTGGTAATAACCAAAATAGCCACAAAAAAGTATGTTTGTAAACGTTTATGAACATACATTTGGATATTTAACAAGATAATTTATTATTTAATTTAAATTACAGTGACTATGAATAATACATGTAGAAATATTAAACAAATAGTAATATGAAATAATAGAAATTACTTAAAGATAATCAGATCTATAATCTATATCCATTTATAGAGACAGCTGTTATGGGATGAATTATTTTTTGAAATGAAGAGTCTACTTCCTTTACATTACAGCTAATTGAGGTATATCATCACTGAGATTTTCTCTAAGAAGTGACAAATTTAAGCAAATACAAATAATATTATATATAAATGAGGGAGTTAGCCTCTAGTACTTCGTTTCTTGGAAAAATCTGATATTGACATAAAGGTTTTATCTAACGTAATAATTAGTTGTTAAGAACACAAAGAGTATTTTCTTATTTTATCAGCATGGTGGTCTCTATGCTTTGAACAATTCATAACCATGCACACATTTCTTATATGCACAAATATCTACTCAAAAACCAATTGTTGCTTGGAACAATACTCAACAATAACTAGACACTGTATAAAGGGGAGAGGAATATAAGTATTTCATATCTTTTTCCTGTATCAGTTTAATACCAATATTTTATGGTAGATATTATATGGTAATTTGAAAACATCTGTTCTTTACATTTGTTAGAAACTAAAACTCTTATTGTAGACAACTGTCCATCTGGGCTGGTGATTCACACTAGAATTACTTAGAAAATCAAGGTCAAGGTTACAATGTTTCTCCTCCAAGCATACCTCCCTGACAAGAGTTTAATCATACATACATCAAAATGAGCCTTAGAGATGCAGCAGCATATAACCTCGGTGGTACTTTGCATTATGAGAGATGGTTGTAAAGTTTGTTTGCTTTTACATGATTTAAGTGTCACTTATACTTTGATTTAAATCAAGTGTTAAGTCTTGGGGAATCTAAGATAAGGAGTGGTCTGCTAATACGATTTTATAAAAAAACTTCACAAGATTTTTGCATTCACTTCATATGTTGGTATAGTGCCATGCTTCTGCACTTGACTTTAGCCAAAAGACTGGGAAATAACGGTGCCATGTTTCTCTAGCCACAACTAATGTACTTTCTTAGAATGATATTTTAACTCACTGTATTCCTGTTGAGTTCTCTTTTACTCCATAGACAGAAACCTTGAGGCAACAGAGCTTAGAAGAAGCTTTCCTGTCATTTGATTTATTACCTAAGTTAGTTGTGATACTTCTGACTTCCTTTGTTTCAGAACTGAAGAACTCTGTTGTAACTACAATTAACCGTCCTTCTCTGGTTAGCTGAATTTAAAACGAATTTTGGCTTTCAATATTTCCAGCTTGATGTTAACAATTGTAAACATAATTCATTGTCCAATATCATTATTTGTAATTGAAATTACAAGCATATATTAACTGTATAACACTATTTTATCATTTCATCAATTACTGTAATATCCCACCATGAGGTTTTCATATACTCAGAAAGTACTGTGAACCCAGTCACTCCCTTCCCCCTTCTGTGGCCAATTTTCCTCCCATCAGTCAGCATCCTCTTCAGAAACAGCCCTCTTGTACTCCCTTGTCCTTTCTCTAGGTGAGTATATTAGAGAAGCCACATGCATTTGCCTGCTTTACTTCTAAGTCTAACACAATTTCACCTAGTACAGTACAAACTTTGAGTCACCAACCCTTTCGGTGTGGATCAGATGATATCTTCACGGGGTCCCATATCAGATGTCCTGCATATCAGATATTCACCTTACAACTTATATCAGTAACAAAATTATAGTTATGAAGTATCAGGGAAAATAATTTTATGGTTGTGGAGGGTCACCACCACATTAACGAGTCACAGCATGTTGAAAACCACTGTTTGATAATCTATAGTTTCTTATGGTCAGATTATGATGTTGATCCAAATAATCAAAAAGTTACCTGTGAAACATGTCAGCAGCTGCTTGACTATTTACAAAATATTTATTTTCCATGATTTTGGCTCCTGTCAAAAATACTGTCACATAGAAAATTGGGATTGAGAGAGAAGAAAAGTAAAACAGAAAGGAAAGGAAGACCCCACAGATATTTGCTTTTTGTAGTGTTTACATAAATGTAATAACATACTTAATATGGTATAACTTATACAACTCAAATGACTATCCAAAGTATAGAGATGTGATACACATGCATTTCAATAATATTGTAAGTATATCTTGACATATATCTCATACATATAAAAATATGTTATTAAAACAAAAGTCTCTTAAAAATAGTACCACCAGATGCACCAAATATTGAGAAATGATGAAAATGAAAAAGTCACTAAATTGTTAAAATATGTAGTCTCTATATATAGTTTCTTAGTTAAGAATAATTATATACTCATTATGATCATTTCTAGTTCAATCCATTTGTCCACAAATTTTGGAAATTCCTTGTTTTTAATAGCTGAATAGTATTCCATAGTGTAAATGTACCACAGTTTCTTTATCCACTCTTCTACTGAGGAACACTTAGGCTGTTTCCATGTTCTGGCTATTATGAATAAGGCTGCTATGAACATGGTTGAGCAAATTTTCTTGTTATGTGCTGGAGCATCTTCTGGGTATATTCCAAGGAGTGGAATAGCTGGGTCTTGAGGAAGCCCTATTCCCATTTTCTGAGACAGCACCAGATAGATTTCCAAAGTGGCTGTACTAGTTTGCATTCCCACCAGCAATGAAGGAGTGTTCCTCTCTCCCCACATCCTCGCCAGCATGTGGTTTCGCTTGACTTTTTGATCTTAGCCATTCTGATGGGTGTAAGGTGGAATCTCAGAGTTGTTTTGATTTGCATTTCCCTGATGATTAAGGAGGTTGAGTATTTCTTTAAGTGTTTCTCAGCCATTTGATATTCCTCTGTTGAGAATTCTCTGTTTAAGACTCAAATGGTATATACTCACTTATAACTGGACACTAGCCCAAGAAGCAGGTCCCATGAAAGTCTGCACCTACCAGGAAAGTGGGATAGAGATGAGGACATCCTATTGAGACTCTAGGTGAGAAAAATATAGGGAATATGGAAGAAGGTGGATCCAGAGGGTCCTAGAAACCTACAAGAGGAACAATATGATGAGTGGATCTGAGCCCAGGGGTTCTGCTTGATCTAAGGCACCAACCAAGGACAAAACGTGCAGTCATCATCAAACCCCTACCCAGATCTAGCCAAGGGACAGAACTTTCTCCACAATTAAGTGGAGACTGGGGACTGACTTTCACAGAATCTCTGGTGCCCCATATTTGGCCATGTCCCTTTGTTGGGGAGGCCTAATGGCACTCGGAGGAAGGATAGCGGACTACCAAGAAGAGGCTTGATACTCTAGCACCATATTCAGGGGGAGGAGGTTCCCCTCAGTCACAGTCATAGGGAAGGGGGATTGGGGTGAAAGTGGGAGGGAGGGAGGAATGGGAGGATGCACGGGATGGGATAGAAAATGAGATGTAATATGACTTATTTTATTTTTCAATAAAAATGTGTTAAAAAGAATGATTATATAATTCTTAAATATTGAAAAAATGCTGCAAAGCTCACATACATACTTTTACTATAATGAGAAAAATTGAATTAATAAGGAGATGATTTTTTAAAAAATATCTAAAATACGCTGGGAGGTGGAGAGCCTTTTTAGCAGAAGCATTAAAATGAGAGAAAGTACAATCACATAATGTGCATATTGATTCAGGGGAAATTGTTGAATATTTACAAGGTAAAACATAAAGAAGTGAAAAAGTCAATATACCTTAATGAAGAGAAGCATGGTATCATTTATTCTTAAATACCTTACCTGAATAGAGATAAATATACTTTAGAATACATGGTATCTAAGATGCAAAGTAGAAAGTAGAAGAGTAAAGTGAGCATAATCAAACAAATGCTATTATTAACTATAACTATTGGGTTTGCACAGTCATCAGGGTGATTTTTGTCCTTTCAAAGTGAAAATAGCCACTGTGTCAGGTAAGGTATCTGACGGCTGGGTCCATTTAAGCATATCAAAATGTACATAGAGAAATAACATTGACACCACTTTGTTTTAAGGAATAAATTCACATATTAAATAAATGTTATCAATTAAAACATTAATTAGACTAAAGTTGATAATTGGGAAATTTCAAAAGTTTCTCAAGATGAGAATATGAATACCAATATGAAAATATATTTATACTAAATACTGAGCAATTGTATCAATGTCCCCCTTTTGGAAATGTTTAATAAATAGGACCCATGTATCCAAAACCTTAGCAGAAAGTGGTATTATGAAGAAATGAAAAGTTAAGTTTTCCATTTGTCCAAGGAGTAGAGCTGCTGTTAACATTGCACCTCAGACTATCATAAAGGTTCATTCAGCAAGAACCAGCTGTGAGGCAATAGTCACAATAACCTGAATAGCTTCAAATTGTCACAGTTCTGTAAGCTGATACTCACTTATTTCCACTGCCTGCCAGACAGCACATATCTACAGACTTTTCCTACTAAAAATTAGCAAGCTTCTGTAAACACATACACACACATTCACACACAAACACACACATACAAAAGACACACAGTGATATTGACATACAAAAGACACACACAGATACATACATAATACACACACAGATACACACACATACAAAAGACACACAGAGGCACACATAAACAAGACATTCACACATACACAAAAGACAGATGCACAGAGACACACATATACAGAGATACACACACAAAGGACACACAGAAACATACATACAAACACACACAGAGACACAGATAGACCAACACACACACACACACACACACATACACACACACATTGGATAGCTCCAAGTGACAACAGAGAAAACACTAGGAGTCTTGTTTCCTCTTTGCGCAACCTAGGCAAATATTGTCTAAATGTTATACCAGCTTTGATTGTAAAACAGCCTTAAATGTTTAGTCACAAAAAGGAATCTTGTTCAGCCTTAGCATAGTGGTGACAGGATGCCTTAGGATACAGGTCATGAGATCATAAACAGTCGCATAAGGAGGAAAAATAGCTTTTTGAAACCAGTTATAGGCAGGAGCAAGGAGTAGCAGATGAAAAGTTTAAAACCAATTTGTTTTAAACCTTTCAATAATGGTAGAGAGGAAATAATGAGGTGACAGTGCAGGTGGCACAGACTAAAGGTAGTCTTTTTTAGAGTGAAGACATTTGATAAGATGCATTTAACATGAGAATAATTTAATGGAAACTATCTGATTGCATATTGAAGGGAAAGAATAGATAAGAAGCAGTGAGAGAGAAACTAGCCCAAAAGATATACAAAACCCAAACCTATCCACATTCCAGAGGATAAGAGAGTGACATCTGCAACAGCAGGTATTTGGATTCAATCTGAATGTGGTTTTCTATTTATTTCCATAAGCAATTTAAGTAATATCAGGAGCAAGATGAAGATGTTCACTGTCCTTTGTATTATTCAATATAATAATATATAATTTATATGTTATGTATATAGCTTTGCTACAAAAAAAGAGATAAAAGAGATACAAAAGAAACAAAGACAATACATTAGTTATTGTTGCTTGCAAATGATTGATTTTATACATAAGTGAACCCAAGGACTCCAAAAGAAAACTTTGACAATTTATAAAACTTTTTAACAAAGGCAGTGGTTTAATTTCATTTATATTTCTGTAATAAAATAACATGAACAAGTTAAATAATTTCTACTCTGATTTTTACATAGACAGACAGACAGACAGATAGATAGATACACAGACAGGCAAATAGACAAACAAATAGACAGACTTATGATCACTCTCACAATAAAATGAATGCTAAATTATTTTGCCAAAATCAGTGATTTTACAATTGCTCATGTCATAAACTCCCATATTTTAAGCAAAACCAGTCAAAACCCACTTGATAGTAATACAGTATCGGAGAAAGGCAGAGAACTAAATGTCAAGCTCAAAGTAAAGTCCATTTTACTAAATTTCAAAAGGCAGATGGACAAAGGGATATCTGTGATGCCATTGACCATGGCCTCCAGCCTCCCTCAGTACATGTTTCCAATATCAAAGTCCATGTTAGTGGTGTAGCTTTTCTCCATTCCCCTTGAACATTAGACCTCCCCCAGGCATAAGCTTTCCTGTCCCCAGCTACACATTCTCCCTAAAACCCTGTAATTTCAGCAGTGCTCTCTAAAGCTTATTCTCCAGTGGTCCTGTCTGCATGACTCCCTCTCTCAAATTCTTCCCCTCTCCCTGTCTCTCTATTCCCTCTATCTTTTCTCTTCTCTTCTCTTCTCTTCTCTTCTCTTCTCTTCTCTTCTCTTCTCTTCTCTTCTCTTCTCTTCTCTCTTCTCCTCTCTTTTCTTTCTTTCTTTCTTCTTCTTCTTCTTCTTCTTCTTCTTCTTCTTCTTCTTTTCTCTCTCTCTCTCTCTCTCTCTCTCTCTCTCTCTCTCTCTCTCTCTCACACACCCCTTTCCTTACTCCTTCCCTCCCACCCTCCCTCCCTTAGCCCTGCTCTTGTTTCTCCCATGGCCAAGTTCAATCTGCTGGTCATGTTCAGTCTGTTACTTTCTCTCTTTGCTCTAGACTCTTCCAGATCCCTTTTGCTCTTCTCTCTTTCTCTTATTTATAATAAAAAAAAAGTTACCCCTAACCATAACATGGAGGGGACATTTAGTCAGTTTATATAGTAAACACTTCGAATATCTTATTCATAATGAATTGAATTTGTTTTTTATTAGAATAATTGGTAATTTTTAATAACTCAAGTTATATACATAAATATGCTACAAATATAATGTAAACAAGTAGTGGAAGAAAAAATAATATATTCTAAAAAATGTACCAAATATAAATATAGTGGAGCTAATGCTCAACATATATCAAGCATTTAATTTTGGTAATGATCTTTATTTTTTATGTATTTTGTTTATATTCATTGCTCCTCCCAAGATCATCCCATATGCACCTCTAGCTCCCTAATTTCCTAACCTTATACTCCTGTTTGTCTTTCCACATCAATTCCAATTTGTATTGTGGAAATACTCTTGAGTGTGGGCTAGCCTTGGAGCATAGACAACTTATCAGAGGTCATATCCTAAGAGAAAAATGGCTTCTTCTAGAAGATATTTCATGCTAATAGTTTATCAACTTTCATAATTCATGGTGTCTCTCTTGACCTTGTTGTATGGTTTTTCTTTCTACATTCTTTTTTACAATGATACCTGAACTTTGAGGGTACGAGCATGGTAAGGACATCCCATCCAGGACTGTGAAACTCAGAATCAGTTACTTTCTGTATGTTGATCAATTGTCAATCTTTGTGTTAATTATTCTTGATCTAAAGCAGAAAGAAGCTTCTCTGATGAGGCTGAGGGATGAACTGATGTATGAATATACCAATAAACAATTAGTAATTGTTTTAGTATTATGTAGGCTTAACAGAATGACAGTATCAGGTTTTCCTCTAGAGCTTATAACCAATCTAGCCACCCTATATTGTTCTCAGTAAAGGTGTCAGATATGCACTCAATCTAATGGAATTGGACTTTAATTTAATCAGAAATTGGCTGCTCACTCCCATATTTGTGTTACTATTATTTCACCTTTGGGCATATCTTGCCCAGACAGCCATTGTTGTACTTTATAAAATCCACAACTAGGTGACATTGATGAATATTTTCCTTCTGGTAATTTGCATAGCATTTTCCAGTAGCATAAAAGTTAGCTGGTGATGATTCCAGGTCAATACCTACTTGAGTTCCGTATATTTTATGAGTCAAGTATTTGCCATATTCAACAGTAGGATTTTACCACCATTTTCTAGTAGGTAACCAAGAAAATTGGTAATACCCAGAAATGTTTGGGGAATCTGTGAGATCCAACTAGCCAACAACTCAAAATGAGACATCACATTCATGGCACTGGGGATTTTATTTGCTAGCTTGTGGAATCTCATAGGATATCCAATCCCTAATAGTTGATAGTAACTCATTTAGTATTTTATTTGTCAGTGTTTCCTAATATGTAATGTCTTTGGAGAAGCTATAAAGATGTATAAAAGCAAAAGTAACATTTAAAAAAAATTTTAGCACTTACATATCCATAGGAGATAGTTTTACAATTCTAACTAGAAATCCTCTTTCCAGAATAGGAAGAAAATAAGGTGCTAACATATCTCTTGGTATTTAAAGCAATTTAAACAATGTTGTAATCACATATTTTAATATTTATTTAAATGTCATCAAGAAAATGTTAATGTTGATCTTTTACTTACTGTACTTAATCTTTGAAGATACGTATTTTCTATACTAAATGGGAAATACCTCACAGAGGGAAGTTACTGTTTTAACTTTTTATCTCTCACCTATAAGTTGAGTAGCTTTCAGTGGTAATTACCAAGTAGGGCTTTTTGTTGGCGATACAGGTTAAAACTTCAAATATTTATCTTTGAAATAACAAGCCAAGGATGGTATCCTTGACAATTACATCTTTAAAATTCAATTTGAAGTACTGAAACCTTAATGTTACAACAAATAAAATTTACTAATGCTCCTGATTTCCATGGAGTATTATATATAAGCAAATACTGATGTGAGCCTTCTCTGGCACATTGCTGAACTCATGCAAATCCAGCACTTGACCATGGCAAGAAGTTCTGAATTGAATGTGAGAGTAAACAACACAGTAAGATTCTGTCTCAAAAAATCTGAAATTCTGAAACTGAGATGTAATCATGTCTACCAATATTATTGCCTCCCATGTCCCTTTCAACCTTCTGTGTCCCCTTTGACCCTCTACATTCCCTTTAATTTGCTGTGTGGCCTTCACTCTTCCATACTTACATGACTATCAGTGAATCCATCTCTAAAATTAGTTCACCAGACTTTGCACCAAGTTATATTTTTTGTGACATAATCTAGACATAATATTTTAGACTTTAAAATCTTTTCCTTAAAAGAAAAAATTCTACTTTATACCATAAATCTAGAATTTAGAAGATCTAATTCAAACATGAGAATATTAGAAATCCACTCTTTTTATATTTATATTTAACAGCTATTTATTTTTAGCATTTGCTTTCAGAACTGATAAGTCTAGTGGACTGAGTTTATTGAGTTAATTGGAGAAATAATAGTAGAAATGCTAATATTAGCAAAGACTAAGTTGATGAGATTTCATTGACAGAGTTACAGTTTGATATTTGTACCACTGATAAAAATCTATCTCTTGTTACATCTAGCACACACAGAAATGGTATAATATAAAATATTTCTCTGAAGCAGACTTCTTGCACAAAAGAGAAATAACTCTGAAGTAGAAAGGAACTAGTATACATATTTCAAGTAAAAATTAATTAAAATAGACAAATACAGCAAGCTTCTGCCTTCATATCATTAAATGATAACTTAACTGTTTGTCACCTGGGAGACAACTGAACTCCACTTAAAAGTTCAGATAAAATTGTTCTTATTTTAGGTGTGTGTGAGTGTGAATGTATGTATGTGTGTTTGTGTGCATGTGTCTATCTGTCTGTGATGTGTGTGTGTGTGTTATCTTTCTACTGCTACACGTCACTGTTGCTCCTATGTTACCAGCAAAAAAAACGTAGTGCAAATACAATTAAGTTTAACTTATTTTCACCAAGTAATATTGAATATTCTAAGACATACACCCATCATTGGGTTTACAAACACCACCATTAAGATACTATAACACAAAGTATTTCAATAAAATAACCAACAGCAGAATAACATATTTTCTCCTTTGGTCTAGGCAACAATTTCAAGTCAAAATTAGAAATAAAAATTACAAGACAATAAGATAGCTCAACGTGTAATGGTGCTTGCCACCAAGCTTAAAGCTCTACTTCTACCTGAGGCCCTAATGGTACAAGGAGTGAACTAATTCCTACAACGCAAAACAAGGAATGTTCATGGTATACACATTGTGTGAAGGTTTGAATGAGAAAGCTGCCCCCCCCCAATTCATATGTTTGATTACTCACCCACAAGTTGATAGAATTCTTTGGGAAAGATTAGGAGGTGTGGCCTTGTCTAAGGAGGTGTTACTGGGTGGGTGCTAAGATTTTAAAAGCCCATACCATCACCAGTTAGTTCTGTTTCTCTCCATCCCCTGTTTATCAATCAGATGTAAACTCTCAGCTACTGCTCCTGAGTCATGTCTTACTGATTGCTGCCATACTCCCTGACATTATGATCACTGATTTATGTTCTTTATCTATAAGTTCCAATAGACACTTTCTTCTGTAAGTTGTTTGTCATGGTGCTTTGCCATAGCAGTAGAAAGATAACACACACACATCACAGACAGATAGACACATGCACACAAACACACATACATACATTCACACTCACACACACCTAAAAATTTATAATATAATTAAAAAATAAAATATCAACATGGCTTTGTTCTTGCATGACAGAACTACAGATCTATTTATGAAAAGACCTAAACAGTGTTTGTGAGCTACTGAGTTTGTTCTGTATTTATGCCTGGAAGTGGACAGAACAATTTCAGATGCTCAGACTTATTGGAGCTTTTCTATATTGGGGCAAGTTAACTTATCTTCAAAGTCATATATGAATCAGGAGAGAAGGAAAGAATTTTCTTTTCGCATACATTTTTATTATAATTTATCCATATTACATGCTGAATGCTATCCCCTCATTTTTATACTGCAGTTCCCACCCTCCCTCTCTCTTCTGCCCTATTCCCCTCCCCTAGACCACTGACACAATGCGACGGCCTCCCCCATCATATGACCTCAGCCTATCAGGTCTCATCCAGATAGCCTGCTTCCCCTTCTGCGTGCTCACCAGGCCTCCCCACCAAAGGAAAGTGATCAAATTGGGGACACCGGAGTTCATGTCAGAGGCAGTCCCTGCCCTCCACACAACCAAGGAGAATGAGATGGCCACAGGCCATATCTGAACACGGGGTCTGGGTTTCAGTGGGCCACTAGAACAACATCTGTCCTGAGGTTAGATGAAATGTAAACTGAGGAAATGATATATGTAGCTGAGTTAGATAAGCATCTCATATCTTCTTATTAATGTACCTCTCTTTAAATATAAATATTAACCATATGAGCAAGGGAAAGGGCAGAGCAGATTAGAAGTTATTCGTAGAGGAAGAGGATAAAGGAGTTTTCACAGTTCTACATTAACAACTTTAATTTACTAGGAAGGTACATATGAAATACATCTGGAGCAGAATCATCTATATTTTGCTCCCTTTTACATATCGTTTTCCATATATTCTGTAATAAGTGACTAAATGAAAGTACACTTTTGTAGAAATGTCATCTTTCACATTTCCTATGTCTCCATCAGTAAAGACATGTTCACATTCTAATGCAGTTTATGCTGACAAACATCCTTAAAAATTACCAATCACCAATCAGCAGCTGGTCTGAAATAAATTTTGGATTGATTTAATGTTTTTCTGAAACTTTTTTCACAACATTTGCAGGTGTTTTTAATAGAGAGAATGCTCCCATCTGCAAATGTTTGCACACAAAGACCATAACTGCAGATCCATAGATTCAAAACATCTCAGCTCTCTGCAGGCTTTGATCATGCATCAGCCTGTGTGATTAATTTATATACAGTAAAGTGCCACTATGAGATTCACACATGAAACAATGAGGCTCACGGGGATGCAGATGTCTGGGCTTTAGCAAATAGGCTATTCTATGATTCAAAGAGGCTTTTTGGAAGAGTCTTGATAATCTGGGGCTGTAAATGCGACTGATTGGCTTTTGTGTGGAATTTCCCATTCAAGAGAAGCATCACAGAATGCTGAGATAACAGCAGCCGTGTCTTTACTGAAACCTCCAATGATACTGTTCAATGCCAGTAGATGAATTTGTAGTTTATATAAAAATAAACACAACACAAGGACACAAGGAAAGAAGGTTATGCCCAGAGAATACACTCTATTACCATGGTTCTCATCTCTGAATCCATATGGAATCGTCATAAAAATAAATTTATATAAAACCAGGGATAAGAATGATTATCGGTGTATGTTTACTTATTTAATTCAATTTAATACCTATAGTTTTACAGGTAACTATAAGATATATTTATTCTGTGGAATGTTAGATAAGGATGGGCAAGGCGAAGGAACAAGAGTAGGAAGGGGAGATAGAGATGCAGATTCTGGAAATACATTTCAATATACACAAGTGAGAAGATATATTTCAAGTAAACTAAGTAATGGCACCAACCATGACAGCACAGAATGGATACCAAGCCAGGGCTGAAGAAAGAGTCTGGAGGGAGAATCTTGGAAACAAAGTGAATTCTGTCCTTGTAAATTTCCTATGCAAGGTGGGTGCTCCAAGTTTGTGATTTGTAATTCAGGAAGACACTTGCAAAGCAGAGGGGACACGGTCAAAGTTGCTTTGGTCTTGGGCAGCAGGGGTAAAGCTGGTTTTATTTGGTCCTGCAAAAGTGAGAAAGAACATTCCTCGGCCTATTATTTCTCTCTTTAAATTTTTAAGTATTTTATTCAGATTACATATCAATTGTTATCTCCTCACTTGTATCTTCCCATTCCTCTTCCCTCCCTCTTTCATCCTATTCCCTTCCTCTAGGTCTGGAACAGAAGGTTACCTTGTCCCCCACTATAAGATCACAGCCTACCAAGTCTCTTCCTTGTAGCCTGCTTACTCTTCCTCTGAGTGCCCCCAGTTCTCCCTACCAAGAAGAAGTGTCAAATAGGGGGCACCAGGGTTCATGTGCAAGTCAGTCCCTGTTCTCCATGCAAATTATGGAGAACGTGGTGTCTATTGGCTAGATATGCATACGGATTCTAAGTTTACTGCATGTGTTGTCCTTGGGAGGGTCTGAGGCACCATGGAATTATGGTTAAGTGTCTTCCTGGCTGCGTTTTCTCTTAAGATTGCCTGTTCTTAAAGCACCATGTCCTGAGTAGAGTGAATCTGTTTTTTTCTATTAAGGAACATATAGAAACCATTTGGTGGGGTTATAAAATATACCCAGTTTTGCTAGAATGCAATTTCATAGCAGATCTTCTCTTTTTCACAAATACTATGAGGACCATACTAAGGCACTGTCTGTGGGTCCTCATGTAACTGAAGTCCTAGTACTAGGAACTGTTACCTGAAGAGAGGGTATTAGTGGTCACATATTATGAGCCCCACACTTCCCTGCCTCTCACCCAGATGTCAAAGAACCTTACTTGCAGGCTTAAGCCATAGCTCTGAACTCTCCTCCAATCTCCTGCCATGTTGTCTCTCTGTGTATAGCATTAATAACTCTTCTAATATGTCCCTTATTCTCTGGATACCTAGCTCAGTACTCTTCCCTTCCGAACCTTAGTAATCTATTTCACTATAACTATTGTGTCTCCCCAAACACTTATAAGACAGCAAACATAAAAAACTTAAGAAAAATAAGGGTAATCAAATTAAACATATTACATCAGTTCTAAATGGATATAAAATCAGTTGTATAGTAATTAAACGAAGCTTTTAACATTAGAGAAAACTTTTGTATAGAAATATAAGATGGGTGTATTTCAATTTTCTTATTTCATAGTTAAACCATATTAAAGAAGAAAATAATAAAGAACAACTTTACAATATATGGAAAAAAATGAAACAAAATATCTTCGTGATAAATATTTAAATGAAAGTCTTATTAATAGTCAGAAAAGTAAGAATGTTTAAGTGTTGCCGTCATGTTTATTAACAATCTGGCTAGAATTTTGACAGAGACAATTTCAGGCTCTTGGCCTAGCCATCTGGTAGGCATAAAAACTGTAATCTCTTCAGTTCTGATCCACCCTGTTTTCTTCTCTTGTCTCTTCACTTCCCTACATCTATTACAAGGTACATATTATGGCAGGAATCCTTGACTTCACATGGTGGAATATTTTTCTTCTGTGCTAATAACCACACTACTAAAATCTTAAGAAGCTTAGTTATTTCTAAAAGTTTTGGGGTCTATAAGTGCATTTCTTAAGCGAACATATTTAAATTTCAGGAACTTATAGACTTGTTATTCGGCATATGCTGGGGACCATTTCTTTGTCTGTTGTGTTTTGCTATAAAAGAATACCTTATACAGAATGAATAATTTATATGTAAAAGCTTTCATTTCTCCATGCCATTTAGGCTTGAAAAACTAAAACCAGAGGGTTAGTGTTGGTCAAGACATGTCTTGATGCATCATCCTATGTCACAAGAAAGAAGGATGGGTTATAAAAGATAATAGGAGAGAGGGTAGGGGCTACATATCACCTTTTGTCAGGATCATACTCCTTGGACAATTATTTCTATGACAATAGAATTAATACATCAATATGCAATGAACTCTCATGACCTTACAATTCTTAATAAAGACTTAAGCCCTCTGTGATGTTGCGCTTAGTCTTGAATCTTCAACGTATAAACCTCAGGTGGTCCCATTAAACCACTTTCTCTGACCTTGTTCATCCTCACTCATATTCTTACTTGAAAAATCCACTTGCTTCATCTTAGTAGATTAAAATATAATTACAGAAGCACCAACTCATACATCTAAAGTTCAGGATCTCATTTGAATCAACTGAGTAATATTGAAGGCAGATTTACCCATAAGTAAATCCCTCTCTAGCTGTTACCAAGTGAAGTTAACTAGCTGTGTGCTTTCAAAATATGGTCATAGACATATATAACATTAATTTTCCATCAGAAAGAACTTAGGAATCAGAAAGGATTAGCTGATCTCAAGGCAGCTTCAAACCTAAACCTTTAACAGAAAATTATATCTTTTGACATTGTCTCATATTCTACATGTAGTAGAGAAGGAGCTACTCCCCAAGGCTTTATGATGTTTTTCTATAGTTTATTGCCCCAGCCACATATTAGCTTTATAGGTTTGATTCTCATGGTTGCTGTTTTCTAGGGCTGGAATTGCTTTAAAGAGGTCTTCTGTTCTGAAAACTTGAGGACACCCACTGTAGTGTGATTTCTTCTCTGTGTCTGGCTCTCTGAATCACCTTATGCCCTTAAGTCTCAGGTGGTTTTTGGATTTCTCAAAACAGTGGAGGACATAAAAAACAACCAGAGGCTGAGAGAGATTGAGTAAAGTCTAGCTGGAAGAAAAATAAGGTCAGAAAAGATACTTGATGCATGAAGAAAGAAAGGAGAGTAGGGTCAAAGAGAAGAGAAGAGAAGAGAAGAGAAGAGAAGAGAAGAGAAGAGAAGAGAGTGGAACTGCTGAAAGTGAAATGGGGGTTTGGTAGAGAGATGGCTCAGAGGGTAGGAGAACTGGCTGTTCTTCCAGAGGTCTGAGTTCAAATCCCAGCAACCACATGGTAGTTCATAACCATCTATAATGAGATCTGGTACTCTCTTGTAGCATCTGGGCATACATGAAGGCAGAATATTGTATAAATAATAGATAAATGAGTTTTTTAAATGAATTGGGCCAGCAGAGTGAGAAGAGAAGACAGATGCTGACAATTGATACACACACACACACACACACACACACACACACACACACACACAAAGTAAATAAATAAATAAATAAACAAACAAAGAGAACTCACACAAAGTGGTTAGAAAAAAAAGTAAAAATAAAAACAGAAGGCTACACATCATTATTTAGAGCTATCGCATCCAAAGTACTGTCCAGAGTAAGTGGAAGAAATGTCCCATTGTGATGTGGATGTCAGCAAAGGAAGAAGCCAATAATGGCAGTGGAGGTTGAGGCGTGTCCAATGCTTCTCTGTAAGCTGATCACTGAAATTCCTAGCTTGTGCTAGTTTCTCAGAAGCTTTTGTTGTTACTATTCTCTTTATAAACACAAGATCAAATGAGATTGTTAATAATTCATAAAATCTATGCTATAATACAAGTCTGCTGCATATTTTTTGTTGTGACAAAAACCCCATGGCCAATTCAATTTATAGAAAAAGTCATTAACGTTACGAAAACGTTAGGATCTATCATAGCAGGGAAGCACACTAATAAGAGACAGGTATAACAGCAGGCGTAATCAGCTCAAGACTCACATAAAAGCCACAGGCACACAGGAAAAAGAGTAAACTAGAGGTGGCTCAAGGTTTTAAGTCTCAAAACCCACCCTGACTAATATACATCCACCTTTAAGCCAACCCTCCTAAGTCTTCCCAAACAGTGCCACTAACTGGGAACTAAATATTCAAATACCTGAGCCTATTGGAGATGTTCGTATTCAAACTACTACATTTTATTTTTCAGAGTCCCACTGGTTTCTTTCCGTAGTGTAACTTAAAATTAATTTAGTACCATTTTAAAGGCCTCATAATATTTCTTGCTGCCTGGAACAAACATCTTTCACGTGGGCAGTTTCTACTTCCTCTATTTAGCTCTCCTTAGCAGGTACTCCACAGATCTGGCATTTCCCGTATCCCATGATCTTTACTGCAAGCACTCCTTCATTCCTTCACATTGACTTCATAGCAGGGATACCACATATTGCCTGGTCTCAGCAGGCCAATGAGACTGAAGGAAGAATCCAGAGGTTCACAAATGAATGTGCACACCTGCACATATATTTATCAAGTAAGCATTAGTTTCAAACTAAAAGAGCAAGACATTTCTACAGGCTCATTCATATTCAAGAAAGTCTAGAAATTCCAGATCTCTAAGACAGAGTATCAATATTGGTGGTACCATTTAGCATTCCGTGTTTTCCCCAGTAAGTACCCCAGTCTTTTAAAGTGTGTTTCTCAGGTTGAGAAGTTAATCCTTTAAGAGATTGACTGCCCCTACTATCACATACTTTGCATGGTTTTTATCCTTCTCTTGGGTATCATTAGCTATAGAAGATATAACTAATAATTAAACTTAAGTGAAAAGAGAAATTTCAATGAAAAATTCTGCTTATCCCAGAAGGGCACTGACAGAAGTGAAATAGCTCTTCAGATTTTTTCAAAAGGAAGTGTTCATGCATTCAGCCCCTCAGCTTCAGAGACACCTGTGAAACAGATTATTTCAAGACTTTTTTGGTTATCTGTGTTGTGTTTATAAAATGATGTCTTTGCACAGTCTGCTCTGCAATATGGAGAAGCAACACAGGTGAAAAGGACATATTATAATTAACTTCCAGTGTACACTTAATTTTCTTAACTATAAAAGTTTACTCTTCCAAGGAATTTTAAATTTAATTTTAAAAAATCCATTTATTCCAGTTACATCAATTGTTTTCCCCTCATTTGTATCCACCTATTCCTGCTTTCGTCCTGCTCTCACTCCTTTCCCCTCCCCTAGGTCTGTGACTGAGGAGCACCTCTTCCCCCCTTGTATGGTCATAGTCTATCTATCAAGTCTCATCTTAGTAGCCTGCTTATCCTTTCTCTGAGTGCCACCAAACCTCCCCATCATGGTGAAGTGGTCAATGGGGTACCAGAATTCATGTCAGAGTCAGTTCCTGCTCTCCACACAACTGTGGAGAATGTCCTGTTCATTGGCTAGATCTGAGTATGGGTTCACGGTTTACTGCATTAATTGTCCTTAGATTTTGCTGTAGTTTGAGTAGACGCCCCTAGGTCCAAATCTGCCCATCATGGTGTTCTTCTTGTAGGTTCCTAAGATCCTCTGGATCTTACTGTTTCCTCATTTTCTCATACTTCTCTCACCTAGAGTCCCAAAAGGATGTCCTCACATCTATCCCAATCTCCTGGTAAGTGAAGACTTTCATGGGACATGCCTTTTGGGCTAGTGCACAATTATGAGTATATACCATGTGAGTCTTTCTGCTTATGTGTTAACTCACTCAGTATTATCATTTCTAGCTCTATCTATTTGTCCAAAAATTTCAGGATTTCCTTGTTTTTAATAGCTGGGTGGTATTCCATAGTGTAAATGTACCACAGTTTCTTTATACATTCTTCAACTGGGGGACATTTAGGTTGTTCCCAGGTTCTGGCTGTTATGAATAAGGCTGCTATGAACATGGTTGAGCATATGTCCTTGTTGTTTGGTGGAACATCTTCTGAGTATATTCCAAGGAGTGGAATAGCTGGGTCTTGAGGTAGCCCTATTCCCAGTTTTCTGAGAAAGCACCAGATACAATTCCAAAGTGGTTGTACAAGTATGTACTCCTACCAGCAATGAAGGAGTGTTCCCCTTTCTCCAGATTCTCGACAGCATGTCCTGTCACTTGAGTTTTTGATCTTAGACAATTTGATGTGTTTAAGATGGAATCTCAGAGTTGTTTTGATTTGCATTTCATCATGGCTGTCTTATTACAGCAGTAGAAATGTAACTAAAACACCAAATTTTACTAGAGTACATATGTACCTACTTTTATAATTAGATTCTTATAAAATAATCATACTGTTAATAAATATGTTCTACTTATTTATGTTAAATATTATTGTTCTATATTTACTTTATTAAAAATTTAGTTTTATTTAAATATTTTTATTTCATAATTTCTAGTATTTATTCTTAAAAGTAATTATATCAGCTTGATCAACATACTTTCTTAATGCTTTGTTATGAATTAAATTATAATCAATAATTACTAAATCAAAATATTTCATAATATCTTTTTTAATTCCAAATAATTTTTATTCCTGGGTCTTACCTTTACTAATGAATTTTTATTTAAATGGCAGTTAATGGTAGGGGCCATGACACCAACCTAGCCACAAAATCTTAGACCCACAATTTCTCCTACCAACAACACAAGCAAGGGTAAAGATGGAGCAGAAATTGAGAAAATGACCAACCAATGACTGGCACAGCCTGAGAGCCCACATCTGACACTATTAATAATATTCTGCTATACTTCCAGACAGGCATCTATCATAAATGACATCTGAGAGGTTTCACCCAGCAACTGATGGAAACAGATGCAGAGACTCACAGCCAAACATTAAACGTAGCATGGGGAATTCTATGGAAAAGGGGAAATGAGGTGAAAGGGAGTGACTGGGAGGAAAGGAGGGAGGAGAGACAGGATTGGAATGTAAAATAGATAATTATTAAAAAATGAAAATAATGAGGATTCCTAAGGAATAAAGAAGTATAACTCTTCACTATAATTTTAATCACCATAATGCTAAAATAATAATAAAATATGTTTAAAGGAAAAAATCTCTTCTTTGAATTAGTATTGTTATGTTATAACTTTTACACATTTTTAACTACTTTGCACTCACTAATTTGTCATATCTTTATATATCTGCTTTTGTTTTTTACATCTTATATACTTATGCCTTTACTTTTAAATATTAATTTACTGTGTATATATGTGTGTGTATTCAGACAATCAAGCACACTTGTGTCACAGTGTACATGAAAATGTCAGATATAACTAGTAGCAGTTGGTTCTCAGCAGCCACCATGTGAGTCATGTGGATGGAACTTAATCCATCAGGATTGGCAGCTCTTATATATGTAAAATTCTAAACAGTGTTTCTTTACATATTTTCTTTAACCCGTATGTTTTTATAGCGAAGGTCTGTCATTGATATATTTCTGTTGGCATAGGTAGAGAAAATTTGTTTTACTACTTAGAGTTTAATCAATTACTTGTTTCTTTGAATTTAGCAAGAGTAATACTTTTATTTAAAATTTTCTCCTTTGTATTGTATTGTCTCTTGTAAGCTTTAGGTTTTTATTAAATCATATCTCAGTTTTGTCTGTGAAGATCATATCAACTATAATTATATGATCAAAATGCTAATTTAAACATTAAAATTAAAAATTATGTCTTATTTTTCCCATTTGCACTTCTAGGCTATTAATTATTAATCTAGTAGGTTTTTTAAATTTGTAATTCTTTCCAAAGCCCACTATTTCTTTCTTCTTCCATCATAACAAGTATACTTGTTGATGTTTTTACTCTGGTTGTTTTAGGTATGGTCTTACCATGTATCTCTGATTATCCTAAATCTGACTGTGTTGACCAAGCTGGCCTCTGCATCTCAGCTAATGGGTTTAGAGGCATGTGCTACTGGGCCTGTCATACAGACACTATTCTGTATTACAAATATAAATTATATTTTGTCCATGAACTTTTCTTGTGAACATGATATATTCAAATATAAGTAAATTCAGTATTTTTATTTTGTACTTTATATAAACAATTAAATTTGATTGAAGCATTTTGTCCATAGGTTTCAAAATTTTTATAGTATCATATTTAGCTAGCTGTAACTGTGGCTAAGGTATAGGGTTTTATTTTGTCCTAAACAAAAAAATTTCAATGAAAAAATCATATTAGTTTGTAGCAAATCCAGGTAGTTACAAGATTCCAAATTTATACCTAATTTTTGTGTTTATAAATCATGACTTTATTAGATTTTAGTAAGATTGAATTTCATTGTTTAATATTTATGTTACATTATTCACTGTGTTATTTAGAATAATTACATATCGATGCATATGAAGGATATATACTGAACATCATAATGTATATTTAGGACATGATTCAAGAATATAGGTGTATGAGACTTCTGGGAGATTCCTGTTAACCCTCAGAGTATAAACTGTCCAACGCTCCAAATAAAGTTAGCTACTATATACAATTGTAGTCCATCCCATTTTTAAGCACAACTCTCCAAGGTTGATGCCACCAACTAGCGCAGTAAGCACTGTATATTCAACTTGTCAAAGTATTCACTCAGAGCTTCTTAAATTTCCCTTCCTCAGCTTGATTTAATGACTGAAGCTGAGCTTCCATTTTTAGATCATGTTCCAAGTTTTATATTTAAACATAGACACATCAAGCGTTAAATTTCTCTGATACATGTTTAACCTGATAGTGATTTTTACACAAAAGATAACATATTATTATTGTGTTTTTGCACTGTGTTATGGCCAGTAGTATTCATGTGCCATGGAGCTGTGTGGAGGTCAGAAGACAAGTTCTTGGTTAATTCTCTCTTTGTATCTTTATATAAGTTCTTAGTACCTTCTGAGTGCTCTTACTGACACCCCCATAGCAATTATTTTCCAAATAGAGTAAAAAAAATATATATGAAATAATGGAATCATCTGGAACTTACAATTTATGGGAATAACATACAATTCATTCAATCGAATAGACATAAAACAAGCTTAAATTTAAATGGTTTTAATCCAGATATGTGGCATGCTTTTTTATCCCAGCATTCAAAAAGCAAATGCCAATGAATGGATGCGAGAGCTAAGCTAGCTTATCTTTGAAAGCCCAGAATGTCCTGGACTACTTACAAAGCAAGAATCTCCTAATTAAAAGAAGAGGCTAGAGAAATAAACCAGCATTTAAAAGCTCTTGCTGCTCTTCCAGAAAACCAAATTTCGGTTCTCAGTACCCATGTCAGGTTGTTTACAACCACTAAAGTTAAGCTCCAGTGGAGCAAATTCCCTATCTTACTCACTGTGTGCACTTGCACACATATGACACACATATGCATACACACACAAACAAAAGTGAAAACATAGACAAATAATAAAAAATAAAAATGATTTTAGCATAATGATTAGATATGAATCTTAATAGGGTGGAAATAGAATAAATTCTAAAATCCTGAATCCCTGAAGTTGACAAATGATTTTGTGTTTAATTCTGTCATTCATCAACTCACAGGCTATTTGAATGCCTTCAGCATATACCATAGCCTTATTGTCAAGATGTGTGCAGGTGGTGATGACCTAACTGTGTCTGAATGATTCTCCTAAGTGACAGTAGCAAGTAGAGCATATTGGTGTTATTGAACCAGAACTTTGCAAGAACAAGCAATTAAGCAAGCCTAGACTCTAAGCACCTGTGGCGGTACCAGTTCCAAATTCATTAAGCAGGCATCTGGATCCAGAAAGAAGTCTGTTAATTGTGTGTATTCCATCAACACCAAAACTCATTTCTGCTTTGCTACAGTAAATAGCAGAAGAAAGATTTTAATGCCAAGTAGCATCAGCCTCCAGGTTTTCTTGTTCTTTTGATTTAAATTTCCCCCAATTCATGCAGAATATTGTTAGGTTAAATGAAGCAATTTCCAACATCATATGCAGTTATCATAGACTATCTACCAGCATTTATTTTTTCAGGTTGATGGACTTGAAATTCTAATTACCAATTGAACATTTTGGCTGAAAAAGTGAGTGTGACAGAAAACTTCTAACCATGGACTATATAGCATGCTCAACTGGCAGAGACACAGGTAACCTACCTGCCATCCAAGTGGACAGCTACTCTTCTAAACTCTCGCCGCCTTGCGGCAGCTTACTAGGATCTTGATCTTCCTGCAACTCCTCTTCTTCCCAAAGAAAAGTGCCAGATAACAGACCCTTAGCAGGAACACTGTAGCCTGCCTACTTGACTCAGAAATACAGGTAACTTACCTATTCCCTTCTCTCAATGTCTGCCACACACTCTAGTGACTACAGAGCTGCTTGAAACCAGGTCTATCTTCTAGGCTCAGCCTGGCTTACACACTATTACTCTCACCCAGGCATATTAAGTCTGTATGAACCTATCTATGTTGTTTTTACCCTCGCTAATCTACAGAACTATTCTAGTTCCTTACAACCAGTGTCCCATCTTGTAAAAACCAGCTTGTACTTTTCACAAGCTCCAAGTTCTAGGCTGCTAGCATAACCGAACCTATGGTGCACACAATCAACAAAAGAAATCCACATGTGCAGATATCATGCCCAAATACCAAGGCAATATGTTCCCCCATTCCCTAACCCACTAGACTTATAGACAAGCCATCTAGCAAGAATTCCTAGATGAACAGGTCACAGAACTTAAATGACAATAACAAAATTCATCAAATAATTAAAAGGTTTTAATGATGATACAAGCAAACAGATTAATTAAAACTCAAAAAGAATGAATTTAAAGAGAACATAAAAACAGACTGAAGGATGTCCAGGTAAACAAAAACATAATATAACTGTATACTAAAATATTAAAAGTGTTTAATAAAAAAGAGAACTACACAAGATTTTACAACTGAATTTTAAAAAAAGAAGTATTGAAGATAACAAGGTGAATAAGATCAAGTGGAAGACCTATTAAAAGTTAGAAAACTCAGGAACGCCTTTACAAGTAGAATAAATCATGTAGGAGACTCAGTAACAGAATGTTATTATAAAGTAGAGGAAGAAGACCACAAATGCGCAGAATATGGGAAACAAATAAAACCCTAAAGACACAGAGAAGGAACCTGAAGGGTCTATAGGACACCAGGAAAAGTGACTCAATTACACATGTAAAAAGAACGAGAAGACTCCCAGGTTAATAGCTTAATCAAACAGTCATTTTAAAGCATAGGCAATACATACCTATTCCAGCATAAGAAGTACACAAAATGCTACATTAACATAATTGGAAGAGAGCTTAGCACTGGTGAATACAACACTAAATTTATAGGGAAAAAAGTATCAGACCAAAAAAAAAAAAGTCAATAAAATTTGCAATAGAATAACTAATGATTTCTCACTGGAAACTTTGAGTGTCTGAAGAGCCTGGAGTAATGTTCTCCAAGTCCAAACAGACAGCCAATAAGAACAACAACAATTCCCACAATATTCCAACCTAGACTATGGTATATAACAAAGCTATCTGCCATAGCTGAAGAAAGAGCTGATTCATGATGCAAACAGGATAAAACAATTTATACCTACAAAATCGTCTGTCTATGGAGTACTGAAACTAATTCTTTGGATTGAAGAAACAAAAACAAACAAACAAACAAACAACAACAACAACTACAAAACACAGCCAAAAACTATAGAAAGTAAATGAAAGGAACTATATTTACTGGCCCATAAAAATATAACTTAGAATGAAAATAGCAAGAAATATTATGACAGCAATCAACATTCATCATTCAGTAAAAAATTGAATGTTAATGTCTTCAATCTCAAGTAAAAAGGAAAATATGTTCACTGGAAGGGACATAGTTATTACTGGAAACATTATACCGACTTCCTTAGTGTCCATTACGTAAGTTAAACAGACACATGCTGAAGTTTTCAAGATTGCACATGAAGCAAAAAAGGAAGAAAAAAGAGATATATTTAGAAAAAGAAGTCAAATGGTTCCTATTGGTAGATAGGACATTATATATGAAACATCCAAAAACTTATCCCAGAAATTTTCTAGAAAAAAAATCAATAATGCCATCAAAGTGGCAAGATACAAAATGCAGTTACAAAAGTCAGTATCCATTGTGTACAACAAAACCCAGCCTGAGAAAGAGCACAAAGAAATGCTTTCATTCACAGTAACCCCAGTATACATAAAGCATCTAAGAAAAACTGAATCAAAGAGATAAAAAAAAAAAACCTCTACAATGCAGACATTAAATCCCAAAGGCAGAAAATTACAAAGACAACAGAATATGGAAAGGTGCCCCAGAATCCTCACCACCATGCTAATGGATTGGCTGAATTAGTACTGTGATAATGACTAACCACCCAGGAGAAGTCAAAGACTCAACACATTCCCAAAGAAAATCTTGACAACATTTTTACCTAGAAATATAAAATGTCCTAATATTATTATGGAGCAAAACAGATATCAAACAGCCAAAACAATCCCTACCAAAAACTGAACATAAATAGTAAGGCACTAGCTCAAAGCAGCCATGTAGACCAATGGAATATAATAAGAGAACCAAACATGTATTGGTAGTTAGTCCAATTCGACAGATTCCAAAAATCACACACTGGAGAAAAGATAGCATCTTCAACACATAGTTCTAGAAAGCCTGATTGCTCACATATAGAAGCATAAAATTAAACACATGCCTTTCACTGTACCAAAAAAAAAAAAAAAACTACAAATGGATAAAAATCCCCAATGTGAAATATTGAAATACTAGATTCAAGAACACATAGGCAGTATCTTACAAGAAACAGATATAAGAAAAGCCTTTCTAAATTGTACTCCATTTGCACAGGGATTACAGCAAACAATTATAAATTAGGAACATTTAAAACTGAAATATTTCTATACAACTAAGGGACGATTAGCGTAGTGCAGAGAAAGACCACTGAGTGGAAGGGAATTTGTGCTAGCTGCATATATGATAGAGAATTAATATCCAGAAGATATAAAGCGTTCAAGTTAGAGGCTGGAGAGATGGCTCAGAGGTTAAGAGCACTGTCTGCTCTTCCAGAGGTCCTGAGTTCAATTCCCAGCAAACACATAGTAGCTCACAATCATCTAGAATGAGATATGGTGCCCTCTTCTGACCTGCTAGCTCACATGCAGAACAGAATACTGTATAAATAAGAAATAATTCTTTAGTCAAGTTAATAAAAGAGTCAAAAAATAAACCAACTAAAAATGGGTTATGGATTTGAGCAGAATTCTCAAAGGAAGAAGTAAAAATAGCTAATAAATACCTGGCCAATGGTTTACTTTCCATAACAATAAAGGAAATGAAAATTAAAACAACTTTGATATTTTAGTTTGCCATGGTGATTGGCTGACATCAACAAAACATCTTAAACAGATGCTGGTGAGGATATAGAAATGGAGAACTGAAGTTTTCTGTTGGTGAGATTGTAAATTGGTCCAGCAACTCTGGAAATCAATATGGAGAATTCTCAAAAAGGCTATAAATAAATCCACCATATTATTCAACTATACCACATCTTAGCATATGTTCAAAGGGTTCAAAATCCCACTGCACAGACACTTGCTCAGACAAATTCAATGCTATTCCACACACAACAGCTAGAAAATGAAAACAAGTGTCTTGAAAAATGGCTAATGAATAAGTGTTCCATGTACACAGCAATATACTATTTAGTTTTTTAAAATGAAAAATTTAAAATCAAAAGTAAATAGATGGGACTAGAAAATGTTACAATGAGTGAGGTTCCTCAGAACCAGAAAGAAAAACAGTGTACGTGCTTTCTGTTTGGCCATTTTTAGCCACAAAACCTTCATAGGTGAGTACAACTATGCAAATCAGAAAAGATTATAATACTGTAGGGGCTGGGAACACTAGTAAAGTGAATATCCAGATATAAGTCATTTGAAGTGGAGAATATGAAAAATTAGGAAGAGACTTTAATTGTAAAAGAGAAGGAAGATCAAAAAATAGAGTGAATGGATTTTTGATAAAGTGGTAGCAAGCTGAATCTAATCGTATACCAAAAAGTCCAATCACCAGAACCAATTGGGATTTATTTATTATAGGAATACAAGGGTGGTTTAGGATACAGAAAACAATGAATGCAACATTGCATCAACAAAGTAAAATTAAAACTAATGGTCATCATAGTATTTAAACACAAATTCACTATTTATTCCTTATTAACATAAGTAACAAAGTACCAAGACCTGAACATAATAAAGGCTTAACATAAGGTTGTAGTTAATATCATAAAGAATGTGGTAAATATGGAATCATTTTCTCTAGGATCTAAAACAAGAGAGGCATGCCTATTATTTTAAAACCCCTCTTCTTCAAAATAATAAAATAAGTCTAATTCTGTTAATATAGGGAGGAGAAAAACATTTTCAAAATGCCATCATATAGGTTCATAGATGGGCAAGACTTACAGGTAATGGCATTTCCTATAGAGCACCTTCCCAAACAAAGAATGAAGCCCAAACTACAAGACACTGAGGAAGCATGTTACCATAAGAAGCAGAACATTCTGCCTAGCAAAGTAGGCACAACTGGAAAGACCAAGAAACCTGGTGCCAAAGGGGTGGGATAGTTGGACTTTTTTAAAAGTAGGCTCAGGATGAAGAAAAATCTCGTTGCCAAGACTGAAATCCACCATCTTTGGCCAACTGAAGAAGGAATAACTATATTTATTACTGTTAGCTTTAATATATTTTTAATTTACTCCATTTACATCCTTGTTGTAGCTCCCTCTGTGGTTGCTTTCTTGTCCCTCCCTCCCTCCATCATCTCCCTCTTCCTCCCCCTAGTTCTCAGAAAGGGGAAGACCTCCTCCCCTAGCATCTGACCTCAGCCTATCATGTCTCATCCAGGCTGCCTCTATCATCTTCCTGTGTGGCCTGGCAGAGCTGCTCAACCAGGGGGAAGTGATTAACATGTGTGGGCAAGAGTCATGTCAAAAGTAGCCACTGGCTCCCCACGTTACAGGACCCACAAGGAAACTGTGATGTGTATCTATTACATCTGAGCAGAGGGCCTAGGTTCTCACCATTCAGTGTCTTGGTTGGTTCATCAATCCCTGCAGCACAGACTCTTCTGCCAGATTTGTTGCCTCCATTGGTCTCCTTGTGGAGCTCCAGTCCCTGCCAGGTCTTTTATACTCCAAAGCCTAAAAATGGGCAGCAAGCTTGGGTGCAGGCAGAGTCGACAGCCAAACTGCCAAGACAGGGTAAGCAAGTCTCAATAGTTCCTGCCTTACAAATATTTCTGGCAGATATATTGGGCCAGAAGTCTGAAGATATGCTCAAATGTTATAGAATATTTTGGGTGACTGGGCAGCAAATGGTCTCTGTCATCTTCTCATTTGGGAAGCTGCTAAGCTGCACTCTCTGTATACTCAGGTAAACAAGTTTATTCCTTCTCAAGTCTCTGATGAGGTGAAGACCAGATAGTTTAGTTTTTCAATTAAGCTTAGTTGATTATGGGTTAAGATAGTTTTAGGTCTAAATAGATGTTTTAAGATGGTAAGATATTTATTATCATTTAGAAATTTAAACTCACCAAAATAGGAAAGATGTTTTCGTCAAGGCTGCCAAATACAAATAGTTAAAACATTACGAATGTAACACACGCACACACACACACACACACACACACACACACACACACACACACACAAAATTCCTGATTGTTTCATGGTTCTTCTTGGTGTAGGTAGTTTATTGTATATAGCTGAGTAGTATTCCATTGTGGAAATGTACCACAGTTTCTTTCTCTTCGGTTGAGGGACATCTAGGTTGGCTCCAGATTCTGGCTATTACAAAAAAAGCTGCTATGAATATAGTTGTACAAATATCCTTGTTGTATAGTGGATCATATTTCAGGTATATGCCCAGGGGGCTACATCTGGGATTTGAGGTCTCACTATTCCCAATTGTCTGAGAAAGCATAAGATTGATTTCCAAATGTTTGTACACTCCCATCAGCAATGGAGGAGTGTTCCCCTTTCTCAGCATCATCGACAGCATGTGCTGTCACTTTAGTTTTTTTTTTATCTTAGCCATTCTGATAGGTATAAGATGGAATCTCTGAGTCACTTTGGTTTGCATTTCTCTGATAACTTGGGAGGTTAAATACTTCTTTACATGTTTCTCAGCCATTTGATATTTCTTTGTTGAAAATTCTCTGTTGGTTTGAAGACAAGATAGGTTTAGTTTTATAGTTAAGATTAGTTGTTTAGGAGTTAAGATGTTTTTAGGTCTAGATAGATGTTTTATTTTAATAATGGTGAGCTATGATAGCTATTGATTTACATTCAGAATTTTAGATGCACCAAGATAGAAAAGATGTTTTCTTCAAGGCTGTCAAATACAAATAGCCAAAACACGAAGAATGTAACATTTATACAATTCCTGATTGTTTTATAGTTTTTCTTGCTGTAGGTAGCCTATTGTATACATATGTGTAATAATATAAATGTATATGTAAAAAGTAAAAAAGTTTAATAATAAAAAAAAGAGAGAGAAAATTATCTGTTTAGTTTTGAACCCCATTTTTAATTGGTTTATTTTGTATAATGGGTTTTAGTTCCTTGACTTCTTGATATATTTTGGATATTAGCCCTAGGTCAGATGAGTGGTTGGTGAAGACCTTTGCCCTGTCTGTAGGCTGTCGTTTTCTTCTGTTGACAGTGTCCTTTGCTTTACAGAAGCTTTTCATTTTCATGAGGTCCCATTTATCAATTGTTGATCTTAGAGCCTGGGATGTTGGTGTTCTGCTCAGAAAGTTGCCTCCTGGGCCACTGAGTTTAAGACTCCTCCCCAATTTTTCTTCTAACAGATTTAATGTGTATTGTTTTATGTTAGGTTTTTGTATATTGAACTACTTCTGCATGCCTAGATGAAGCCTGGTTGGTCATAATGAATGATATGTCTGTGGACTTGGTTTGGAAGTATTTTATTGAGTATTTTTAAATCAATGCTCATAAGGAAAATTGGTTTGAAATTCTCTTTCTTTGTTGAATTTGTGTGGTTTAGGTATCAAGGTGACTGTGGTATCATGGAATGAGTTCGGTAATGTATTTTGTGGAATAGAATTGGTATTCCCTTTTTTGAGGCTCTGGTAGAATTATGTGCTGACTCCATCTGGTCCTGGGCTTGTTGTTGTTGTTGTTGTCATTGTTGGGAGACTTTTGATAACTACCTTTATTTCCCCCTGAAGATATAGGAGTATTTAATTTTTTATCTGGCCTTGATTCAGTTTTCGTAATTGGTAGCTATCAAGAAAACTGTCCACCTCATTTAGATTTTCAAATTTTGTAACATATAAGCTTTTGTAATAAGATGGGATGATTCTTTGGATGGCTTCTGTATCTGTCATTTTATGTCTCACTTTTCATTTCTGATTTTGTTGATTTGAATATATTCCCTCTACCATTTACTTAGTTTGGCTAAAGGTTTGTCTATTTTACTGATTTTCTCAAAGAACCTATTATTGGTTTTGTTTCTTCTTTTAATTGTTTTCTTTGTTTGTAATGTATTGATTTCAGCCTTGTGTTTTGTCATTTTCAGCTCTCTACTCTTCTTGGGTGTGTCTGTTTCTTTCTGTTCTAGAACTTTCAGGTGTGCTAATAAGTGGCTAGTATGGAATCTCTCCAATTTTTTTATGAAGGCACTAAGTGCTATGATCTTTCCTCTTAGCACTCTTTTCATTGTGTCTCATAATTTTGAGCATATTGTGCCTTCATTTTCATTTTACTAAGTCATTAATTTCTTTTTTTATTTCATCCTTGACCCAGTGTTCATTGAGCAGTTCTTCAGTTTCCATGAGTTTTTAAGGCTTTCTGGTTTTTTCTTTTGTTAATTTGCAGCTTTAATCCATGGTAGCCTTACAAGATGCAAGGGGTTATTTTGACTTTCTTGAACCTGTTAAGGTTTTCTTTGTGACCAAGTATATGGTCCATTTTGGAGAAGATTCCATGCGGTGCTGAGAAGATGGTATATTCTTTTGTGTTTAGATGAAATGTTGTAAGGTCCTGATAGGTCCATTTGATTTGTGATATCTATTACTTCCATTATTTCTCCATTTAATTTCTTTTTTTTTTAATGATCTGTCTACAGGTGAGAAAGGTGTGTTGAAGTTACATACATTAATATGTAGGGTTTGATGTGTAATAATCTTATTAATATTTCTTTTATGAATGTGTGAGCTCCTGTGTTTGGGGCATAGATTTTCAGGATTGAGATGTCATACTGCTGTATTTTTCCTTTGATGAGTATGAAGTGTCCTTTCCCATCTCTTTTGATTAGTTTTGGTTGAAAGTCTATTTCATTAGATACTAGAATGGCTACTTTAGTGTGCCTTTTGGGTCTGTTTTCTTGGAACACATTTTTCCAGCCCTTTACTCTCAGGTAATGACTATCTTTATTGCAGAGGTGTAGTTCTTGTATAAAGCAGAATACTGTTTTCACATACATTCTATTAGCCTGTGTCTTTTTATTGAGGCCATTGATCTTGAGAGAGAACTAACCAGTGGTTGTTAGTTCCTGTGAGTTTTTTGATTGTTTGTTTTCTTGTTTGTTTTGGTGGTCGTGATGGTGGAAATAATAGTGTGTGTGTGTGTGTGTGTGTGTGTGTGTGTGTGTGTGTGTGTGTGTGTGCCTACTTCCTTTGTTTTGGTTTTGCAGATGTGGGGTTAGTTACTTCCTATGTTTTCCTAGGTTTGCGATCCACACTAGGTTGGAGTTTTCTTTCTTGTTATGGCTGGACTTGTGGTAGGTAATGTTTAAACTTGATTTTTTTTTCTTATTCTCTCCATCTATTGTGATTGAATGTTAGGCAGTGTATAGTAGTTTGGGTTTGTGGCTGCGGTCTCATACTGTTTGCCTGACATCTGTCCAGACCTTTCTGGCTTTCATGGTCTATATTGACAAGTCATGTGTTATTTAATATCTTTGCCTTTATATGTGACTTGGCCTTTTTCTCTTTCAGCTTTTAATATTCTCTCTTTGTTTTATAAGATTAATGTTTTGTTTATCATGTGGCAGGGTGGATTTTCTTTTCTGGTCCAATCTATTTAGTGTTCTGCAGGCTTCTTGTATGATAATGGGCTTTTCTTTCTAAGTTTTGGAGATTTTTTCTATGATATTTTTGAAAATGTTTTCTTGGCTGTGGATCCTGGAACTTATTTTATTCCATTTATTCTCAGATTTGGTCTTTTTGTAGTGTCCCTTTTGACTTAGATGTTTTGTGTCAGGAACATTGTAGTTTAAGCATTTTCTTTGATTTATGTATCTATGTATGTGTCAGCTGTAACCTCTGCACTTGAGATTATCTCTTCCAACTCTTATATTCTGTTGGTGTTGTTTGTATCTAAAGTTCCTGTTCTCTTCCCTAGGTTTCCAACTCCAGAGCTACCACAGATTGTGTTTTCTTCTGTTGCTTCTAATTCCCATTTTAGTTTGAATATTTTATTTCTTTCTCCCATTCAATTGTATTCCCTATAATTCTTTATAAGATTTATTCAATATTTCATTTGTTTGAATGGATTTTTCTCTACTTCTTTGAGAAAATTATTTTCCTCCTTAAAGCTTTTATATAATTTTCATCACCCCATATTTATAATTTTTTCTTGCTCTTCAGGGATAATAGTACCTCCCGGGATTCCTGTGGTAGGACCACTTGCTCCGGTGGGGTCATATTGCTCTAACTTCTCTTTCTTTTGTTATTGCATTGGCCTCCAGCCATTTGGTTACCTCTGGCGTTAGTAGACCTGGAGATTCCTCTAATGGTGTAGCTGTCTGTGTCCCTGGTGGGCCACGCAAGTCAGGAGCAAGCAAAGAGAGCACCAAGACAAAGGTTATTTGCTAGTGCTCCCTGGACGCCTCCTCAGGAAGGGTGGACAATGGATGCTGGAGCCTATGCCCAGCTCAGTTCTGATGGTTTCACTGTTCACGTCCCAGTTGGGTCAGGCAGGAGAGGAGCAGGCTGAGAGAGCTCCAAGCCAAAAGCTGCTCCAGTGTCCCTCAGGTTTCCTTGGTATGATGGACAATATGGGTTGTGGTCCATTCCTGACTCACCTCTGCTAAACTGCCCCCTGCTGTCTATGATCCAGATGGGCCAGGCCAGAAAGGAGTGGTAGGAGAGAGATAAAAGAAAAAACCTGTTCTGGTGTCCCACAGGCCTCCTCTGCTGGGTTGCCAGGTGTATCCTGGATTGGCCAAGCTGGTGGGTATTGGGTTGAGAGAGCCAATACCAAAGCTGCTCAGGTGTTCCATAGGCCCCTTAGAGATGACAACTAATGTGGCGTGTGCCCTGCACCCAACTCACCTCTGCTTGTTAGCTTTCTGTGTCTCAGATGTGCCAGGACAGTAAGCAGCATGCAAAGAGAAAGCCAAGTCCAAAGCTGCTTGGGCATCCCACAGTACCTCTCTGGAAGGCAGATAATGTGAGTTGTGGCCCACACCTAACTCATCTCTGCTAGTTCACTCTCTGCAGCCCAAATGGGCCAGGCCAGAGTAGAGCAGTAGGAATGAGGTCCAAACCCAAAGTTGCTAAGGTGTCCCAAGGGGCCTCTTCCTCTCTTTTCCTTAGCTTTAATCTTATTATAAGCTAAAGGTAATTGTAAGAAGCCTGAAGCATGGAAAGTGTGTTTGATGCATTTTCTTCTTCTTTTTTTTCCTGTTCTTATGTTAGTTAATTCTTTTCTTTCTTTCATTTTTTATTTTTATTTTGTTCACTTTACATCCAGATTGTAGTTCCTTCCATCAGTCCTCTATCTCAAGTCCTCAGAAAGGGAAAATCCTCTTCCCCTCTCATCTGACCTCAGCCTACCAAGTCTCATCTGGACTGCCTGAATCCTTTTGCTGTGAACTGGAAAGGCTGCCCTGCCAGGGGGAAGTGATAATGAGTGGGTACCAGAGCTTACTCCAATTTTAGCTTTTAACTTTGAATCAGCTGTGAAGTGCTCTTGTGCCTAATTTTAAATAACAAAGATCTGTCCACCGAAATCTTGATTCATTTTTAGCAACATTTGTCAGACTGGAGATATGAAGATGCTTCCTTGAGTACCTGTTCTCTTTCCCAATCAACTGATCCAATTTTGCCCACACCTCTTAGTAGTTTCATGACTGAAGTGATCATCCATACTTAACACTATGTTGTATCCTTTTACTTAAATTATTGGCTACCACTTGTGCATCCTTTTTCCTTTCACAAAATTTCTTCATCATATCCACATGTTGTTAACTATAAATAAAACTGTTATAAAATGTATACATAGGTGTCTGTTTGGACATAATTTTTCATCTAATCATTAAATAACAATTCACATGTCAAACGTGATAAAAACAATGCTTTGATTTAGGAATATTCCAAATTGTTTAACACAATAGTTTAAAATGTTTCAATACCATAGGTAGTAATGTGAATTCCTATTGGGTCATAGGCCTGCCAGCATCTTGTTATGGGCTTTTCTTGGAAGGAATCTGTTGTTTGAGGTTAGAGTCCAGATAGCCTTTCCAGACTCCAAAGCAGGAACTTCTGCTCTCTGCCTGACTTCATGTAGAGAGTGTCTTTAGACATAGATGCCCTTATAATCACATGTGATATGTGTCCTTTGAAATAGCTTCCTGTTAGCTCTCCCCTCCCTTGCCTATAGGATAATTAGGTGCAATGTTACCATCCATACAATAGGAGTATGCTCCCTAATGCAAAACAAGCATCATTAAAGTGTCTGTGTTTCCTGGATTCTTCCATCTCTGTCATGCTCTAGGACTTCCAAGCTCTGCTCCTCATCTTCTGTTCCACCTGCCTTGGTGGACTGGTGGTCAATAGCCCCTCAGGGAAGAGTAGAAATACCGGAATTCTGAGACATTCTAATAGTTGTGAATTGTTATATATTTATTGGCGCAGTTTGCATTTCCTTGATGAATGCAATGGGGTGGACTATGTTTTTATATGCATATTTACCATATAAATGTCCTTTTAGTGAAGTGTCTGTGCATGACTCTAACTCTATTAACAAAAGCTTTCCCATACTATTGAACATCATTAGATCCGTCTATTTTGAATACAATCCAATTTCAGATGCTTCTGTTTTTCCCTGTCTGTGTCTTGGTTTTTCATTCTCTTGACAATGTATTTCAAAGAATAGATACACTTAATTTAAATATCGTCCAGCTCATATTTTATTTCCCACAAATCTTGATTTTGCTGATTTATCTAGAAATTTAATTCCAGAATCACAAAGGCACTATGGAGACCATTGTCTGTTCTTCCTACAAACTGGAACTTAAGCTGCATAAGAATTGCTGCAAGTCCATGGACCCATCAACAGCATATCTGACAGAGATGAATAAGGGGGTTGGGGACATTACACTTGAATAGCAGCCCTGATTAATGCAATGACTTCATCTTCTGTTTCAATTTCATGGAGAAAAAAAGATTATAATTTTCTAAAAAAAATATGGAGGTCCCTGACTAAATGTGGTAGTCAATAGTGAGAATGTGGTTCCCCTATGAATATCTAGTCTTACTAAACTTGGCTAAGGTATAAACACAGAAAAGACCCTACAAACCCTGGGTGTTCTCCTACAGAGCCTCACAACCTTCATTCAGCCTGAATTCCTTCTTAGGTACAAAACCAAATCTATCAGGCAGTTACAGGCCTGACTGAGTCTGGAGAGCATCACTGCTACAGCTCTCTTTGATCCAGTTTCTTCCAGTAGTGAAGTGATCAGCTTCTACAGTTTTCTATACCTTCCGTCTTTCCATACTTATTGATGTTCAGGTTTAATTCCTTTGGGATAGATAAGAGGAGATCGGCTGTCATTTCACTTTTTGTATATTTGGTGAGACTGGCTTTGTGTCCTAACTTGTGGTCAATTGTGGGGGAAAGTTACCCGAGTTGCTGAATATAATGGGGTCTTTATCATTATTGGTTATTAATTGCTTTTACTTTTGTTTTGAGAGTTTGGGTAGAATGCTCTGAATATTTTTGTTATTCTGGGATTTTCTATGCTTCTATGTGAAGATGAAAATTAATCTATCATGACCTGTGAAGAATTGTATTGCAATTTTTATAGGAATTTCTTTGAATCTGAAGATTATTTTTGGTAGAATAGCAATTTTTACTGGGTTAATCCTACTAATCTTGAGAATGGCAGATCTTTCCAACTTTTGACACCATCTTCAATTTCTTTCTCCAATGACTTGAAGTTTTTACCATACAAGTCTTTCACTTGCTTGGTTAAAGATACCACAAGATATATTAAACTCCATGAAAGATGTTGTTTTCCTTATTTCTTTTTCAGAACTTTCCTCAATTGTATATAGGAGGACTACTTATTTTTGTAAATTAATGTAATCAGCTACTAGGCTAAATGTATTTATTAACTATAAGAGTTTCTTGGTGAACCTTTTAAGGTCAATTATGTGTACTATAATATCAACTACAAATAAAGATAACTTGACTTTTTCCTGTCTAATTTTTATCCATTTGTTTTCTTTCATTTGTCTTATTGACCTAGCTAAGACTTTAAGTATTATGTTGAATAGATATGGAGAGAGTGAGCAACCTTATCTTGTTCTGGATTTTAGAGGAACTGCTTTAAGTTTTTCTTCATTTCAATTGATATTGACTATGGCTGTAGGATCACTGCAAAGTTCCTTTATCATATTGAGATATGTGCCTTGTATTCCCAATATCTCAAGGACTTTTATCATGAAGGCATGTTGGATTTTTGTCACAGGTCTTTTCTGTATCTTGTGAGATTATCATGCAGTCTTTGTCCTTCAGTTTGTTTATATGGTGGTTTACATTTCTTAATTTACATATATTGAACCATCCCTGCATTCTGGGATAAACTCTATTTGATTATGGTGGATAATTTTGGGGGATGTTCTTGTATTTGGTTTGCAAGTATTTTTTTGAGTAATTTTACATATTTTTCACAAGATATTGGACTGTAATTCCCTTCCTGTTGTATCTTTATGTGGTTTGGGTATTAGGGTGAGTGTAGCCTTATAAAATGAATTGTACAATGAGCTTTTTGTTTCTATGTGGTGGAATAATTTGAGGAGGCGTTAACTTTCTGTCAAAATCTGGAAGAATTATGTGCTAAAACCATCTGGCTCTGGAAATTTTTTTGGTTGGGAAACTTTTAATGATTATGTCTATTTCACTAGAGTTTATAGGTCTTCAAATTGCTTATTGGATTTTGATTTAACTTAGTTAAGTGGCATGTATTAAGAAAACTATTCATTTCTTTTATGTTCTCGATGAAATACAAGTTTTTAGATTATGTCCTTATGATTGTCTGTATTATTCTTTGTTTCTGTTATGTCCCTTTCTTGTATTCTAATTTTGTTATGCATATATTTCTCTTTTTGTTTTGGTGAATTTTGATGAGATTTTGTAGACTTTCTTGTGGTTCTCAAAGAATACAATCTTTGTTTTATTATCATTTTTGTTTTGTGGCAATTCACTACTCATTTTTCTGTTATTTCCTTTTTTATTGTTAATTCTAGAGCTTTCCAGTGTTTCATTAAGATGATAGTTGTTATCTATTTTTTCTTTCCATGTAAGCACTTAGTGCTATGAACTTACCTCATAGAACAGCTTTCATTGTGCCCCATAATTTTATTATGTTGTATGGTGTTTTTTATTCAATTCTACAATATCTTTGATTTCTTTCTTGATTTCTGTCGTGATCTACTTTTCACTCCAAAGAGAATTGATCAGTTTCCAGGAGTTTGTAAGTTTCCTGTGGTTTCTACCCAGCTTTAATCTTCAATGGTCAGATAGGATGCATGTGTTGATTTAATTTTGTTTTTTATCTTTAGATTTGCTTTGTGTCCAAGTAGTTTTGTCAGTTTTGAACAAAGGTAGAAGATGGTATATTCTTTTTGTTTTTGTTTGTTTGTTTGTTTTTTTGTTTAGGTGAAATATTATGTAAATATCTATTAGGATTGTTTGGCTTATAACTTCAGTTATCTCTAGCATTTCTCTAGTAAGTCTTTTTCAAGATGACCTGTCTTTTGGCAAGAATGAACTATTAAAGTATCCTACTACCAGCATGTGATAGAAGAATAAAAAGTAATGCACACAGGAAAAGTAGCAGATGACTGTGGAATGAAGCAGAAAATAGTGGGCTATAATACTGTTTTGTCCCCAGTTTAGTGTAAGCAATGGATCTAATTTTAACTATTTTTTACTGTAATGACAACTAAGGAATGTACAGCTTATATCGAAGAAAACAATATAAATCACATAAAATAATATTGCCAGGTAAAGAGTGAAGGCTGGCTTAAGCTGATATCAGGAAAGCTGCAGAAGGATTTGGGGTTTGGGGTGGCCAATTCAAGTTGTCATGATACAAATTCAGTTTAAAAAGCTTCAATAATTGAATCCTTTAGATCCTACATGAACAAATACCTCGTGAGATAAAAATGTCTTTAAAATATATAGTGATGGAAAGCTTTTGTGTATCCTGTTGTGACAGATCTGTAAATCTTGCAAAACAGAAGCACAAAAACATTATTTTTACTTGATATATAAAGTACATTTGGCGTATATTATTGTCTATGATATATGTAAAAGTGTAACAAATCATTTTTTTCTAGGCTCTTTCTGTTGCTTAGAAACAGAGGAATGGGAGAAATGATAAAAATAGGTCACCGCTTAGTGAGGGATTTTCTTGCTTTTTTTTATATCAGGAAATATCATTTGAGGATAATAATAGACATAAATCATGGGTATTCTTTGCACTGCTTTGAAACAATACAATATTAGGTGAGTCTAATTTTTTCTATCATCTTGAAAATTTTTTTCCTTCACATGAAATGTTAAAAATAAAGTAAGTTATGTGTCTTATGTTTCCATAAAGGTTACCATTTTTTTTTAATAGCTGAGGAACACTTAATAGTATATATGAAATGGAGCAAAGTCATTATGCATTTAGTGGAGCTGCCTAGGCTTACGACAGCAATAACTACTGAAGGACATAAGCCTTCAAAGGATTAATTGTTTTTATGCAAACAAAAACAGAAAATTTATTATTTTGCTAAATAGTTTATTGTATGCTAATGGGTAATGTAAATATCCAGGGCATTTACTTCAGACTGATTTATGTAACCACTTGGCAGGTGTGCAACATTAATTATAATCACATTTATGTAGTGATATTCTAATTGCATGTTTATGTAACAGTCAAATTTAAAACAATTAGAATTTCCTTGTTTAATCCTTACGTAAAATTAGCATTCTGACTTACTTTCCTTAATTAAAAGGAATATTTTATCGCCATGTTCTTTCTTTTTGTAGACGCCTGCCTTGAACACTTAGTTTTCAGTATATAACCCAAGTTATAAAACATGTGAGACAATGCTCCTCCCTCCAAAAGTCATAGCCCATCAAACAAAACTCTAACGCCTCAAATGGAAAAATCTTTGTTTCTGTTGTTTGATTCCAAGAGTCTCTTGAATCAAAAAGTCTCTTAGAATGAAGAAATGTCCAAGAACAATACAGGCTACTGGAACTGCCAACTGATTTAGAAGGTAAAACCCTATTACTAGAGATGCCATGCACTTTAGACACAGGACACTGAAAGGCTGAGCTGGAACTGATTTGGAAGCCTATTTCTGAAGGACTAACTCTCAGAGCATCTGAAGGTTCTATGCAAGCTGCCAAAGCATAAAAGCAGATAATAGCCCTGCCCAGCTCTGAAACCTGCAAAGTACAGCCATGATCAACTAAACAACATACATCCAATGGTGTAGTAATATCACTTTTAGTTTGGGGTTTATCAGCATCTAACTAATTGGAATTAAGTCCTACTCAAATAGTAGGAAATTCATGCCTGTTTCTATAAATCTAGCCAACTATCTGTAGCTGAAGTGGTCATAGATCCTAGAGGAAAGCTTACTGTTACAATTTACCTAGACTAATATAACTTCTAAATGTTTTCTAATATTTATCGTTACACCCACAGATAAGTTTGGCTCTCAAACACTTTTCAAAGTATCATTTTGCAAAAGATGGAGGCTATTACAGAGAACCACAGCTAATCCAAATGCAGAGATCACTAATCCTCTGGTGGCTAGTCCCAACCAACATATCGACAATAAAACCTCTAAATCCAAGGCTAGACAAAATATCAGAAGAGGAGACAGAAAGATTGTAACAACCAAAGGATCAAGACATGTGTTATTGCATAGTATCTTACAGACATTACAATGAAGATACACTCATGAAATCTCAAAAAGATGACCACCTAAAGATGATCTGAATAATAATGTCACTGAGTACAATAGGAAATATTGAAATTTGCAGGCAAAAGGATGGAACTAGAAATGATCATCCTGAGTGAGGAAATCCAGACCCAGAAAGACACACATAGTGTATACTCAATTATAAGTAGAGTATTAACCCAACTTCGATGTCCTCTGAGTGATTCCACCCAGCAGAGCATTGGAATGAAAGCGAAAAATTTTAATTATCATTAAAACAACCAGAACAGCAGAGCTCTCAGCTCTCTGACTCATTAAGAATGCAGGTCAGCAGGTATGCTCGCCAAAGGCCCCAGATGATAAGTCACAAAGGCCTACTGAGTGTTCCAGGGACTGGCTGGCCACAAAAGATAGGGAGGAAACACAAGGACAAATTCCTGAGAGAAACAGGTACCGGACATGATCGAGTGAGTAATGAGCCAAGACCCTTCATCCGATCTTATGGTGTTTGCCTAATTCCTCCTTGAGGCCCGCACACAATGTTCCTGGTTTGAGTTTAACCAGACGTTCCATTAGCTCAGATAAACATCCACCCTCGGGTTCTGAGATTAAGTCTGACCTTACCCCAGATCTGCTTACACAATTTGCTGATGTTCGAAACAACCAATTGTGTGTGGCCGTGCCAAAACTTCCCTCTCCTGCCAATAAACTGCCTCATGTGTTTACAGCAAGACAGTCATTTGTGTGTCTTTGGGTGCGCACCATCCCGAGGCTTGAGTAAGGGTCTCCCTTTGGGGGTCTTTCAGGAACAGATGCTGGGATGCAATGCCCAGCCAGATTCTGGGTGAAGCGATGACAGTGGTATGGAAGAGTTGGGGGAGAAGGACTAAGAGGGTTCAGGAGCCCCACAAGGAGGCCATCAAGGCTGGCAATTCTAGATACATGGGGCCACACAAAATGTTGCACCAACCAAGGAAAATGCCTGCAGTGTACCTAGACCCCCTGTTCAGATGCAACCTATGTCCAGCTCATTCTCAACAGTTTTGTGGGGAGCAGGGACTGCCTCTGACATGAACTCTGGTGACCCCAATTTGATTAATTCCCCTTGCTGGGGAGGCCCTGTGGGCACACAGAGGAAGGGGATGCAGGCTAACTCGACGAGACCTTATGGCTATCGTCATATGATGGGGGAGGAGATCCCCTTCTGTCAGAGGTCTAGGTGAAGGGAATAAAGCAGAAGAGGTAGGGAGGGAGAGTGGGAATGGGAAGATACCAGGGAGGGGATAGCAATTTGGATATAATCTGAATAAATTATAATTAAACACTCTTGGTTGCTTGCTTTAGACAACCATTGGCTATCAAACCAGAATCAGATTTCTCCAGGATGACTTCCCTGAACAGTTATTCAATCTGAAGTGGTCAGCTTAAAAAAAATGTACACACAATAAACAAGTAGACTCAGTAAGGTGTGTGTGTGTAAGAGAGAGAGAGAGAGAAAGAGAGAGAGAGAGAGAGAGAGAGAGAGAGAGAGAGAGAGAGGGAGAGGGAGAGGGAGAGGGAGACAGACAGAGAGATAAAGGATATATATATATATATATATATATATATATATATATATATATACACATTAATAGAAAGGTCATGGAATTGAAAGGGAGTGGGAAGTAGATGGGAGGAGTTGAATGGTAAAGGCAAAGGGGTGGAAATAATTCAAATACAGTAGTCATGTAAGAATCTCTTTTTAAAAATTAAAGTTAAATTAAAATTAAAAATGTGTGAATTGGATTTCTGCTCAGATATCCACATTATAATTTTATATTATATGTGTACATATTAATATTGTAGTTATTGTTTATCATCATTATATCAGTATCATTGTTTTTATTATTATTATTATTATTATTATTATTATTATTATTATTATTATTATTATTTGTATGTGTCCATGGTGCATAACATTAGTGAGTATGAGAATACAAGTGCAATGGGGCATGTGTGTTGGTCATAGTACACCTTTTAGGACTCAGTTCTCTTCTACAGTGTGGCTGAGGCAGGATCTTTAAAGCAGTTTCAGCTGTGGTCTGGACTCCAGATGATCTGCCCCTAAAGTTTGGGCAATTCTGTTGTGCTGTCTTCTTTCTCACTGAAGAGGTGTTGGGATTTCATATGCTTGCCATCGTATCTAGCATTTAATATGAGTTCTAAAGATAAACCTTGGGACACCAGACTTTTGTAACAATCTATTTTACATACTGAGCCATTGTTCTAGGCTCTGAAGTGTATTTTTGAAGATTCAAAACTATGAGACTTCAAGAAATCAAAAGAAAATAATGCTATAAGGAAATGTTTAAAGAAAGTGAACTGTACTATAGAGAAATTGCACAAACTTTAATTTTGGAGAAAAATTTAGCCCAATATGTCTTAAAGAGAAAATTAAAATATGGTAAATTTCATGCTGTTGGTAAAAAAATTTAAGAGCTTCAAGAACTGCTGATAAATGTGGGGACATATTTTAGTAAAGAGTTATAAAATGGTAGGTTTATATGTGTGGGAGGGCAACACTATTAAAATAAAAAGTGGATACTATAATACAGAGAACAATTCACTTGTTGGCCACAATAGAGACAGTTATGTTTAAGAATTTGTATTTGTGCTTTGTATACATGTGGCAATGCACAACTTCCAGGAAAACTGTCAATTTCTTTCTTGTGACATTTAAAAATAAGTGACCGCTAAACTTCCCCTTTGCTGGGACATTGAATCAACCTAGCTATCTCTGATCAGATGTGCGGATCAGAAGAATGTTTCCTGTAGACTCAGTGGAGTAAGACTCTCCTCACATGAAAACTGAAATCTTCATATTTCCAGGTAAGTGGATGGACATGCAAAAATTACCCTGAGTTACATAATTCATCTCTACACAGTTAAAGGTAGCACGTTCTTCCCCATACTTTGTTTTTTAGATTCAAATATTTTGTATTGTGTGTTTACATGTTAGTTATATTTTTATTTCTGTGTTAAAAACCAAGACAAACAGTCAAAAAATCATGACAAAGAAAATATAGATTTAAAAAAATGTTTATTATGGATATGTTTCCAGAAAGTTGGTCTCCGCAATGGTAGGGGCAGCATGGCACCGGGCCACAGGCATGGTGGCAGAAGGTGGAGACAGCTGAGGGCTCCTTTTCCAATTGCCAGTATGAAACAGAGATACTTAAAAAAAAAATGGCTCAAGTGTCTAAATTCTCAAATCTCAGCTCCACTGACACACTTCCTCCAAGGTCACGCCTCCTAACCCTCCCCAAACACTGCCACCAAATGGAGACCAAATGTTCAAATACATAATCATATGGGAGGTGTTCTCATTTAAAGCACATGAGGACTAGAAAACAAATGGAAACCAGAAAATAGAAAGGAGACGTGAGGAGAGCACATGATAAGGGAGAATGGGTAATAGATTATGGGTAAAATGAAAGGGCTGAATGGAGTATTGGGAACGTTGAGGGAGTTCTGGGGAAATCGAGGATAAAACGAACTGATACTATGTATGCTTTCGTATGCTTTCTTTAGAGAGGAAAGCCTACTGTATATGCTGCACCAGATGCCAGGACCTTGCTGGAGAAAATTAAGGAGGAACCTGACCAGACTGGCCAAACCAGTTATTACTTTCTCGTGTCTTATTTAAAAATAATCCCAACAACTAAGCTTTATTGTAAAACTAAACTACCTGGTCTTCAACTTTATCAGACTTGAGAAGGTATAAACTTGATTACCTGAATATGCCGGGAGTGCAAATTAGTAGCTTTCCAAATGAGAAGATGACAGAGACAGTTTTCTACCTGAATAGTCACCCAAAATTTCTATTATGTTGGAATATTGTCTTCAGCCTTCTGGTCGAATATATCTGATAGACATATTTATGAGGCAGGAACTATTGAGGACTTGCTTAACCTTAATATGTTTCTAGGTCTAGATAGATATTTTAAGTTGATAATGACAAGATCTGACAGATATTAATTTACGTTCAGAATTTTAGATGCACCAAGATAGGAAAGATGTTTTCTTTAAGGCTGTCAAATACAAATAGCCCAAACTGTGGGAAGGATTGTAAGCTTTGTCACAGGTGAAAGCAGTCTTGGCGGGCTTTGCCCTTGGACACGCCATGGATACTCCCTGAGATTAACCTTGAGATAGACTGGGTAGAGCCATCCTGGGCCTGGAATTCAAGAAGCAGACAGGGGACTCCCACATGGACTATTGTGTTTCTAATCAACCCTCGATGGGAGGAAGAGACTGCCCTTGCAGGTGAGAGACAGACAGGCAGAAAGAAAGAGAGGTGCAGCAGGTTCAGACTGAGCTAGAGTACATATGGATTGGGAAAAGGATCAGCGAACAGGCCAGAGACACCTAAGGACCAGTCCCGTGTATTGGATACAGGAAGGTTCATTCTTTTTCCCCTTTAACCTTTTTTCCCTCTTGTTAAGCTAGTTGGGTTGTATAATAAAGTTTAATTATTAAGAAACAGAGCCAACACCAAACACTAAGAATGTAACATTTATATAATTCCTGATTGTGTCGTGGTTCTTCTTGCTATAAACACATTATTGTATATATATGTAATAATATAAATGTGTATCTAAAAAAAATAAAAATTTTTAATTAATAAAAAAATATTTGCCTCCCCAGAGACTACCTCTGTTTGCCCTTTCCAACAAATCCGCCTATGTGGGTCTGCCACGTGGTGTGGTGTGATTTGTATATCTGTTACATAGTTACAGTGTGCAATTCTAACAGTTGGGTGCTGCCTTTGGGAGGCAAGAACTGATCTCAGGAAAACTCCAAGAGCAGTGGCATGCTGTTGAGCTCTGCGTCATCTCTCCAGCCATAGAAGTTACATTTAAAAGTTTCATTCTTAATGTACAAAATAGTGTGGCAAATCATATTTTGGGAGGTACTCTGTAGCCATGTATACATGGCTGTGTGAGCAACCCTGGAAAGGACAAAATAATTAAAACAGTCTGACTATACTCACTGTGTTTCAATTTCCTGATAAAAATGTGCCATGCATCTGTTGTCACACTGAGTCCTTACACTAGTTTCTTTTTTCTTTACTGCCAGTTCACTGGGAGAACCCAGGGATCCATGAATGTTGGTTACTTAACACTCTCTCTAAATATTCTTTGCAATGTTTTGACATTGTAATTCTAGGTAGGTCCTTACTAAGTTGTCCAGGCTTCACAAAACATAAAACTGTAATTTATAGCTCCAAAAACAATATTGAAATTTTAGAGTAATGGTACTGAATCCACAGCTTTTTAAGAAAGAGTCCTGGCACAAGCGATGCTGGACGTTATCCATAATGATTTTGTCTTTCACTACACTGTAGCCCAGGAAAGTCTTGAACGTCTCCAGTCTCCTGCTTGGTCTCCTTAGTAGCTAGAATTCCAATCTTAAACAACCAGGTTTTGCTATTTATGCTACTTTACACATGAACTCCTTGGTGTATAATCTTAATGTAAACTCTGTGAGCACTCCATAAGTTCAGCACAAATACACACACACACACACACACACACACACACACACACACACACACGACTAAAACCTAAAACCATAAAGTCTTTAATTACTAAAAATTAATCAAAAAATAGAGAGATGTCTAAAGTTTTAAAGTACATATTTTATAAAGGATATCAACATTTTTATTTTTTATTAATTCTTTGAGAATTTTGACAAAGTGGTTTTTTTCACTTTTACTCCCCACTCTCGGGGTGCTCCTAGATCCACATTCTTTTCTGGACCTACCCAATTTTTTAAACATTGCAAGTTCTTGGCATAGCCTTTCAGTGGAAGGTGGTTAATTACCAGGGGGTAAACAACTAGAGGAAGCTGCCTCTCTTCCACCAGGTAAAAATTGCTAATCTTTCCACAGGTAAAGGAGAGACTTCATACTCAACTCACCTCTCCACGTTGGGATTTGTTCTGGGGTGGTCGTGCACATGTCATGTACATGTTGTTCCAAGTGCTATGAGGTCCTATGTGTAGTGCCCTGCTGTTTCCAATGTCACTGTTTCCTTGTAGTTTTCCACTGCCTCTGCCTCTCAGGGTTCTTCTGATTCCTCTTCCACAATAATGCGAGAGCCTTGGGGAAAAGGCTGAAGTACATTTGCTCCACTTAGGGTTGGGCATTCTAAAGTTTTAAAATTTCAGCCCTTTGGCCAGTTGTTCCTGTGTTAACCACTATCTACTTTATGAAAATTTTACACTAGTTATTAACTGGTTATGGAATTCAGAAATTTAATTTCACACTGAGAAGACATTATTCAGTGCTACTTTTAAACCATCAATTCTTTCCCTATATTTAATGTATAAAATATATAATAACATATGAGTACAAAATAGTTTCATTGCAATGAAACTTGTTTCTTGTTTAATAATAACCATAATACAAAGGGATGGAAAACTTAAAGACAGAAACCATAGATCTTCCATCTCTGCTCTATATATTTGATATGCATGGCTATAATTAAATAAGTGACTTTTGAAAGGGCATTTGAGTATTATCTCATTTAGGATAAATTTTTTAAAATGGATATTGATATATTGACATGCCAAATAACGTTTATGAATATTTTAATACTATTCCACTGTTGTACATGGGGGTGAATAGAGCTTGTGTGATTGTATGATTACATATGAGTTTTCAAATCACAAAAAGATTAATTTGATTATCTTAAGTTCACAAGTAGTCCAACTTAATTCTTGTCCAAATGGGTCCTTTATTATTTTTTTATTCGTTTGTTTGGGTTTTTTTTTTGGGGGGGGGGATGGCTGATTCTATTGATGTAAAATAAGAATGCATATCTAAGAAAAAACTAAAATATGAAAAGGCATTTTTGAAGCTAGGTAAGTTTGTGATACACATTATTTCTCAGTTCACATAAGCAGTTATTTAAATCCTGCTTAAAATATTAAACATTTATAGGCGTTCGTAACTGCTTCCTCTCATTTTGACACATATGTTTAAGTACTTTTGTGTTAAAATGGGCTTTTACAGTTCTCAGCCTGTTGTCAGAGCTGATGTGCTCCTGGGAATGCGTCTTCAGTGCACTGTGTCTGCGCTAACTTCCATCTCCTCTTACACAACATATGCTGCATCCTCTCTCATTGTCACCTTATGAAAATCAGGTACCTTTTCTCCCAGTAAATATTGATGCACATTTTTATGCTGAAACCTCTAGGAGATTTGGGAGTAGAAATGTGGTATGAATGTCTATTTTCCTCTCCTCTTAAATCATATTTTCTAGTGTTTTTTTTATGAAGTGCATGAAAATAAAATTTGGCATTTAACTTCTTAGAAACCATATATAGAGATTAAACTATGTGAGGATATTTAAAAGTACTTATGAATAATGAGGAAAGACTACTTGTTATCCCTTTAATGTTAATGTTGGCACAAACAAAAAGAGAAATACTATCAGTTAAATTACAGTTAAAGATACAGTCTACTGACTTCTACTTCCACTTACGGAAAAATTACCCTGAAAGACAGCGATATGGAACTCAATTGTTTGTTCATAAAATTATTTAATGTAGTGATATGTTTTCAAGTCAGAGATATAATACAATGATTGGAATTAAATCCCATGAGACAACTTTAAAAAATTTTAATGAGTGATATAATTATTTCAGTTTCTCTTTTTGGTCACACTATTCTGTCAAAGTGGCAATATATATTTAAATACTTTCTTGTGGAAAATATTATGTCAAAAATACAACATATTTTCACAATGTATCTTAGGCTTTCAAATTATTAACAAATGAATATTGATAGGAAGTAACGTGGATTCTTCGCATTTGCTGCATGATCATTTATAGCATAAAATAATATTGAAAAGAACTTTTATATCTTAGAAAACAAATTCCTAAACAGATTAACCTCTACTCTGCACTCAAGCCTGTTAGAGTGATTTTTGTGTGTGTGTGTGCACTGTGTATTCAAATGCTAATTTCTATACCTAGAGAGTTGAGTACAGGCCAGACTTTAGTACTATCATTAATATGAAGATTTCCTCTTTAGAATTTTGTAAACATTGTTCTCCGTCACCTTGTGATTGGTGAAATAAAGAGCTGAACAGCCAATAGCCTGGAAGTAGAGGAGAAGAGGGACTTCTGGGCAGTGAGAGATGGTCTCATGTCTGGACGAGAGAAGGAGTCACCAGAAGGAGAAGCTGGTGCCACAACAAGATTAAGATGGCAGGTCACAAGCCACAGGGACAAGTGTACACCAGGCCAGTGTCGCTGAGTTATAATAGCTAAATATGTACCCAGCTATAGTGCCTGAAGCTTATAATAAACATATAGATTATCGTGTCATTATACAGAACAAGCATAGGCATAGAAATCCCACAATGATACACCAGTCCATGTAAACTATATTCTTCACATGCTTATGAAAATGCGTACATGAATTTAGTGCTTGTAAATAAAATAATATACAGGAAAACTTCTGATTATAGGCTTCAAAGTCCCTTTATATATGCAGAAAAGCAGGAAGGAAAAACATCTCTCTTCGACTGAAGTTTGTTTTAGATGGATAATAGCAGTACCTGCCTATCCATAAAATTTCCATAATTTTAGCTTTCAAGGCTTAAAGTTTCTGATAAAAAAATTTAATTTCAATGAATGAAAATGTGAGTTAATGGATAATCTCCTGATTTTATTCAAAATGCTAATATAAATACTTAAAAGAAATGCATGAAACCGCAGTTTATTTTTGGATTTATTTATTTATTTTATTTATTTTTATTTTTATCATTATTTTTCATTTTTACATATTTATTTATATTATTACACATATATACAAAACTGCATACAGCAAGAAGAAACATGAAACACTCAGGCATTATATAAATGTTACATTCATAGGGTTTTGGCTCTTTGGCAAACTTGAAGAAATGAGCATCAGTGAACCTCCTTATGGAGATGGCTTCAAATGTGGCAAACCAGCCACTGAGCACAATGTCCTTGTTTCTGCCACAGAATTCTGCCTAAAGATGGGGAAGCTTGGGTGCAGGCAGAGTTGATGGCCAAGCTCTGCCAAGCAGGGTAAGCAAGTCCTCAACAGTTCCAGCCTCACAAATATGTCTGTCACACATATTGGGCCAGAAGGCTGAAGATGATGCTCCAACCTTATAGAGAGATTTGGTGTTCAGACAGCAAACTGTCTCTGTCGCTTTCTCATTGGAGAAGCTGCTAACCTGCACTTCCTGTCTACTCAGATAATTAATTTTATTCCTTCTCAAGTCTCTCATGGGGTTGAAGAGCAGATAGTTTAGTTTTACAATTAAGCTTAGCTGTTTAGGGGTTAAGATGTTTTTAGGTGTAGATAGACGTTTTAAGTTGATAAAGATGAGATAGAGATATTGAGTGACATTCAGAATTTTAGATGGACCAAGATAGGAAAGATGTTTTTATTTGAGTTATTTTGTGCTGTGGTGGTTTAAATGGGAATGGCCCCCATATACTCATGTATTTCACTGCTTGGCTGATTGTTAGGAAGTGTGACCTTGCTGGAGTAGGTGTGGCCTTGTTGGATGAAGTATGTCACTGGAGGGTCAGGCTTGAAGTCTCAGATACTCAAGCTATGCCTAGTGGGGTTCATTCTTGTTTCTGCTGCCTGAGGATGTGGGTGGAGAACTCTCAGCTCCTTCTCTAGCAGCATCTCTGCCTGCAGCTTGACAAAATTCCCACCATGATAATGGGCTAAACCTCTGACTGTGAGCCAGCCCCAATTAAATGTTTCCCTTTATTAGAGTTGCTGTGGTTATGTGCTTCTTCATAGCAATAAAACACTAAGACATGTACCCCAAGTTTTTTGTGCACTGTTAATTTAATCTAAACTTTTTACAATACTGTTAAAAATTATGGATCAATAAATACAACTTGAAAGAAATAAGATACATTCATATTACAAAAATAAATTATATATAATAAGATTTTTAAAAAATAAAACAAGAATTAATATATAACTATAGGACTTTTTAAAATATTTATTTTTTATTATATTTTTACATATGCATTTATATCATTACACATATATACAATAAGCTACATATAGGAAAAAGAACCAGAAGAAATCAGGAATATATATATATATATATATATATACACATATATGTAACATTCATAATTTTATGGCTATTTGTATTTGGCAGTATTAAAGAAAACATCTCTCCTATCTTGGTAAGTATAAAATTCTGAACGTAAATTAATATCTATCATAGCTCATCTATATCAACTTAAAACATCTATCTAGACCTAGAAATATCTTAACTTCTAAACAACTAAGCTTAGTTGTAAAGCTAAATTATATGGCCTTTTAAAACTATAACATACAGGCGGTTTAACATGCAATTCCTGATAAAATAGTGTTCTGGACCATATCTATTATTGTGACAATATCATTGATAGATGTGATAGTTATTCTCTGCTTGGTCACCTAATTTATCTCGTATCAATTCAGATTTACAATAACAACGACAGCATCTAATATAAACAACCAAACTGTGAACCAGCAAACAAGTCCAAGGGAAGCTAAAATGAGATGGCTTCAGACAATTTCTGCTAAACAAGGTGTCAATTGCCCTTTAACCTGTAGAAGCGATGTCTTTACAGCAAAACACGAATGTTGATTAAATATATTATTTTTTGCATTATGACTGCAGAAGTCATATTAACTAAATATAATGAAATCACATATTAAAAATATATAATATAGTTGCCAAATAGATAAAGGGCAATATAAATACATTTCATACATATGTGTTCAGCTCTAATCATCAGAGATAGTTGACTTGAATTAAGACAGCTTTAGAGGCATTTGTGTGTACAATAAAACAGGAAATGAAAAGAACTTACAAAAGGAAACTCTTAAAAGCTTGGGTAAAATATATTTCTGAAAAGGGAAATACTGGGCTAGCAATATGCTTGTCATCAAGCCTGAGGAAATTCCTGGAGCCTGTATATTAAAGGATAGCCATAACATCCACATGTTTACAGAGGCACAAATACACACACACACACACACACACACACACACACACAGAGAGAGAGAGAGAGAGAGAGAGAGAGAGAGAGAGAGAGAGAGAGAGAGAGAGAGACAGAGACAGAGACAGAGACAGAGACAGAGACAGAGACAGAGACAGAGACAGAGACACAGGGAGAAAGAGACACACAGAGAGACAGACAGAGAAATAGAGAGACAGAGAGAGAGAGAGATAGATAGAGACATAGAGAGAGACAGAGAGAAAGCTAGAGAGACAGAGACTGAGACAGAGAGAGAGAGAGAGAGAGAGAGAGAGAGAGAGAGAGAGAGAGAGAGAGACAGAGAGAGGGGGTGCAGGGAGGGAGAGACAGAGGAAAACACAGAGAGAGAGAGAGGGGGGGGAGAGACACAGAGAAAGAAAATACAAATAAATATAAAAAAAAAAGACAAAAAAAAAACCCATAATATTTTTATGTAGTATATCAGTAAGGAGAAATTCATTGAAATATATATGGAAGTCAGTAGTTACTTGCTAGAAATAGCCAAATAATGTGTTTTGAATTATTACTAGAACTTCAATGTTCCCAAGATATAGCTTAAAAATGAAGCAAATAAAGGATATCATATTGCTATTGCATGTTAGCAATTATTAGCTCACCAAGTAAATTTCCATGTGATTAAGTGTGACAGACATATCTTAGTGTGTCCTTGTGTTCTTACTCTGCAATTTACCCTTGTTCATGTACATGGGGCTCCTATGCTTGCTGCATGCATAGCATGACTCCAATGTATGTTGTGTGTGTGTGTGTGTGTGTGTGTGTGTGTGTGTGTGTGTGTGTGTGTGTTAAGCTTTCTTGCTGAGATATAAATTTGATGAGTTGTTTCAGGATGTGAGCTTACATTTTCTGAATGAGATAATATTGGAGGTCCTGTCTTAGGAAAATATGATATCATCTTAGCAGTCATAGTAGTCTTTTTCCAATATCTAGAAATGAAATGAGTTTATTTTTATGGTGGAAAGAAAACTATTTTGGTCAATAGCCTGAGTAAAAGTGGAAGATTTTTTCCTTTTATTAAAAATAGATTTTATTATCAAATATTATATCCTGATTATTGTTTCCCCTCATTCTACTCCCATCCAGGTCCACTCATTTTCTCTCTCTCTCTCATTACAAAACAAACAGGGTTCCATAATATACTAATAAAATAAAGTAATATAAAATATAAATATATAATAAAATAAATAAATATAAAATGCAAAACAAAAGCTAAAACAGAGGAATAGGACAGAACAACAGAAGAAAAAGGGCTCAAACAAAGACACAGAAAACAAACGTAGAGTCTCAGCTACTAACACTCAGGAATACCATTAAAACACTAAGATACATACACAATAGATCTATAGGATTAAAAGAGTGAAGAAAAAATAAAAAATAAAAATAATACCTGCCTTCAGGACACGCAGTCAACAGAACTCCATAACCTTGCCTCTGGAGAAAGCCTTTAGGATTCAGGATCATTAAGGTCTGCATTCCCCCAGGAGGAACCAGATTAGAGCCTGCCAAGTCTTTCTCCTGTCTGCTGGGGGATACACCTGTCAGACCTCCATAACCTTCCCCCTAGAAGACAACAGCCAGCCCCAAGATCATTTAGGCTTGTGGGTCCCCAGGAAAAGTCAGGTTAGACCCCAGCCAGTCTTTTTCCTGCTGACCTGGGAAGCAGCCAGCAGGGGATCCTCCAAGGCTCCATGTCCTCAAGAACATTCAGGCAGCATAAATGAACAGCCTGCAATTCCCTGAGCTCCAGATATCTGAAAAACACTTAAAGAAATACTCAGTGTTATTATTCAACAAAGAAATGCAAATCAAAATGACAATGAGATTCCACTTTACAGGCTTCAGAATGGCTAACATCAAAACCTCAAGTGACAGCACATGCTAGTGTGGCTATGGAGTAAGTGGAACACTCTTCCATTGACGGTGGAAGTGCAAACTTTTAAAACCATTTTGGAAAACAATCTGGTGTCTTCTCAGAAAATTCAGAATAGCTCTACCTTAAGACGCAGTTATTCTTGGGCATATACCCAAAAGATGCTCCACTATACAAGGATACTTGCTCAATTATGTTGAAAGCAGCGTTACTCATAATAGCCAGAATCTGGAAACAGTGAAGATGCTCCTGAACCAAAGAATGGATAAAGAAATTGTGGTGCATTTACAAAATGGAATACTACTCAACTATTAGAAACAATCATTAAATGTGCATGCAAATGGACGCATCTATAAAATATCATCCTGAGTTAGGTAACCCAGACACAGAAAAACACACATAATATGGGAAATAGAATAGACAGTGAAAGTGAATGAAGAGAAAGAAAAAAAAAAGAGAGGGAGTGAAGACAGAAACAAGGTGAGGATCAGATGTGGGAAGAGCAGGGGCAGGAGGATAGAGGGCTTTCAGAGAGAAGAGAAACTGTGGGTTGGGCATCTCTGAGACAAGCTGGAGACCTACCAGAGCGTAGGCTCCTCAGAGGATACGATAGTGACCCTAGCTGAGACATACCCCCACCCCCAGTAGCAGGGATCACGGAAAACGAACAGGCCACCCTCAAACAATACACAACTCCGAGTAGAGGGAAGGGAATACCAACCACCTGAAAAAACTTAAACTCAAAAAATTTCCCTTTCTGCAAGATGTGCTGGGATAAAGATAGAACACATTAAACAGAGATTGAGGGAAGGTCCAACCAATGCCTGGCCAACCTGAGATGCACCCCATGGGAGACATCCAACTCTTGACAGTAGTAATGGCATTCTGCTGCTTGCAGATGGAAGCCCAGTCAGTATAGCTGTCCCCTGATAAGCCCCACCCAGTAAAGTATCTAAACAGATGCTGAAACTCATAGGCAAACATTATGCACAGGTCTGGAAGCCTTGTGGAAGAGTCAGGGGAAGGATAGAAGGGCCTGGAGGTGACAGAAGCTCCACAAGGAAACCAACACAGCCTACTTACCTGGACCCAGGGGTCGGTTAGCGGCTGTTCTTATTTTCTGAGAAGTAGGGGCAAGGAGGATGGGGGAAGAGGGAGGGGGAGTGGAACTGGGAGGAGAGGAAGAAGGAGCCTATGGTTGGGATGTAAAGTGAAAAACTAAATAAATAATTTTTAAAAGAAATAATATCATTTTTTAAAATGAAAATCTATGGGAGGATTTAAGAGCCAAGGAATTTTTGTGGTGTACCCAAAAGAATAGCCTATTTCCCCAGTGATACCCCCTTGGGGATCAAACATTCATTTGTAAGTGGTTATTAATTATAGATTACCTCAGGATTAGGGGTTTGATAAAGACATGCCATGTAGGGCTGAGTGTTCGAAGGTCTCTCACTGTTTGCAAAATCTAGCTGTGGGTTTCTGTATCTTAAGTGAAGTCCCTATGGATCCATAACATTGTATGCTTGCAAATTTAGCAAGCAGCATATGGATAATGACACATTCAACTGGGCCTGCGGAATCTTCAAAGACATTTTCCAACGCGCAATTATAAGAGTAGTACACCCCATACACATTTACTTCTTTAAATGAATATCTGTTAAATGATTTTAATTACACAGCCTAGATTTGCCCATTGCTGGGGTGGGATGGGAGTCTACTTAAAACATACTTCCTTCGTCTCACTAAAGATTATCTTTAATAAGACTAACTTCTTTAAATATATACAATTTATTTTGACACAATTTTTGATTTGGTCACATTTTTTTTTAGTCAAACTGCAATCAATTTTATGTTCTTTATTTTTTTTTCCTGAACTATTTTTGCACTTTCTTCTCCCAAATGTTCCCAGATCCTTACCTTTTTGACCACCCAAGTGCTGGTTACATTCCCTCTCTCTCTCTCTCTCTCTCTCTCTCTCTCTCTCTCTCTCTCTCTCTCTCTCTCTAAGAATATAACACAAAGGCATACTGATGTCAAAACAAGAAAAAAAAACCTAAAAACTAAAAAAAGCAACACAAAAAGCATGCACATATCACCACCACCATCACTACCACCACCAACAATAACAACAAACACAAAGATGGTTTTCTCCTGGCTAACTACATATGACCACGGGGCATACCCTGAAGTGTGATTAATATACAGAGTGACACTACATTGAAGAAAGCTGATTTTTTTTCTTCTCCCAGCATATATTACAGACAGCTTGTTGGTTTGGTGTGGGACTTGTATACATCTTCTCTTCCCTAAGCTAGTACTATTTTCTGTGAACTTCCTCAGGTTTTAGGCATAATATCCACATCTCTGTGAGTTTATATAAATATCAGCAACCTTGTACCTGGGTGATACAGTTTTCTTGAAGTCAACCAACTTTGTGTCTTATATTCTTTCTGCCTCCACTTCTACAAGGTCCATGTGCCTTGAGGAGTTGTGTTTGATAAAGACATCCCATTTAGGGCTGAAACATCCAAAGTCTCTAATTCTTTGTCTCATTGTGACTATCTGTGTCAATTATCATCTACTTTAAGAAAAGCTTCCCTAGCCAGGTGAGGTAGCACTCTCCATTAATCCCAGCTCTTTGGAGGCAGAGGCAGGCAAACCACTGTGGGTTTCAGGCCAGCCTGGTCTACAAAGCGAGTCCAGGATGGCCAAGGCTACACAGAGAAGACTTCTTCTTGAAAAATGAAAAAGAAAAGAAAGAAAAGTAAGAAAAGAAAAGAAAAACTTCCCTGATGAGTGTTGAGTGATGTACTGAGCTATGAGTTTAGCAATATATCATTAAATGTCAATTTATTTCTATATTCCTTTAGCAAGATAAATAGTAGCAAGCTTTCCCAGGGGTTGATGGCTATCTATCTAGTCTCAGTTTATTAGCTACTTAGCAGTGCCAGATATGAGCTCTGTCTCATAGAATAGGCCTTAAATGTAATCACAGTTCATTAGTTAATCCAATAACTTTTGTGCCACTATTGTACCAATACACCTTGGAGGCAGGTTGCTGTTTCAGGTTGCAGGGTTTGTAGATGGATAACATGATGATTGCTTTAATCTCCTCTGTTCTATGCAAAGTACCTTCAAGCACCATAAATTGAAATTCATATAGGTGGATCTTCTATTTGAACACTAGCACAACTTCTCCATGCTCAATGACAGAAGTATTCGGTTTCTTCAGTAATAGGTTCTTACAGTCAGATTATGGAAGATATTCAACAGCCTTAGCAATAGCCTATGATGCTTCCATGGGATATGGGACATTTTTGGGCAATGAATCAGCATGTTACTCATTTTCTGTATTATTTAACTGCTTGCCGTATAGAGTGCAACTTATAGATGGAAATTTTATTGTGGCTCACTGTTTCAGAGGAGTCACATTGAGCATCTCAGCTAAAGAGGAAGAGCATGCATAAGGTGTTACTAGTATCAGCGTAGATCAGGAAAATCAGAGAAAAGAATCAGGAACAAGTATAACCTTTAAAACCCAAGCACTGGCTATTTGCTTCTGCCAGCTAGCCCCCAAATCCTAAATGTTTGTGATCCAAATTAGTTCATATTCTTCAGACCAAATATCCAGAACATAAACCTTCCATAGACATTCATCTATATCCATAGACATTCCATAGATATTCATCACAAAGTTGGTGTTATGACAATGCTAGTTTATTTATGCACAAACATATATTTATGCACGAGTAACATATATTTGAATATATATTATTGGGTTTGTTTTATTTAACATATAACAATTAAAGTGTTCATTCTGTTAGTTTAATTCCTGTTGTTGTGATAAAATATCTGACAAAAGCAATTCAAAGGAGTAAGGGCTTAATAGACAACCTAACCATGACAATTTCTTATTGATAATCCTTTTCCAGGTGGTTCCACATTGTGTTAAAAGGTCTGTTTAGTCTAACAGTTACATTAAGTCATATTTCACTGTAGTGCTAGGTAATTTCTTAATCAAATTGGATAATTTTTACTTTGTATTTATTTGATAATAGTGGAAAAATTTCCACAGAATTTAGTCTCTCTTTTCAGTGTTTCAGCACATTTTATTGCAATGGTGGCCACTTGAGACACACAGCCCAACAGCTGCTCCCCATTTTGCTTAATGCTTTGTTTCATTGCTTGTGTTCCACAACTTACTGATTTTTAAATCACTTTCCCCTTCCTTGGGAACATCTGGTATTCTTTCTTTGCATGTTCTAAAATGTATTAATTTGTCTGAGCAAGAGGTTTTTTTCTGGTTTGGAATACAGCCAAGTCTGAAGATTATTTTAATTTGAAAACAGTGACTTAGAAACTATAGCTATTTATGATAAAATGTGCTTTTGCAGTTACCTCACATTCTAGGACAGATAAAACATGATTGCAAAGAAATATAATTATACTGGAGCATAAGATCTCTTAAAGCCACAGAGGGATTGCATCGTATTTCTGTAATTTTCCCATGGATTACAAAATGTATTGCTAATATGTTTAAAACTAGTATGAAGTGTGGTTATTTCATACATATACATGCTGTATTTTGATCAAACCCACTGTTTACTCTAGTTTCTCCTTTACCCTCTACCACTTTTTTCTTCTAAGAGGTTTTTTTTTTTTTTTTTTTTTTTTTTTTTTGCTCTTTTTAAAACCCACTGAGTCTGTTTGCTAGTGTCTGTATGTGCATGGGTGTAGAGCCATCTATCTCCTCCATCATGAATACATGAATACTCTCACATTTCTGAAGAAAGCTGATTCCCCCTCTTCCAGGAGCCATCAGATATAAACAGCCCTTGAACTCGGAGTGGGATTTCATGCGTCCCTCCTTGATCCATATTGAGATTTTGGCTGAGCTGATGCTGTTCAGTCAGGTCTTGCGCATGTTGTCGGGCCCTAGACTTTTTGACAGTGACTGCTACAGGTCCTGCACAGGCCAGTGAACTGTGTATGGAACTGCGATGTGTAATTGCTCCCCTCTCCCACCTACACACTTCTGCCCATCCAGCCCATGGACTTAAAATATGTCCCTTCTTCCACAGTCCCTGACCCTTGAAACATGGAGATACTAAGCATCCTGTAGCAGCCATGGGAAAACAGACAAGATGCAAGAATTCAAGACTGCTCCTGGTTCTCACCTGTATTTCTCCCTTTTTTTTTTTAACAGTCACAACACTGTGTGTGTGTGTGTGTGTGTGTGTGTGTGTGTGTGTGTGTGTCACACTTCATTGTTCACTGCTTTGTTGAAGGAACTTTCTTAATTAATTGTGTGGATTGCTCCCCATCCCCACCCTTCAGTGACCCAGAGATAGATAAAGGAAGAGATTCCTGGCCTTCTGTGCTGGCTGCCTCTTCTCTTTATGGTGCCTGACTCTCAGGGGTGCTCATGAGCCAACAGCAGCACTAATGTACATTCTTACCTTCTGTTCAGGGACTCACCATATCTGAAGCTCTCCAAATCGCTCTCTGCAGCACAGCGAACTCTGGTGCGTTCTTTCAGCCACCCATCTCATTGAGCAGCTGTTCTCTACCTCCACGTCAAGCTGTGGAGAGAGCAGAAAATGCTACATGCCCCTAATATATAGCATTGGCTCCTCGTGGCTTTCATTTCTGGAAAGCAAGCTATTCTCTTCAGATTCTGTTGCTACAAATTCACTGCTTTCCTACCTGAGAAACCTTCTCCTCACAGATCTAACACATTTGCCTAGGAAACACTTGTCAGGATGGGCTTTGGAAATTTGAACAAGTTAAATACCTTTAGTATGTGTCATCCAGGGTGGCTTCCACTCTTCAGGTCTTCCTAGTCTGTAATCACTTCTACTCTTTATTTTCTTCACTAACCTTCTTAAGAGCTTATATTGTCTATGATAATTCATGCTAATATGTATTGTTCCTAATAGAGTAATTATCATAAAATAGCATCACAACAATTTTAACTAATGAAAAGGCCATCATAACAATATTATGCAAATATGCATTATGTAAAAATCAAATATCACTGATGTATATAGTGTTTTTGCAAAAATTAATTAACAAATGATATCTATCCTACTCTTTGTATGTAATGTATTTAGCTAATTATAATATCATTGAAATTTTATTTAATTTAAGAAATAGCCTCATTCCTCAATGTTAAGAACATTTCTTTCCTAAATCTCAACTTCTCTATCAGACTTTATATTACAACAATTAAGGTATCTATTTTGTGTGTAGTTATTTTTATAGCTATTTTTCTTTTCCCTTATGGGATACCTACAGGATGTTCCTAAAACAATGACCATGACCTAAGTCAGAGATAATATTAATCATTATTAGTAGAGAGAATTTTGAATCACACACACACACACACACACACACACACATACATATATATATATACATATATATATATATATATATATATATATATATATATATATATACACTTATAAATTGTATTTGGAGACTCAGAGTGGTCAATGGAGCATTGAGAGATTAAAAAGTGTGATTATTATAAAAAGTAATTAAGTGAAATATCAAAACTTATTAAGGTTTTTCCAAATAGCTTGATACATCATTCATTTCTAAGTGCAGATATGGCTCTTGGGTCTTCCCTGTGAGTCAACTCATCCCCTCTTGATACTCAGTTTATTTAACACATGTAAATTAGCTCTCTCTTCATCAATGTGAAGCTATTGAGTGTAAATCAAAGAGACAGTTTCACATTTTCATAATTCCCTATCCTTATACAGTGGAGTAGAGATCTCACAGTAGTTACTACGCCTTTTGATAGATTTTCAGAAGTCCAGAAACCCATAATGGCTTTCAGTGACAAAATATGGTATAGAATTGCAGACATAGACTTAAAGTACCAAAGATGAAAGCAAACTCTGACTATTCTTGATAAACCAAGAGCTTCAGAGGGCAAAGAAATGATTGCGGCTGTTCACCTATTCAGTGCTGCTTGATCCGTGGCTCTGTGCGTGTTTCCTAATCATTGTTATTGTCTAGACTAAGGCAGTGCTTCCTATTTACTTCATAAATCCTAAGGATCCCAAATCAATAAAGCTGCAAAAGCTTAATATGAAAAACATAAACAAAAGAGGACAGATATGACTGAATGGATAAATAAACTTTACAAATGAAACAGAGAGGAGTTAAGAACACTAGCATGAAACGGTAAGTCATTTTAATAGTCTCAGAACCTGACTCAGCAGCCCTTATGATTCTAGAAGTAATTTATTTTTGCCCAGAGACATTTTGACTTATAATTACCTATTTTAGCATAAACATTTCCCAAGAGAAATCATTATGTAGTTTACTAGAGTTGTCAAGTTAACATATAACAATCAGCTTCTTTCCATATCTGTTAGCTTAAAAAAAAAAAAAGAACTGCTATGTGCACTGAGACATATGCTAAGTAAAACACTCATTAAAACCCAACACCATTGATGAACATGCTGCACACACACTGTTTAACCTGGTGTAATGGTGTTAGTTCATGTTTCCCTGTTTGGTCATGACAATGTAATTTCTTGGAGGTATTATAACACGCAGGGCACTGTAAGACACACAAAATGGTAATTCCAAGCAAAATGTCCATGTAACTCTCCTCTAAATGTGTATTAACTGCAATGTCAAATAGTTGACTGCCTATTTAATTATTTAATTTACACATGAATAATTAAAACCTGATCTGTCATATTCAATGGTTGTCAACTGTTATGTACTTACTTCAGAATGACTAATTGATTATTTTTAAGATTTTCCTTCCACCTTAAGTGGAAAATTCTGTGCTTATGACCATCATATATTTTGAAAATTTTATTTTAACATGTAGTTGTGTTTCCTGCTATTGTTCCACCATAACTGTGGATTTCTCTCATCTGTGGAGTCTTTCCTTGCCTATTTTCAGTCATTCCATAAACTAGTAGTTAGTATGTGAATATTCTACATGTATATAATTTATTTTCTTTTTATTGTATAAATAAGCCCATGATATCAAATGTAAATTTAGAATCAGCAGGTCTAAACAAGTTTCAGAATGAAAAATTTAAAAATATGAAGTTAACTCCACTCTAACTGATACAGGTGTAACTGGGGGGTTGTTAGGAGAAATTTGTGGAAATTTGGTGTAAATGACTATAACTATTATTGATTTTCTAAGAAGCAAATTTGTGAGACATCATTAGAATGTAAGTGTTTCTTAAAGGAAAATTATAAAAACTTTGGTGTTCTACTTGTAAAAGGAGAAAATATATTCCATTTATCCATACCAATGTCTGATTAAAGTATGATGCACAGTCTTTGCCCAGTCTTTGGATTTTAGGAGAAAATATTATTCTTGTGAATATAGTGTGCCTCAGAGGCATAACAATTGGTGTGTTTCTTGTGTTCATGTTGGTTCTTCAACCCTCTACATTATATCATAAATGTATGATAAACTATATTTTGTATCAATATTTGAAGTCAGAAGTATATGAGAGTGTTCTACAGCTATCTTCTGCTCCATTTTTCCAAGTAGACACATTGTCATTTTTGTCCAAAAGATAGCTATATTTGATCAAAGTTGATGTCATAAGCCTGCATAACCAATAAAAAGAGAACTCAGATCATATGAACATTTTGTTTTCAGAACACAGTATCTTCTGGATAAAACACCTTATCTAGTAATGAAACAACATATTGGGATTAATAAATAACTGATAAAGTTAAAAAATATGTATTTTTCATTCAAACTAACTATGTAATATTGGAACATATTCTGTGATTAATAAGAAGTGGATAGGAAATGGCCAAGCTTTTTTTCCTTTCTAAGTTCAGGAGTCAGAAATATAGGGCATAGTTTAGTACTGAATGACAGAATTTGATTTTTTTTCAGGTGAAAAGGTAGCAGCACCCAGATGATTTTCAAAATCTCATTAGAAGGAAAAGGTGACAAGTGATTCCTACCTATTTTTAGGAAGTTCATTTGTAGAAAAAAGAAGAAGAAGAAAACCCTGAAAGTCCCGGGATCTGGCATTAGGATCATCCAAAAGCACAATGCCACCTGTGCATATAATTACAATAATATATTTGATGCACTGTTTTTTCCTTAGTTAATGGTGTCTTGGATTTGGAGCACATAGAGTGGAATAACAAGAATAACAGTGCAAGTGCTTATAATTTATGAAATAATATAATATGCAAGTTTTTATTTAGTCTCGCCTAATACCATTTTGATGCTGTCTGATAGTATATTTAAAATAAGAAAGAACTGAACATTGTTACTAAAAGTATCAAAATCAACTCTGAGTTTGAGAAGCATGAGCTAATCTTAAGGCAGATATTCTCTATTACTTAGGAGAACAAAAATATAAGTAAGCAGGAAAAGCAGATAGACCATGTTACTAATTCGAAAGCACACTGGGAGATTCGAAATAGAAATAGCTAATTGCAGAGAGACCAACATGCACAGTATGTCAGTGTTGCTAGGGACACTGTTACAACGCAAACCACATCTGTGAAAGCAGATCACTTCTTGATTAAAAACTATGCACAAAAAAAAAAAGGCAAAAGAAGATTAATAACAGAGTGCACACTGGAGAGGTGAGCAGAGAAAATGAGTTTCACACAAGTACTTTAGACATGTATTTTAAGCCTTTGGGGATTTTGTTTGTTTGTTTGTTTGTTTTTCCTGGTTCAATGCAGACAGTCAGATTGTAACACCACATGGCTATCTTGGCTATTGCCCAGGCCATGCCCAGCATCTTAGGTCCCAGCCTAAAGCTTCTCCTTTATTCTTTTGATTCTCTACCTACACAACTAAATACATGAGTCATAATTCTTTTATTTGTCCACATATTTTTTTTTAAATTTTGCTTCCTAATTAGCTCTTGTAACTTCAAATGTCTCTGTGAGATAATTATTTCATAGCCTAAGACTATCTTCCTGCCCTGTGTACATCTACCTGAATACTTACCTAATATTTTAAACAAAGGGTTTCATTCATTCATTTATCAAATTTCCCAATAAAACTAGTTTTTTTCCCCTAACAAAAAAAAATCCTAATAGCTCTTATTCCTTCCAGTCATACAAAATAAATAATCCTTTTCTTGCCTAGTAGCTTCTGTAAGATAATTTTTAAATGATTTTTATAGCAAATAATATAATGCTTCTGTGGTGGGAATGGCTCCTACAGACTCATATATTTAAATATGTGACTCCTAGGCAATTGCACTATTAGGAGGTGTGGCCTCACTGGAACAGGTATGCCATCGTTGGAGGAAGTGTATCACTGTGGGGAAGGACTTTAAGGTCATATGTGATCAAGCTATCCCTGGTGTCTTCTTCTACTACCCTTGGTTCAAAATGCAGAACTCTTGACTACCTCTCCAGCACAATGTTTGCCTATATGACACCATGTGTTCCACCATGACTAAAGGACTATACCTCTGAAATTACAAATAAGTACCAGATTATTTTCCTTTTAAGAATTGGTGAGGTCATGGTATCTATTCACAACAAAAGAAACCCTAAGAGTGCATCATACTGTCACATGGATATTCTGCATATCATTCTAAAAAGTCTAAATTTATTTTAATGCTTTACAGACTAATCGAGGAGAAATCTATATGTTCTCTCAAATTGCATGTGTTCATCTTATTAACTTGAGGTAATTATATTCAAAATATTTTATTCTAAGTAACCACAGTATAGCTTTGCTCACTATAAATCTGGTTATTTTATTGATTTTAAACTTATTAATATTCTACCTTGCCTCGATAACATTTTGGGAGAGTGATATTTTTTATTTTCATAAATTTAAGTGATGACTGTTATGCTATATACATATACATGCTTCATCTCAAACTGCATAATTCTCCTTTAATGTGCCACATTTTGATTACTGATGGGCCAATGTTGATAATTATCACTAAAAGAAATTCATAGTTTACATTGCATTTGTTCTAATTGGTTTAACAGAACTTTGTATTTCTGCAAACCATAGTATCATGTATTGTGTAATTATTACACATTACCAATAGAATAGATTGAACTGCTCTAAAGGTCTACTGTTTCCATAGATACACACCATTTTTGATAATGACCTAGGATCATTCTGCTCTATGCGTCCTGCTCACTTTCACTCCATGCTAAACAATTAGAGTCAGCAGTGTAGAATTGCACAAATGGCTTCTTATACTTTAGAATGTGCTTTAAGGCTTATCCAACAGTCAAAACTGAAGCCCAAAATATTATAAGGAAGTATTTAGGAAAACTATACTCCTTGAAGTAGAATAATCTAAAAGATAGGGGTATATTTCTTGATACACTCAAACTAAGTTAAACCAAGAAAGTTTAAAAATCTAGCAGACCCATAACAAAGAAGGAGACTGAAGCAGTAATTAAAGGTCTTCTAACAAACAAACAAACATACAAACAAACACCTTGAAGTCCCCATGAATTCACAGCAGAATTCTACCTGACTTTTACAGAAGAACCATAACAACTCTTTCTGAAACTTTTTGATAATGAATAGACATAGAAAGATTATCCCCAAACTTGTTCCCTGATGCCAGTATTACTCCAATACCCAAAGTAGGTACACACACACAAGATCAATAACATGCAGAAGAGGAAGAAGAAGAAGAAGAAGAAGAAGAAGAAGAAGAAGAAGAAGAAGAAGAAGAAGAAGAAGAAGAAGAAGAACAACAACAACAACAACAACAACAACAACAACAACAACAATAACAACAACAGCAACAGCGACAACAATATGACAATGACAACAACAAACAAATTGCAGAACAATATCAATGATGAATATACATGTAAAAAGTCCCTTGTAAAATACTAGTAAACCAAAGGCCAGCATATATGAAGAATATCGTTCATCATGATCAAATTGACCTTTTCCAATATAGGGTTATTTCAAAGTAGGATTAGTTCAACTTATGCAGGTCAATAAATAATATTGACAGAAAATTAGTGATTATCATAATAGATACCATAGGCATTGACAAAATCCAATATGCTTTCACAATAAAATATCTAGGGAGAATAGGAGTAAGGGTACACACTTCTACATAATAAAGATTTTATAAACCATACCTTCAGCGCCACTTGAAAAAAACTAAAAACAACTCCATTAAATTATTAAGGAGAAAGAGCTGCCCCCAATATCCATTAGTTTTCAATAAAAATTTGGAGGAACTATATAAATTAACAAAACAAGAGAAGGAAATTAAATGAATACAAATTAGAAAAGAAATAAAATAATCTTATTTTCAGATGATATGACATTAAACATTAGATATACAAAAAATTCCAACAGAAAATTTCTAGAAACACTCAATAAATCCATTAAATTGGCAAGACTAAATTAACATGCAGAGTCAGCAGTGTTAGAATATGCCATCAACAAATAAACTGAGAAAGAATTCAAAGACACTCTCGCTTTTCCAATAGCAAATGAAAATGTGGAGATGTGTAGAAGGAATCTCTTGTGTGTTGTATGGATGCAACACCCATCAATTAAAGAAACTATAGCCTACAGCTGAGGCAGGAAATAGATGGGGCTTCTGGAAAGCAGAAGGAATTTTGGGTTAGAGCTAAGTGCATGAGATTCAGCTGGTAAGATGTGAGCAGAAAGGATGCATGGTGCCTGCGGCCAGGTAGCCAGCCTCATGACAGAAGGTAAATAAGTATAATGGGTTATTTTAAGTTTTGAGCTCGTCAGAGAAGAGTCTAGCTATATGACCTAGGAATTTGTATAATATTTAATGAGTCTCATGAGTTGTTATTCCAAGATATAGGGCGGGAGGGTAAAACTGAATCCTACAACAAATGGTGCCCAATATGGAAAATGGAATCAAAACTAGCCTGAGGTCTCCAGGGTAGTTGCACAAAGGCTCCCTGGACATCGAACAGCTTCAAATTTCTGCTCTTTAGGAGAAGAAGCTGGGGGAAAAAAAGTGTGGCTTTAAAACAGCCAATTTCCACAAGCAATAGTGGCATATCCACAGTCAAAGCATGAACTAGGATTTAGCTGTGCACCCTCTCTCTAGTAGACCAAACACCAGACCTTGCTGCATCTCCACCAAGAGCCTGGTGGAACTTAAAGCCAGTGGCTGGTGGGAATCCCTCAGGAGACAAAGTGGCACCAAGGTGAAGGGAGGGGTCAGCCATCCAGTGAGCACAGCTCCAGAAGCAAGCAAAACAAGGCTTTGAAGACCTTTGACTCTAAGTCAGAGGCTTGGCTTGACCTGATGAGCAATGGCCCAATCTCGATTGGCACTTGGGCCCAGACAAAGCACTATGGGAACTTGATGCAGAATCACGTGGTTGGTGAAAATACTTCTGATTTGAAAGGACAGAGAGGGAAGTGGGCAGCCAAGAACAGTGCAGGAAGCAGGAGCCAAGAACAAACACAGAAACACACACACACACACACACACACACACACACACACACACACACACACACACACACACAATCCAAACTCAGTCAAACTTCTAAACAGGCAAAATTGTTTAAAAATCATACTTTTACGCTAATAAACCAACAAACTTAGGATAAGCTGTCAAAAATACAGAGCATAAATAATAAAATAAATCTCCACATAAAGACATAGAGATTAAAATAAATAAATAAACAAATAAATAAAGTATCCATTAAAAAAAGGAAAACCCTGTAGCAGAGGACATTTGTATCCCATGCAGATTTGTTTTGACTGTCAACATACAAATAATAATATGTTCAATAATAAGTATAGTTCTATATTTTCTTTTTAAAGAAAGATCAAACTAACACTAACACAAACCAATGCTCAGAAACCTGGCATTAGTTGTTTATAGATGTAGTCGAGTAAAAGTTAAAATTAACCATCACTGTACCCCAAAATGAAATGCATTTTCTTTTACTTTTGCAATAGCTTTAGCGATTCCACATTTAATATAACTAATTATGTTTGCAAATAAAATGTAGGATAGCAAACCTAATAATTCAAAAAAAGTATTCCCTCATGGGAAATTCAAATTTGATTATGTCTTTGCTGCGGATAATCTCTGTCGGGTATAGGTCCTTGGGAATGGGGGTTCTCGAGGCGTCAGTGGGCAAAGAGAGGTGAAGTGACAGACAAACCCAGGGGAGAATTTAAGCCTGAGTGTATTTTGCAGGCAAGCAAGCTAAGTTTTACGCACATTTTTTTTGAAACGAGGAGTGTTTTTTGTGGTTACATTTTTTTCATACAACTCAAAATACAGGATGCAAAGTAATAATGTTGTCATCAATCCTGAATCATCATTCTTAAATCATTGGATTGGTATCAGTATGCATGTGGCCTCTTTATCAAAGGTCAGTGTTCTCTCATTATGCCAAACATCTGTAAGTTAAAAGACAGTTTTTTCTTAGCTCTTGTCACTGTCTTAAGCTTTCTCAAACACTTTATTTGTAATGCATCATATAAACTATTAACTGGCGATTAATTCTTAGCCATATTTTTGTTAACCAGTGGAATGGAACTTGGAGGTTAACTTGCCTGAATGACCCTTGCTGCAGTCCCAAGTTAGGACGTCTCCTAGCAACACAGTTACATTTGAAAATTTCTGATAAAGTAAAAAAATGTACCACAGTTTCTTTATCCAATCTTCTACTGAGGGACACTTAGGCTGTTTCCAGGTTCTGGTTATTATGAATAAGGCTGATATGAACATGGTTGAGCAAATATTCTTGTTGTGTGCTGGAGCATCTTCTGGGTATATTTTAAGGAGTGGAATAGCTGGGTCTTGAGGAAGCCCTATTCCCAGTTGTCTGAGATAGCACCAGACAGATTTCCAAAGTGGCTGCACTAGTCTGCATTCCCACCAGTAATGAAGGAGTGTTCCTCTGTCTCCACATCTTCGCCAGCATGTGGTGTCACTTGAATTTTTGATCTTAGCCAATCTGATGGGTGTAAGGTAGAATCTTAGAGTTGTTTTGATTTGCATTTCTCTGATGACTAAGACTTTGAGCATTTCTATAAGTGTTTCTCAGCCATTCGATATTCCTCTGTTGAGAATTCTCTGTTTAGTTCTGAGCCCCAATTCTCAATTGGGTTATTTGTTTTGGTGGTGTTTAATTTCTTGAGTTCTCTATGTATTTTGGATATTAGACCTTTGTCAGATGTAGAGTTGGTGAAGATCTTTTCCCACTCTGTAGGCTCTTGCTTTGTTCTGTTGACAGTGTCTCTTACCTTACAGAAGCTTCTCAGCCTCATGAGGAGGTCCTATTTATTAATTGTTGATGTTAAGGCCTGGACTGTTGGTGTTCTTTTCAGGAAGTTGTCTCCTGTGTCAGTGTGTTCCAGGCTCTTCTCCATTTTTCTGGACAGGGGGAGGAGGTCCCCCTCAGTCACAGTCATAGGGGAAGGGAGTAAGGGGAAAATGGGAGGGAGGGAGGAATGGGAGGATGCAAGGAATGGAATGGGATAAAAATTGAGATGTAGTATGAATAAATTAATAAAATATTTTTTAAAGTTAAAAAAAAAAGCAAGAATGCTCCAAAACAAGAAGGCTGCAATCATTTACTCCTGGCAGGGACATCAGACCCACTCCAGGAGGCTCTCCCTGGGTGGCCGTCGTCGCCTCAGTTTTGCACTATCATTTGTCACACAGGCTGCACTGGATGGGTCATGACATGTCTTTTCATTGCTTTATTTTAGGATAATGTTAGACCTCTGTTAACAAAACAAAACAAACAAACAAATAAACAAACAAAAGCAACCAACCAAAAGCATTTTGGTAAATATTTGTTATGTTTAGACAAATGATTTTTAGCTCTGAGGCCCAAACATAAGATTCTATAGCAACTGTTACATTATAGAACAAAGACAGTTGTGCACACAATCTCACTTTAAAAACCCCGCTCTTTTAACATAACGTTTTAAAAATATTTTATTATGTTTCCTTTTTTAACATATACATTTATATTATTACACATGAGTAAAATGAACTACATACAACAGGAAGAACCATGAGAAAATCAGGAATTATACAAATGTTACATTGATAGTGATTTGGCTATTTGTGTTTGGCAAACTTGAAGTAAACATCTTTCCTATCTTGTGGGTCTAAATTTCTGAATGTAGATTAATATCTATCATATCTCATCTCTATTAACTTACAACATCTATCTTGACATAAAAACAACCTAACCCCGTATCCTACTAAGCTTAATTGAAAAACTAAACTATCTAGTCTTCAACCACAACAGAGACTTGAGAAGGGATAAAACTTAAATACCTGAGTGAACCTGGAGTGCAGGTTAGCAGCTTCCAAAAGGAAAAAAAGTGACTGAGACAGTTTACTGCCTGGGCAGTCACCCAACACTCTCTGTAATGTTGAAGAATCATCTTCAGCCTTCTGGCCCAATATATCTGACAGACAGATTTGCAAGGCAGAAACTATTGAGGACTTGCTTACCTGGTCTTGGCAGTGTTTGGCTGTCAACTCTGCTTGCATCCAAGCCTGCTCATTTTTAGGCAGAATTCTGTCTGTGGTAGAAATGAGGGCATTTTTTCCAGTGGCTTGCTTGCCACCTTTGAAGCCATCTCCATAAGGAGGCTCTTTGATGCTCATTATCTTCTTTGAGATAGGCTGGCAGAGTCAACAGCCAAACTCTGCCTGCATCTAAATTTGCCCATTTTTTAGGCAGAATTCAGTCTGTGGCAGAAACTAGGACATTTTATTATTAAATGTGGAAGTGGAAGTTTTATAACTCTAGTACACACACACACACACACACACACACACACACACACACACACACACACTCTCACACATATGCAGATTCTAATAATCACAGCAATATTTTAGAAAACAAATTATTATTAGTCCATTTCCCTCTTCTACGAGGGACAAAGAAGCACTCCTCTGTGTTCCCAATAATTTCCCACAAAGTGTAAAAGTGATGAGTTACTGACAACCATTGAAACACACAAGCTGTGCTTTCTATTGTATTGGCTAAGTAGACCTATAGACATTGGCAATTCACTGCATTAATTGCAATATCTTTTTGTTGAAGGTCCTCCCAAAGCCAAGCCAATATTGTGTGCCCCAAGGATCCTTCATAAATTATGTCTTTGGCATAAATCATAGAAAAGACCTAAGTTTTAGGTAAAAATGACATTCTTAAAAACTATAGATCAATACTATAGATAACATCTATAATATAAGATTATATAATCTTAGCAAAGGTCAATTTTATTTTGAAATATACAAGATTAAATAAATTAAAATGAGCAACATAAAGATAAGAATTTAAATAAGGTTAAATACAAAGTAGAGTAAGATATTAACTTAAAAGGTAAAAAATAAATAATTAAACACATGGTTTAACCCCAACACTGAGGAAACAGAAACAGAACCAGGGCTACATAGAATAACCCTAATTTAGTAAAAATAGGAAACAAGTATCACTGTAGAAGATTATCAGTCACTTTTTAAATCTCTGTCTGCTCCTTAGACAGACCTCTCTACAAGAGGATGCACAATATTACCATACCATTACCAGTTAACATACAATCATTTTCATGTCTAATTGGACATAAGATCAGTTAAACAGGAGGGAAATTCTGCCTGATACTGGTAACTTGGCCAACCCCACAACCCAGGTCAAGTGAGGTCATGTACCTTTTCCTTGCTTTGTCAATATTAACAGCCTGTGTTTTATGGTTTTTTTTTCCCCTAGTAACTCTGGTTTAATCTAATGATTTATTTGCCTGTTCCAGCACAGTCTTGTTTAGTGTGGCATTATGCTTTTAGTTCGTTAGTGCAGTTCACCCATTAATATTTTCTTAATCACATTCCTGTATACATACCAGCTTCAGTCTCTAGGTGCCCACAAAGAACTAGCTACAATTTTAATTGTGGTGGCCTTTAATACGTAGATCAACTTGGAAGGAATAGGCCTGTCAAATACTGAGATTTCCTAAATTTACAAAAGTTTCTCACTAATAGACAGCCATATTTTTATCATGGTTTGTACTTTTGTATTTGTGCTTGCATATCATGCATGCTATCCGTATACCATTTAGATTTAGTTTAATTTTTCACTAGTTAAAATGACTGGTTTATTCTTTAGTTTAGCTATTGTTTCCTTTTTATTGTAATTTTACTTGAGACTTCTAGTAAAATGCAATAATGAAAGAATAGATTATCTGTTTATGATCTTTTTCCCATCTTTTAAAAAATTTTTCATTTATTCATTTTATATCCTGATTGTAGGCCACTCTCTAGTTGCCTCCTGGTCCCACTCTCCCTCCCTCATCCCCCACCTCCCTCCCCAAGTCCTCAGAAAGTGGGTGGGCTCTTCCTCCATCATCTGACTGTAGCCTATAAAGTCTCATCTGGACTGCTTATATCCTTTACCTCTGTGACCTGGAATGGCCTCCAGACCAGAGCAAAATGATCAATAAATGGGCTATTGGTCCTATTAGTCCCCTCAGGGTCCTTCTATACCTCAATTCTTCCATCAGACTCCTTGCGTGGCACCCTGAAGTGTGGCTATGAGTCTCCGTGTCTGCTCCACCACTGGGTGGAGGTCTGTCATGCCTCCCTGAATGGCTGACCTCATCTGATCTTTGTGTCAGATCTTAAAGGGACTGTTATAATCTTACCACAAAATACATCATTAACTGTACATTTTGGATGTTTTTGTTATAAATATTCTCCATTAACGTGGTTTTTTTCTTTTTCTTTTTTTTTTTTATGATGACACTGACAGATTTAATTAATGGGCTTTCTATGAATATAAAAATATTATTACATGCAAAACATTTAATGAAGTATACACAATACAATAAATAGGGCCAATATGATTACTGATGGTCATTTACCACTAGCATATTTGAGAGTGTTCATTTTTGTACATATGTATGTATATACCTATACATGTGTGTCTGTTTTCCATGTGTGTTGGTGCTGCGTGTGAAAACCAGACTCTGACATAGTTCTTCCTTAATTGTTTCCACATTAGTTTTTGAAGCAGTGTCTCTCACTAAACCCAGAGCTCGTCATTTCAGCTAGCCTGGCTGAGGGCGTGATATTCTCCTGGCTTTGCCTCCCCTGCCCTGGAATTATAGGCACTCCCCATCACATTTGTCTTTTGTGTGGACTGGTACTTGTGAGGTCTGGTACTTGACCTCAAGTCCTCAGGGTTGCTTATATTTGGATAGAGTACCCCATTTTGTAGACTTCTGGTATATTCAGACTTTTAATTTATCCTGTCTATCAAATTTTTGACTTTAATGGTATTTTAACTTAATTTATTTTTAGTTGTATGTATATGCATGAATGTATGTGGGTGCACATGTCTGTGTGAGCATGTGAAGATGCCAGGTGTTATGTTCTGTCACTCTCTTCCTTTATTATTTTGAGACAGGGTCTCTCACTGAATTCAGAGTTGCCTTCTTTCCTGTTTGACTGGCTGGCCAGTGAACTCTTGTTTTGATTGTATCTCTGTCCTCTGCTTCTGCTCAGCCAAGCACTGAGGTTACAGACCTGTAGCTCTGAAACCAATTTTGACTTGAGGCCTTTGACTCATTGCTGTCATTATTGTGGTATTTTGTAGGAACCAGGCCCAACTGGGCTGCCTGCCTGTCTTGCTGTTTCATGTCCTGTTTCTAGCAGCTTCCACGTCTGTGTTTATCTTGGTTAGCTAGTCGTGTTTACTGCTCTGAGAACGAGCCCCTCCCTTCCTCGAGACTTTTCCTCCTGTGTGCAATCACCTCTTGAGGTATTTCACCTGGGAGGAGGATTCCTGTTTGGATGCCTATAAGAAGGCTCTTTGGAACTCTGGAGACGGGACAATAATAAACCACTGCCCCGGCTGCTGCTGCGGCTGCTGCTCTCTTAGCACGAAGGACCCGCTGTGTTATTGTGTGTGTGTGTGTGTGTGTGTGTGTGTGTGTGTGTGTGTGTGTGTGTGTATGCATGTGTGTGTGCATGAGTTAAATCCGTAGCCCCTCGCCCTCGACTCGGTACTGCTGTGGCGCGGGTGCCACAGTATTTTTAAGATATGGCTGGCCCTATACAATATGCTAACAGCATTCTCTTCTTTTGAAATATATTTTATGGAAGAGATTATAGAAGTGAAATGAAACTCTTCCCTGTTTCATAAAATTCAACCACAAGTCTTTCCACAATTGACATTTCAATTTTGGAAGATCATTAATTAATGGTTTTACTTCTTTAATACACATGCATACACAGAAAGAAATAATTATATACCCATTTCTTTATATATATATATATATATATATATATATATATATATATATATGTATATATATGTAAACTTTCTATATACATTACATATACATACATATATAATTTCTGCTTTTGTTTCTAGAACCAAACTGGAAACTCTATCATGTCCTTGCAGTTTTAAACTCATGGGCATGGGATTGAACATAATGGCACTTTATTATATGAGTAAGAATCACAGGCTCAGTCATCTTGAGTCTTTCTTCTTTGCTGCTAATTTTCATTTTCATGTTCTTTTGTCTCCTCATTAGATTGACTATAGAAGTATAGAACTCATTGGCATTCTTCTTTTAAGAAACCCAGCCTTTTTTCCCCAGTGATTTTTTTCACTATTGATTTTATATTTTCAAATTCAAGGATTTCTGCTCAAAACTGCTTTATTTTCCTTTGTTTAATTACTATTTAACTTGTACTCTGGCTTACCTGAATTGAATCTTTGGTTCTAATATAGATAGTAGACATGTAAGTCTCCCTCTAATATGTGATTAAACTACACCTCACAGATACAGATGTGTTAAATCTGCAGGTTTATTTGTATCCAATTAATTTTTAATTCCCCTTGAGAATCTCTCTCTCTCGGTTTAGAAGTTCATAGCCTAATATCAAGGTATTTGAGAATTTTCTTCCTTTGTTATCCACTACTGATCTAATTTGACAATGGTCCAAAACCTCATTTTGAAGATTTTTATTTTTTTAATCTGCTGGGGTGTATTTTATGACACACATGGGGCCTATATTAGTGAAAGTTGCATTTCAAGTTAAGCATAATGTACATTCAGCTGTTACTGGGTGAAGTAATCTACAGTATCAATTGGGTCTGTTGATTGATTGTGCTGTTCAAACTAACCTTATCCTATTTTCTTCATGTTCAGCCTGCCAATTACTGAGAGTTATTGAAGTCCACAAATGTCAGTGTATTTGTCTCTTTTCTCTTGTAGTGCTATTAGTTTACTTCATGCATTTTCAAAGGTTACTGTTAGGTGAAAACACATCAAGGGTTGTTGTATGTTGGTGGAGAACTGAGAACTTCATACAATTTCCCTCTTAGCACCAGTACATTTTGTTTCTACAAAGATCATTTTTTTTCCAAAAATCAATATATGATTGTATCTTTGTGTTCCAATACAACACGACTTATAAAAGAGGACACATTTCTTGCTGCTAAGACTGAATAGACACAGTACAGACTGGCTCACAAAACCTAAACTGTTTGCAATTTGGTCTTTTATAGACATTTTTTGTTAGCTTATTTGTAGATATCATAAAATTTTACATTCATCTCCATTTCAGATTCCAACCAATTTCAAAAGGAAGATTTAAAAAATCCCCTCTCTGCAAATGTGAAAAGGTACTATCATTATGAATATCACACAGCAGAACAGTGCATTGGTTGCTGATGTAGAAAGTACACTGAAAAATCTTAATTGACCTAAGTCCAAAATCCACATGGGTTCACACTTATAGATCAGAAGCAAGTGTGCGTGTGTGCGTGCGTGCGTGCATTCGTGCATACGTGCATATGTGTGCGTGCGTGTGTGTGTGTGTGTGTGTGTGTGTGTGTGTGTGTATGTGTGTGTGACTCTGGCAAATTTTTTTCTCACTTATTAATATGCATCCAGGTTTTTTCACATTTCATCATCATTTGTTTTCCACATTAAATAATAATATTCTTTTGGATATTACTCCATTTTTTATTCACTTCCTGAAGTACATCTTGGTTTTAGTTCTATCAAGTATCAATTTTGCTGCCATACTCATCCCTATGAAGACTTTTCTGTGTTTTAAAATTCTTTTAAAAACTACAAAAAAGAATTGATGGATCATTTGGTAAGATTACATGGAGTTTTCCCAAAATGAAAAAAAAAAACCACCAGTAAATATTTTTTTCATGTTTTTGTGCAATTCTGGCCTCCCTTCATGAAAAAAAGGATTCTAGCTGCTTCATACCCTTGCTAGGAATCTTTGTTTTCTTTCTCGTTTTTCATTTTTAACAGTGTAATAAATGTAGCATGGTACTAAAGTTTTCCTACTTGAATTTATCTGATTATGTATGACATGGAATATCTATTAATTTTTTTTATCTGCCATATCTATGGTTTTTTTTTTTACTGTGGTTTCTTGTCTTGAAATATATTATTAAATTCAAGTGTGCCTGCATTTTAGTGAGCTTGTATCTTAGGGCTGTTATCTTCAGAGAACAGCATCATGTACCAAGTAGGCAGCAGGGAAGCCTACAGGACATTAAAATAGGGAATTTTATTTCCCCAAAGTTCCTTATTTCCTGAGAAAGCTTAAGTTGTTGAGACTCTGGTGAAAGAGCTTCCCTTGAGGCAAGGCTATTCTTAACACGAACATTTCACTCTGGGCAGTTTTGCAGTGACCTCAAGTTTCTAAAAGAGCTAAGAGAAGTTATTGATTTTCAGTTTGTTTAGCTGAAGATGCTGCTGGAGCTTCCAAGCTCTTTGTAGTCATTTTACTTTTATTTATTTGAATTTTTACAGATACAGACATAGTTGGAAAATAGCAATTTACTCTGTAAAAGTTAACAGTCAACCGAGGCCTTAATTTTTCTCTGAATAATAGGGGCTGTTTTCAACTATTTTAGTAATTTCCTTTTCTGTCTGTTTCCACACTGTATGTACGTAGTTTTTACAAAGGTGTCTTATATCAAAATGTGGCATGAAAATTCCTGTTTCTATTAACCCAGTGCTCACCACTTTCTTCCTTCTTGTGTTTAGTTTTGTTTTTGGGTTTTTATGATGCATATCACCATCATGCCAATGCATACATGTCTTAGCCAGACACAGCACATATACCTTTAGTATTGTATGCTACTCATTACCTTTTACAGTTTATATCTCCTCTTGTTCATATTTAATAGCAGTAGTAGTTTAAATTTTTTCAGTAATTTGTGTGTTTTAGAAATTAACATTACTGGTTTTATGGGCAAGTTACTATGTTACAAATCTATACTTTGTTCTGATACAACTTTATACCATGAAAACTTTTCAAATAACTGGAGTGTTTTTATTTTTTGTTTTTGTTCTTATTTTTTGTTTTGTTTTGTTTTTCAAGGAATGGTTTCTCTGTGTAGCCTTGGCTGTTCTGTACTCCTTTGTAGACCAGGCTGGCCTCAAACTCACAGAGATACACCTGACTCTGCCTCTCTGAGTGTTGACATTACAGGAGTGCACCACAGCACTCACCTACCTATATAGCAGTATTTTTAATTATATTATGTGTGTTTGCTGTTTGCTGCCTATTTCTCATTCTATGGAAGCACCTTTATTTGGAGTTTCAGAAAATTTGAGAAATATGAGGCAATTCCATCTTTTCGGGGTCTTCAACCCTGGTGTTAAGTTTTATGTATTTATATATTTACTTTCCATATTGTTAGATTGATATTTCTATTAGATTCTATGGTAGTTGATTTTTCAGATAGTTTGTTATTACTGATTTGGACTTGAACCAGAGTCCGAATGTACATATCTTCTGAAAGAAAATGGGTGTCACAAATAGAAACACTTAAATTTCTGGCTTCTGGTTTCTATACAGAGAGCTAAAAAGTTGATGCTCTACCTGGATAACTAGAAAAAAAGCTGAGCACACTGAATTATTACCACATCTTTTGAGAGCAGGACACAAGGCAAAAGTCACTGTCCTCAACATAAAAAAAAAAAAAGATAGATACAGCTTTCTGGAACTCATATGTCTCAGCTAGTTCAACATGGATCATAAACTTCATAGGGAACATTCCAATGCATGGTGTCTAGATCTATAATCAGTAATGACGGCACACATATCGAAATACTTCCCTTCATTGGGCTCCTCGGGAGGAAACACTCTGGTCTGTAAGGGTGGCATCATCAGAGCTTAGTGTGCTTAGTAACAAATGAATCTATCTCCAGGCACTACAACCTTCCACAGACATATGGTAAACTTCCAACGTGAAAACATTTTTTTTTCCCATTCTGTCCCAACTGATGGAAGAGAACCTGAGAAGCATTTACAAAGACTATAGGTGAGTGTCAGACATTCCTGACATGTCTGAAATCTATGAGTGGCAGTATCAAATAATTACTTGCCCTCCACCCAACCTCTTACAACATGTTATGCAAAGACTTATATGTCTTTTCATTCAGTACATTATGTTTGACATGAAGAAAAATCGATAAGAGAAGTGAAAAAGGGAGGTGTGTAACAGAAGTGTTCAATTTATGTGAAGATTCAGAAAAATATTGGAATATAAAAAAGGGCTGAGATTATACCTCACTGGTAGACTGTGTAGTATCTACAGATCTGATCTTGAGTTAATTTTCGCAGCTCTGCACAAAAAAGTAAAAATAATCACAATAGAATATTTGATTAACATAAAAATTCAAACTTTTCAATCATATCAATTTGCTTATTGAATGCTAGTGATATTACTGAATAATTAGAATATATTCATTGATATATATATATATGTATATTATTAAATTTAATGAATATATGAGGTCACAAGTTGATTGTATTTCACTTGAATTTGACCAGATCACTTAGTTTACCTAGCAAGAAGTTCTAAATATTTTATCTTAGCATTTAATAAATATAAAGGATTATTGGGCACTCCAGTACATTTACTGAATGGCCTCACACTTCTCAGACTCCAATTCTCCACAAGCATAGGACCTGGCAGAGTCTGAAGTATCTGTGATCCACATAGCTAAGCCTTCTTTGTTAATATATCTCTGGGCACACCTGTCTTTCTTTTGTCCACATTATCATTTATTCCTTGCACATAGATTCTAAAGTGGATCTAGAAATTTCACAGACCAAGAAAAGCAAATACAGTATTGAAGAAGAGTCAGCTGGAAAATTTACACCACACTTTAGGATATACTAAATTGTTAGAATAAATAACAGTCCCTCTGCTGTTACAAAACAGGTAAACATAATGTTCTTCCTGTAAGTTTGTAGCACCCTCTGGATCCTTCTATTTCCCCATTCTCCCATGCTTCTCTCACCTAGAGTCCCAATTGGAAGTCCTCCCCTCTGTCCCACTTTCTTGGTAACTGAAAACTTTCATGGGACATATCCTTTGGGCTGGTGTCCAGATATAAGTGAGTGTATACCATTTGAGTCTTTCTGCTTATGCGTTAACTCACTCATTATGATCATTTCTAATTTAATCCATTTGTACACAAATTTCAGGAATTCCTTGTTTGTAATAGCCGAGTAGTATTCCACAGTGTAAATGTACCACAGTTTCTTTATCCATTCTTCTCATTCTCCACCGTTGACTGGAGAGTGGGGTCTGACTCTCATACAAACTCTGGTGCCCCGTTTTTACCATGTCCCCTCTTCATGGGGAGACCTGGTGGTACTCAGAGAAAAGGTAGCAGGCTACCAAGAAGAGACTCGATCCCTATGAGCATATACAGGGGGAGGAGGTCTGTTGGCTCAGTTTATTAACAATTAAACTTTATTATACAACCCAACTAGCATATACAAGAAGGAAAAAAAGGTTAAAGGGACAGAAGATTAAAACCTCCTGGAATCCGTTCGGCAGGACGGGTCCTTAGGTGTCTCAGTCCCACGAGCTGGTCCGGTCCTTTCCTCTCTCTCCGCGCCTTCTCCTTCTCTCCTTCTACCTCTTGTTTTTTTCTCCCCCACCTTCCCAGTCATATGCAAGGGGCGGTCCCTTCTCCCTTCGAGGGTCAATTAGGAAAACAATAGCCACGGTGGGGTTCCTAGGTAGGCTTCCTGAATTCCAAGCCCAGGAAGGCTCCAAACAGTCTCTCACAAGGTATTCATGGTGTGCCCCAAGGGTAAAGCCCGCCAAGACTGCTTCCACCTGCGACAAAGCTTAATCTTTCCCACAGAGGTCCCCCTCAGTCATAGACATAGGGGAGGACAGTAGGGGGAAAGCGGGAGGGAGGGAGGAGTGGGAGGATACAAGGGATGGGCTAACAATTGAGATGTAATATAAATAAATTAATAAAATATTTTAAAAATCAAAAAAACAAAACAAAATAAAACAGGTAAACATTCCAATGAAACACATGCCATAAAAGTCCATGAAAGGACCACCTAGAAGAGTCATCACATACTTTACAAATGTCTATAGGCTGTAACACATTTTCAACAACTGAGCTGCAACAACAGGGTTATCATAAGTAAAAACTAAGCTGAGACACAAACCTAATGCCATTTTAAAAAGTAATAAAATTCAACATTAAATTGGGTCACAGAATAATGCAATGTTAAATACTAAATGCTATCATCTGAGGAGACAAAAATGACACCAAGAGTATCATTGCTGTACTAAGTAATTGATAAAGCTGTACTTCATTAGAATTACAGTTTTCTCTTTTTAAAAAAGGAATTATTAAAAGAAATGCTTGTAAAACACATAGCTAATGGCAAACTATTCCCCATATATACAAAAACCCTTAAAACTCAGTAAGAGGAGCTTGGCTGTGGTGGCAAATGCCTTTAATCCCAGCACTCAAGAGGTAGAGGCAGGTATTTATCTGTAAATTCCAGAGCCCTGTCTCAAAAAACAGGAAAACAAAACAGAACAAACAAACAAAAACAAAAATTGCCAACAAAAGAGAAAACAACTTTGATTAGAAACTTGGGAAAAGACTTACCTAGGCCTCCCTATGGGAAATGTAGAGATGACAAATATGTACATGCATTCTACAGTATGTCACTGGGGACATGCCAATTAAAATAGATCTGACGGCTGGATGTAGCGGAATTGTAGAGTATTGCCTCACCTCTACCAGTTGCTAAGGTTAATACCTAGTACCAAAAATACGCAAAAAGATAACAATATATCATACCTACCATGATATTAGAATGGCTAAAGAATAGGGTTGAACATACTGACAACAATGGAGGAGAAAAGCTACTGTCATTCCATGCTCCTATACACGTGTGTCTGTAAATGTCCCAGACAATTTACAGCATGGCATTTTAGAATACTATTTTTCAAATCTATTAGTAGTAGAGGGAGAGCAATCATGCTTGAGGTTGCCTATCTGTAAGAGTAAAAAGTCTTGATCAACACAAAAATGTGCACTTGAACACTATGGCTAGGAATCTCCGAAGAAGTTGCCTGTGTTCTGGATATGGCAAACTGCCTAAGTCGAGCTGACAGCAACTGCGTAAATTTCCTTCTCTATTTATCAACATTCATTCCAGAAAGTATTACAAATAAATGGACTTTTAAGAACAGCAGTAATTCTCCTCTGAAAACTTATTGCATATACTTTAATCAATCAAAACAAGTAACATTATTGTTTTAGTAGTATTAAGATTAAAAGTAATGGGCAGGCTAGTGTGGCGGCTCAGCAATTAAGAGCACTTGCTGCTCTGGCAGAGGACCCACAATTTGTTTTCAGCACCTAAGTACAACAGCGCATAAATGCCAGTATCTCCAGTTCCAGGGCCCACACAAACCCTGGTGTGGGCTCCATGTGAACTCATAATCACATGGTACACATACAAATAAGCAAATACATTTTAAAGTAATTGAGATTATTATGGGAGATAAATTTTCACTATTACACTGATGAATACTGAAGTCCTTTGAAATTATTGTAGAAGAAAAGAGTAAAACTCCGAACTATGAATAAAAATGTTTTACTCTGGGCAGTGGTTTGGTTTTACTTATCTTATAACTTTATGCTAGGCAGAATGCATTATATAAATGATGCATGACAGCTGCTGTGTTTTGGACTATAAATCTATCAGCATTGTATAATCAAGGTACGTCACCTTACCTGTTTAACTTACTTCCCTTAGGGTTTTAGCATTACTTAGCATTTTTGTTGTTATTGTTTATTTTCTTTTGCTTTGTATCATTCCATTAAGTGAGGCAAAATACTTATAGCATCAAAAGTAAACAAAACTAAATTAACAAGGCCAGAAAAATGAAGCCAAAAAGAAAGCACGGTAAAAAGCAACCACAGGGCAAGTTCAACTCCACCCAAACACATTCACTCCACAGCAACAGATCTATAATATTTACAGTCAGTGTCCTTTGCTTCCCTCAATCTTTTCGTTTCTTTCCTTCTTTCTTCTTCCTGTTCAATTCCTTCCTTTCTCTACTTCCCCTCTCTTCCTTTCACCCATTTCCTCCACTCTCCTGTTTTGTTTCATTCATTTTATTTCTTTCTTCCTTAGTAGACAAAAGTAAGAATCAATGCAACACTGCTGCAAAGGATATTGCTTCGCATTAAATAAAAAGTATGTCAATCAATAAGCATATATAAGCATCCTATTTGGATAGTAATTAAAGCAATGGACTTGAGTTACATTAAACTACTTCTTAATTAGCAATAGAGAATACAAGCGCAATGACAGTTTAATGACAGCATCAATATTTAACAATGCCAGGTTCACCTTGTTAAACAAGACAAAAATTGCTGGTATAATGTAAGCAACCTACCACTCTAACATTGTTATAGTACACATCTCCTTTAATAGCCTGTACTAAAATTAAAATTACTATCCATGATGCTATACTTTTGACTGCATGTCATTAGAATCTTTGAAAATTTACACAGGCATAACTCAACAGTGTTGTTTTGAAACTAAAATATTTATGAATGAAAATATCAAGTTATGTGTATTAACTGGATCTTGATTTGGTCTAAGATGCTGTGCATATGATAAGGTTTATCTACAGATTGTTCCACGTCTGGCTCATATGCACGCCTTCATTTCTCAAACCATGCAATGTTCAGTGCTGAGTTAATTCTACTCAACATGACATTTTAGCAAATCAAAAAACATTGAGTTTAACTTAAATTTACAAAAAGAATCAGGGCTTGGTAAGAGAAAATTATATAACGTCACATAAATGCCATAGACACGCCTTTAAAAATTTTTTTTATTAATTTACTCATATTACATCTCAATTTTTAGCCCTTCCCTTGTATCTTCCTATTCCTCCCTCCCTCCTGCTTGCCCCCTAATCCCCTCCCCTATGTCTGTGATTGAGGGAGACTTTCTCCCCCTATATATGCTCTTAGAGTATCGAGTCTCTTCTTGGTAAACCAGAGACATTAATTCAGTTAGAGGGAAAAGTGGGGAAGGCCTGGAACACATAGGCCCAGGAGACAACTTCCTGAATAGAACACCAACAGCCCAGGCCTTAACGTCAACAATTAATAAATGGGACCTCATGAGGCTGAGAAGCTTCTGTAAGGCAGGAGACACTGTCAGCAGAACAAAGGGACTGCCTACAGACTGGGAAAAGATCTTCACCAACTCTTCATCTGACAAAGATCTAATATCCAAAATATATAAAGAACTCAAGAAATTAAACACTACAAAATAAAACAACCCAATTGAGAAATAGGGCTCAGAACTAAACAGAGAACTCTCAACAGAGGAATATCAAATGGCTGAGACACACTTAAGGAAATGCTCATCCTCGTTAGTCATCAGAGAAATGCAAATCAAAACGACACTGAGATTCCATCTTACACCCATCAGAATGGCTAAGATCAAAAACTCAAGTGACCTCTCCATATCTCTTCAATATAGTACTCGAAGTTCTAGCCAGAGCAATAAGACAACATAAGGAGATCAAGGGTATTCAAATGGGAAAGGAGGAAGTCAAATTATCCCTATTTGCAGATGATATGATAGTCTACATAAGTGACCCTCAAAATTCCACCAGAGAACTCCTACAGCTGATAAACACCTTCAGCAAATTGGCTGGATACAAAATTAACTCCAAAAAGTCTGTAGCCTTCCTATACACAAATGATAAGCTTGCAGAGGAAGAAATTAGGAAAACTACACCCTTCACATTAGGCACAAGCAATATAAAGTACTTAGGAGTTACTCTTACTAAGCAAGTGAAGGAACTGTTTGAAAAAAATTTCAAAACCCTAAAGAAAGAGATGAAGATGACATGAGAAGATGGAAGGATCTACCTTGCTCATGGATAGGGAGAATTAACATAATAAAAATGGCCATCCTACCAAAAGCAATCTACAGATTCAATGCAATCCCTATCAAAATACCTACACAATTTTTTAAAGACATTGAAAGTTCAATTCTGAACTTCATATGGAAAAACAAAAAAACCCAGAATAGCTAAAACAATCTTGTACAATAAAAGGTGCTCCGGAGGAGTCTCCATACCTGATCTCAAACTGTACTATAAAGCAATAGTAATTAAAACAGCATGGTACTGGCACAGCAACAGGCTGGTTGATCAGTGGAATCGAATCGAAGACCCAGATATGAATCCACACACATAAGGTCATTTGATTTTTGACAAAGAAGCCAAATCCATTCGATAGAAAAGGGATAGCATCTTCAACAAATGGTGCTGGTCTAACTGGATGTCTATGTGTAAAAAAATGCAACTGGACCCATATTTGTCACCTTGTACAAAACTCAAATCCAAGTGGATTAAAGACCTCAACATAAAACCAGAGACACTAAATCACTTAGAAGAAAAAATAGGAAAGAGCCTGGAACATATTGGCACAGGAGACAACTTCCTGAACAGAACACCAACAGCCCAGGCATTAATGTCAACAATTAATAAATTGGACCTCATGAGGCTGAGAAGCTTCTGTAAGGCAGGTGACATGGTAAAGAGAACAAAGCGACAGTCTACAGACTGGGAAAAGATCTTCACCAACCCCACATCTGACAAAGGTCTAATATCCAAAATATATAAAGAACTCAAGAAATTAAATACCACCAAACCAAATAACCCAATCGAGAAATGGGGCATGGAACTAAACAGAGAATTCTCAACAGAGGAATATCAAATGGCTGAGAAACACTTAAAGAAATGCTCAACCTCCTTAATCATCAGGAAAATGCAAATCAAAACAACTCTGAGATTCCACCTTACACCCATCAGGATGGCTAAGATCAAAAATTCAAGCGAAACCACATGCTGGCGAGGATGTGGGGAGAGAGGAACACTCCTTCATTGCTGGTGGGAATGCAAACTAGTACAACCACTTTGGAAATCTATCTGGTGCTATCTCAGAAAAATGGGAATAGGGCTTCCTCAAGACCCAGCTATTCCACTCCTTGGAATATACCCAGAAGATGCTCCAGCACACAGCAAGAAAATTTGCTCAACCATGTTCATAGCAGCCTTATTCATAATAGCCAGAACATGGAAACAGCCTAAGTGTCCCTCAGTAGAAGAATGGATAAAGAAACTGTGGTACATGTACATTATGGAATACTATTCAGCTATTAAAAACAAGGAATTCCCAAAATTTGTGGATAAATGTATTGAGCTAGAAATGATCATAATGAGTGAGTTAACCCAGAAGCAGAAAGACTCAAATGGTATATACTCACTTATATCTGCATATCAGCCCAACGGGCATGTCCCACGAAAGCCTTCACTTACCAGGAAACTGCGACAGAGGAGAGGACATTCTAGTGGGACTCTAGATGAGAGAATCATGGGAGAAAGGCAAAGTAGAAGGACCCAGAGGGTCCTAGAAGCCTACAAGTAGAACATTATGATAGGCAGATTTGGGCACAGGGTCCCGCTCAAACTAAGGCACCAGCCAAGGACAATACAGGCGGTAAACCTTAAGCCCCTACTCAGATCTAGCCAATGGACAGAACACTCTCCACAGTAGAGTGGAGAGTGGGATATTACTTTCTCACATACTCTGGTGCCTCACCTTTGACCATGTCCCCTGGACGGGGAGACCTGGTGGCAATCAGTGGAAGGACAGCAGGTTACCAAGAAGAGACTTGATACCCTATGAGCATATACAGGGGGAGGTAATCCCCCTCAGGAACAGTCATAGGGGAGGGGAATAAGGGGAAATTGGGAGGGAGGGAAGAATGGGAGGATACAAGGGGTGGGATAACCATTGAGATGTAACAAGAATAAATTAATAAAGGAGGAAAAATAAAAAAAACAACAAAAAAAATAAAGCATTGAGAAACAGTTAAAAAAAAAAAAACTCAAGTGACACCACATGTTGGCAAAGGTGTGGAGAGAGAGGAACACTCCTTCATTGCTGGTGGGAATGCAAACTAGTACAACCACTTTGGAAAGCTATCTGATGCTTTCTCAGAAAACTGGGAATAGGGCTTCCTCAAGACCCAGCTATCCCACTCCTTGGAATATACCCAGAAGATGTCCTACCTCACAACAGGGACTAACGCTCAACAATCTTCATAGCAGCCTTATTCATAATAGCCAGAACATGGAAACTGCCTAAGTGTCCCTCAGTAGAAGAACGGATAAAAAAACTGTGGTACATTTACCCTATGGAATACATAATCACACATAATCACAGCACTTGGGAAGCAGACAGATCACTATGAGTTCGAGGCCAGCCTAGTCTCCAAAGTGAGTCTAGGATAGCCAAGATTATACAGAAAAACCCTGTCTCGAAAAATCAAAAAATAAAAAAAATGAAAAGAAAGAAAGGAACTAAAGCTCAGAGTAAAACATTTAATTCAAAAAGGAGCATAAGTGTCAGGCTCCCACTTTCAGGATGCACATAAACTCATGGCAGGTGGTGACTTCATTGTGTCTAAACTGAATAGGGGACAATAAAAAAGGATAAAAGACAGAAAGGTGAAATTTTTCCAAGATATATATTATTTTATTAATTTGTTCTTGTTACATCTCAATGGTTATCCCATCCCTTGTCTCCTTCCATTCTTCCCTCCCTCCCATTTTCCTCTTATTCCCTTCCCCTATGACAGTTCCTGAGGGGGATTTCCTTCCCCTGTATATACTCATAGAAATTTTTAAAGAGAATAAACAAAAAGAAAGTTGGAGAGCAAGAAAGGTTCAACAAAGACACATTTTTATTCTATTTAATTATAAACAGAAAAACAAAATTGATAGTAATTAAATATCATCATTATTTTATTTAAACTCATGCACATGTACATGTCTGCATGCATGTGTGTGTGTTTGTGTATGTATGTACACACATATGTCTCAAAAATATGTGGAAGACAATTTGTGGTGAAGTTGGTGAAGTCTGTCTCTGTCTCTGTCTCTGTCTCTGTCTCTGTTTCTGTCTCTGTCTCTGTGTCTGTGTGTCTGTGTGTCTGTGTGTCTGTGTGTCTGTGTGTCTGTGTGTCTGTGTCTGTGTCTGTGTCTGTGTCTGTGTCTGTGTCTGTCTGTCTGTCTGTCTCTCTCTCTCTCTCTCTCCCTCCTTATGCTCACTTAGTTAAAGGTATTACATTCTGATTGTAGGCCTCTACCTCCTCCCCACCTCGTACTGGTCTGCTGCCATGCCCCCCAACTTCTCATAAGGAAAGGAGACCCCCCCACCCCTTATGCTGTGTATATAACCACCCCAGCATATAAAGTCACATCAATGAAGTCAAACAAGGTTGTCCAACTAGGGGGAAATGATTTAAAAGCAGGCTAATGAGTCCATATCAGACATAACATCATTCTGCTTGCTAGGGGATCCAAATGAAGACTAAGCTGTCCACCGATTACATATATGTCAGGGGGCTAGGTCCAGTGAATGCCTGCTATTTGCTTGGTGCTTTAGTCTTTGTAAGCCTCTGTGATCCTAGGTTAGTTGATTCTGCTAGTCTTCTTGAGGAGTTCCTGTCCCCTCTGAGACCTTCTACTTCCCCCTTCTTTTCCATAAGACTTTTGGATATTTGGGTGTGGGTCTCTCTTTACACCATATGACTCCTGGAAACTGAAATCACAGAGTTAGACTTGGTTGTAGGCAAGTTACCTGCTGAGTCAACTTAAAGGACCATTAAATATATTTTCAGCAATTTTACTTTCCATGAAATAAATGTTGGATAAAATTGTAGACTTTTAATGATATTGTAATATAGTAACGTTTTGCAATGAAGTATCTTACTTAATTCTTTGACACTATAAATTAGTTATATAAGTTTTAAGGTAAATTTGGGAAAACATCATTTAAAATCGTATATGATCTATAGCTTGCAACACATCAATATAAAACTATCAATATAATGTTCAACATTGACAATAGAAAGATGAAAAATTAATTCAAGAACCATGTAAAATTTTCTATTGTATTTAGCATATTTCCTTTTATAATTCAACCTAGCTTCAATTCATTATTCCATTCATAGTTTTACAATAACACATTACTGATGTATTTGAGAAACAGAGGGTTACATGAGTCCAGTAATTTCAAACACATTATGGTCCAACTGATTCTACTGATTTGATCTTTAAGGTGCACACATTTCTTCCTTTGCTGGTGTCTGGAACATCAGTTCAAATAAGGAAGCATTGGCTCAGACTAAAGTTTCAGAGGAGGAATCCACTGTGGAAAAGAAACACAGAGGCTCGGGCAGTGAGGGCTTGCAAATAGTTGGGTGACAGCTCCGAGGAATGGAAAGCAGAGGTCATGGGCCTGAAGCAAGGCACACCTTAAGGCCAACCCATGCTCAGTAGCCTACAGATGCTAGGTAGGGCCTGTGTCTCAAAGGTTTTCAAATCTACAAGAGTACAACCAGTGGAGCAACATGAGCCTGTAGACAACAAAACTGTCTGTGACCTGAAAGACTAAGGTAGTGTTTTAAATAAATAAGCCAGAGTATAGTTTCCCCAAATAATGCCATCAGATGGCTGTGGATACCGAATATTTTGTTCATTGCGTATGCTGCTTGAGTTGGTCTTAGTATTACAAATACATCAGAATATAATTTCTACAGAATTCCATAATGCATATGGACATCTAGTCCACACTATTGACTAGTATGGCATTCTGGAATTTTTCTTTCTCTGGAAATCAAACATTTTGTTATGTCCTCCTTTGTTGGCAAATGCATGTCAAAGAAAGCAAGAAATCAATGTTGAATGTGTTTCCTTGGGAGACACAAAACTGGCTTTTTTAAATCAGTCACTTGCTAATCTGGAGTTTATCATTTAGGCTATGCTAACTGGCCAGTGAAGCCTAGGAAGATGTTATTTCTTTTTTTTTTTTTTTTAATTTTTATTAATTTATTCTTGTTACATCTCAATTGTTATCCCATCCCTTGTATCATCTCATTCCTCCCTCCCTCCCATTTTCCCCTTACTCTCCTCCCCTATGACTGTTCCTGAGGAGGATTCCCCCCCCCCCATATATGCTCATAGGATATCAAGTCTCTTCTTGGTAACCTGCTATCCTTCCTCTGAGTGCCACCAGGTCTCTGAGTAAGTTAATCCAGAAGCAGAAAGACTCAAATGGAATTGTTATTTCTTAAGGGAGAAAATTATTTAAGAGAATCGTGTTGAGCTTTTTCATCTAAATGTTCCTTTAAATATAATGTTGTTCTCAGTACCATTAAGGATTTAACATTTACTCCTGTCTAGACTACCTATTTTGCATTACACGGTATTCCCTGTGTCCCTGCAATGAGCTCAGTATTTTGAAGCTCAAAAGATATTAAAATAGCACTGTGGTTTCATCCAATTGAATATAGTACGTTATATATCCCCCCAACAAAGATTGAGCCACAACAAGTCTCAACTTAATTAAAGTTTTAGAAGAAAAGCAAAGTGAAATTGAAAAAGTGATCCCATTTATACAGTATTAACTGCTAGATTTTTATAAATATACTATAGATTTTTAAGTAAAGTCAAAATGTATTTCGCAAAACAGTACAGAAATATTAGGAAAGTGTACTGGCAGGACAATATTTAAAAGTTCTCAGGAGATAAGTCAGAAACCACATAAAATAAATATCAAGGGTGTAAAATAGAAAGTAGCAACAATGTGATACAATGTAGCCTTTTTGATATCTAGCAAGGGCTGCTCTCAATCACAGGGTGTTTGTATGATCCTGCAGATGTATTTTATATTTCATAATGAAACACTATCAGAATCTTCAGAGTGGGCAAAGCTCTGCTCATAAATTTGTCACAGTGCAATAAATCCAAACGGAGTGAATCAAGATATAAATATAAAACTTTGAAGTTTTCATCTACTTTGGCTCTTTGGGAGACTAGACTGGACTGGCAATGTCAATACAATAAACAATAGTGAAGGGCTTAAGTGAATTCTTTGTGGAAAAAATATTGTAGGAAAAGCAAGGTCATTTTCTTGTCACATAAGAATTTTAAGTATCAAACTTGGAAATAAAACATTGATATAGCATGTAATAAAATGCAGCACTTAGGGTTCTTAATTTTTCCCCCCATGGGCTTTAAGTGTATTTATTTAAACAACTGAATCTTCAACATATGCATTCCAGTAAAAATTGTTTCTGAAGTGAAATGGGTTCCAACTGATTAAAAATAGAGTTGTACAATTTTCAGCCTTTTCACATTTGTTTCAGTTCATGTTCATACTTACTTAGCATCTAGGTCTAGTTGCAATGATTTTCCAGAAATGAGAAAATATCACATAATTTCAACAACACATGTGAAGATAGAATAATCCATCATTACTAAAAGAAGCTTTTGGATATTGTTGATGCTTTTAGTAAATGCATACTTACATAGAATTAAAACCTCAATAAAATTAATTAATTCAATACCTGCAAATAAGACAATGCAAACAAGACATTTAGGAGTGCGTCCTTTGATACACTTGCACAAGTCTGTTATGGATAAAGGTGAGAACGAGGATAATAAGAAAACAGCCACAGTACCAGAATACTGTGTTTATTTTCATGTATTCTTAGGATTAAGCAAAAAGCAATTGCTGACAGGGTGAGTAGAGTGTAAGAATAAATTAGAATAATAAGTAGAAATGAGAGAACTATATTAAATCATAGGGAATGTTGTGTGGATCAGTTCTCTGAGAGTTACATTTTGTTGTCCAAGTCTAAATGAGAGCAAGGCTCAGACAAGATGGTTCAAGGTAGAGCGTCAACTTAAGTGCTTCTGCTTCCTGACAGTGGCTTACTAGCAATAACTGAAGACATTCCGTTTCTTTGAAAGACAGAAAGCAACCAATCACAACAAGCTGGTTTACTTCCCCCCATAGCTGCTCTGACTACAGCTCCCATTTCCTTTGTAATTAAAGTTTTAAACCCAAGAGCAAGAACTTGATAGTGAATTCTGGAGACTCATGAATGAAAACCCACACTCCTACAGCTACCTGTTTTTTCCCCCTTGTTGGACTCTTTTTTTTTTTTCATTGAAATCATTTCCCATCCCACTCCTTCCTCTTACTCATCTTCTCAAACACTCTGCCTCCTCTTCTTTAACCATTGTTGTTATAGTTCCTTTTGGCTTTTGTTTGTTTGTTTGTTTTGGTTTTTTCGATACAGAGTTTCCCTGTGTTGCCTTGGCTGTCCTAGACTGGCTTTGTAGACCCAGGCTGGCCTCGAACTTACAGCGATCCACCTGGCTCTGCCTCCCAAGTGCTGGGATTGAAGGCGTGCGCCACCACGGCCTGGCCAACCATTTTTGTTATATATACATCTAAATGAAAAAAAAAAGGCATCTACTGAGTTCCTTCAGTGTTATATGCATGTACGACATTCAAAGACTGATGACATGGAATTGAATAATCAATCAGGAGGCTCATTCCTAGATAAGATTAATTCTTCCACTTCTATCAGCAACTGCTTATTGTGGATTTCATATGGGGTGGAGGTCTCATGATTTCATCATTTACATTGGGGTGTCAAGTGGTGGCAGAATTGTTCAATTGTTCAGGCAGGCATGTTGTTGAGAGTTCATAGGCGTATCTTTCATGTCACAGCCAGAAAGCACAATATTACAACAGACTTCTTAGCTCATAAGCTATGAAAATTTGACCTCCTTGCTATGATGTTCTTGGAGAAAGCTTAAATGTAGGAGTTGCTGAAAATACACATATACCAGTGTCATAGAACATGGAGAAATCAAACTGGTTCAGACCTGGAAGCTCCTTCCGTTCTGGCTAGCTTTCACAGATTTAGAAGTGATATGCAAGCTGCTGGAGAAGAAAAAGAGCTCCCTGACTTTTCCAGCTATACCCCATGTAAGCTTCAGTACTGGAGGTCTTGCAAGTCATTTCCAGCGTCCTAGCATGAACATCATGGAAGTAAACAACCACTTTCTGATTAAATTTAAAACCTAAAGTGATTCGACTTCATTCATGTAATGAAACCCATACCTGGAATGTACAAAACCTGGGTAAGACAAGACAGATCAAATCCCAGCATGAGCAGCAGAGATAGGGACTAAATTTCATTCTTAATTGTAGAGCTATTGGGGCGTATTATTCCCTCTCTGTGTCCGTGCGAGAGATAGCTTGCTCTAAGGGTATAGCCCTGATAATTCAACAACACTCAAGTAGAGGAAGGATAGCAGGCTACCAAGAAGAGACTTGATACCCTATGAGCATATACAAGGGGAGGAAATCCCCCTCAGGAACAGTTATAGGGGAGGGGAGTAAGGGGAAAATGGGAGGGAGGGAGGAATGAGAGGATACAAAGGATGGGATAACCATTGAGATGTAACAAGAATAAATTAATAAAACATTTTTTAAAAGAATAATAAAAATTAAAAAAAAAAAGAAAATGGACACAAGTTGAATGTATAAGACAGGGAGGGTGGGCCTGGGAAGAGTTGGCATAGAGAGAATATATATGATCAAAACACTGGAATACTCTCAGAAAAATAACAAAATCAATCAATAAATATCCATTAGAAAGCTATAATTAAAACGCTTAGTAAGAATAGAAATAGCATTTTGAGAGTAACAAAATTTTATATAATTTGAAACCAGAGAAAAATGCACAAACTATAGAAGACAAAATTCAGAGGACAAAGTTCTAAATAGAACACTCTAGCTATAGGAGGTCAATAGAGTCACCCTAGTGGAACAAGCCTGTAATGTACATTGTTCTGAATGTTTAGGGGGGAAAGTTCAGGGTCAATATGTGCTAGTGAATGAGTTCAAAGACAATGAAGGCAACAGTAAAATCATGTCATAAAAGCCACACATGCGCACGTGCGCGCGCGCGCGCGCGCACACACACACACACACACACACACACACACACACACAAAAAAAACATTTCAAAATATGGCTGAATATAGCCAACTATCAAAACCTATAACTAGTATACAAGATGTTTAAGATTCAGTGGCCAGGGGAGGGCAGTTGAGTAACCAACATTCGAGAAAGAACAATTGTAGGGGCAAAATTAATGCCATATCCTATATATAAATTATATTCTGCATTTAATGCCATATCCTGTATGTCCTGTATCTAAAGCTATAGTCGATATTTTCTGTGATTTCTTGTCCTCCAGGTGACTTGTCTTCCTGTGCTCTGAGAATGACCACATAGTGCTGTAAACTAGACCTGCTAGCAGTTTCCAGAAACTCCACTGAATCTATTAGCTGAGATAAAACAACTTTCCTGGAGACTCATTCTCCGCTCAACTTGCCTAAGGAAATGTGAAGTTTCTACAGGCTCACCTACCCCTCTACACCCGGAACTGTGAAGTTACCACAGCTTCACCTAACCCTCCCCTCCAGGAACTGTGACCAAATCTACCCAGCCTAAGAACATAAAAACCCTAAGATTCTTCCGTTCAGAGTCGCCTCACTCCTGTGTGCAGTGGACCCCAGCACGCTGGAACAATAAAGCCTCTCTCATTTGGTGCTTCTTAGTATAGACTCCCCCAATTAGAGTCTAACACAATCATGGTCTATTTGGGACACAAAAGTGTTTTTTAAAACTTGGTTTTTAAAAAGGAACATCACAACCCGCTCAAACTAAGGCACCAGCCAAGGACAATACAGGCGGTAAACCTTAAACCCCTACCCAGATCTAGCCAATGGACAGAACACTCTCCACAGTAAAGTGGAGAGTGGGATATTACTTTCTCACATACTCTGGTGCCTCAACTTTGACCATGTCCCCTGGAGGGGGAGACCTGGTGGCACTCAGAGGAAGGACAGCAGGTTACCAAGAAGAGACTTGATACCCTATGAACATATACAGGGGGAGGTAATCCCCCTCAGGAACAGTCATAGGGGAGGGGAATAAGGGGAAAATGGGAGGGAGGGAAGAATGGGAGGATACAAGGGATGGGATAACCATTGAGATGTAACAAGAATAAATTAATAAAGGAGAAAAAAATTAAAAAAAATAAAAAATAAAAATAAAAAGAAACATCAGACAGGGGCATGGAAGCTTTATCAAATGTTGCTTAATTAGTTCAGATTAGGTTCCAGGACTGTCTGCAATAAAAAAAACCATGCCCATCAAAAAGGCTGAGTGATGTGAAACCATGCCCATCAAAGGCTAGAGGGCAACTTAGTTAACTTCATTTTGAAATTTTCCTATGGATGGGAAACCTCACTTGGGGCCTACCTCAAGATAAAGAGCTCAAGGAAATTAATGGCTCCTGGGGAATACTCAGTCTTCTCCAGGGGCAAGCACCATGATAGATTATCCAGCCTCAAGAGACCAGTCCCTAAGCACATATACAGTTGAGCAACACTAAAGAGATTCAAAGCAGGTGTGTGCATGTGTGTGAATAAGTAAAGAAGAATAGTGCATAAATCAAAGGGGGAGCTTTGCCCCCATGGGAAGAGTTAGAGTTGATAAGTTGCCAATGGAACTGTATGCACATGAATAAGTATTTTTCATTGGTGCTATTGGTTTCATAAAGTGTAGGTGCCCAGTTGAGTTAACAAAACATGTTAATATATTTGAGCAGAGACATTTAGTATGAGACTTGACTAGCATAGGTCTATCATTTCACAAATCATCCATGCTCAATTTTAATATTAATTCCATTGTAGTAGGATAGAGGATACCACTTTGCTAGAGGTATCTCAGAAAATGTATTCCTCTGTCCATTTCTCATTGCACTCTAAGGATCAGGACTAAAATCAGAATCGCCTCCATTTAAGATGCAGGTGTTTTCTCTAATACTCTCGTTTGTATAAAAAGAGAAGTTCATTTGTTTTGCGTTTGCCTGTGTGGGTGTATGGTTTTAGGAGGTGGAGTCTTGCCATATTGCTGTTTCTGCATTAGAAGTCGACATGCACGCTGATGGACTTTCATCTAATAGCGATTTTTCCCATGTCAGTCCTCAGTGCTTGTATTACAGGGCTAGGGACACCATATCTAGCTCAAATTTCTTTTGAAATGGAGGAATAGTAATAAAAACATGAATCTGATGAATTTGAATATCAATTTTTGTGACAGAAAATGAAAGACTGAACTCTCTCTATATGTACATATATTCACTTAGATATGAAACTTATTATGTACTTGGTGGTCATAAACATTAATGAGAAAGATAGAAACAATGTTGTGAATGTGAAAAAGCAGATCCATTTATAACCCTTTCCTATGACACAATAAGAACTGTGAGCGAAGTAAAAAATGATTTGCAGTATGGTCATGACCAGACTATTTAAACTGGTTTTACTTTTCCCATCAATCTCATAGGGACAGTATTTATATCACAGAGCATATGTCACTACGGGATGAAAGGGAACATAGTGACCTTATCTTTTTTTTTAGTAGAGGGGTGCATATATGGTATCAGACCTAATTTGTGAGCAGTGAAATTTGACTGGTTAAAAGGTTTCGGTTTAATGCTAAAGTAGTTGAAAAAGAAAGTGAGGAAAAGAAGGAATGAAGAAGGGAAGGGCAGAAGTACAACCAAGAAAGAAAATTTGGTAAGGTATTTCAAACATTGTTTTAAAATAATTCAAACTTTCCAACAAGCGGTTTTATTGAATTCAACTGAAAGTTTTATGAAAATGTTAATTTAATCACTAAAATATTTTTCTCAATCCCTCTTTCAAACAAGAGCCTGTGTTCAGCTTAAATTAATCCCAAAGTTATATTTAATCAAATTTTTATAAATAAAACACTTCTCACAGACTTCCTCTCCCCTCACTTATAAAAACATCCCTGATTCTCCTTTTTGTGAAAATAGATGCAGTAAGTACCCACTGACTCACAATTTATACATTCAGTTCTAAAATTTTTTATATAGTTTTGTGCCACAGGCTATGTTACATCATTGAATGAACCACACAAACGACAGTCAAGTGGACACCTCCAATCTCTCTAAGCCAATTGTGCTAACAGTGGAACCTCTACAACTGTGCTCCTGTGTTATCTCAAGCCATCATTTATGTTTGAAGCAACTTCTACTTTGACATATTTTTCAGCAAGTGCAATATATACATATATATTAGATATATTAATAACATTATATATAATGTATATGTATATTGTGTATACATACACACACATATATAATGTTATTGATCTTATCCTTGGTAGGCATCTGAAGAGTTCTTTAAATTCCACCATTTTATAGAGCTCTTGGTTCTTCCCATCTAGCAATGCAGTGCAAAAATGGTGGGAAAAATCCTCTAGAGATAGCAGGAAGATTCCCTCAGTGAACAGAAGACAGAAATATGTATGTATGTTTATTTATAGGAGAAAAGGGCATCTCCATATCCTTTTATTCTCAAAGAGAAGGAAAAAACCTATAAAGAAACCACAAACTGAAACAAGACAAAGCTATGTTGTTTGTCAGTGAAGGAATGAAGTGGTTTCTAGAGTCTAACCTTAAACCATTAAACTACATACATTCCTGTCTACAATCTGTGGGTGCTCTCCATCCAGAAGTGAGGGACGATTTTACACTAGCAAGCCTTGCTTCCTTTGAAATGTAGCCTTCCTTCTGCATAGGCAAATATCTCTGGAGTTCTTGCACTCATTGTGAGCTTATAAATTGCCTCTCCCAAGGCTTGATCTCAGCCAGCGATCCCAAGTGTTCAGTGAAATGTGATCACAAATTTCCACCTCTGCACAAACACAAAAATATATTTTTTGGTCCCACGCACCATAAAATAATAGAATTAATTTTGTTTGTAGCTCTTTTTATTTTTATGAGAAACTACACCCACAAGGTTGGAATATTCAAGCATAGAGAAAGCTACACTCTCGAAAGATTCTTTCATCTGTTTCCTGCCTCTTGCCTTCAGAAATGTCTTCTTTTACTCCTCCAATAACTATGTATTTGGCTTCTTCCACTCAGGCTCCCAATGATACAAAACCCATGGCCACACGATGTTTTGCACATTGTCATCACTCCTATGATGCCTGTGGATCATTCTTATCATCATATGGTGAAATTTCCAGAAACTGAAGACTCCCTCACCTACAGAGTTACTTTCTCAACCTAAAAGACACCAATAATAGGGGACCAGTTTGTCCCAGCTGTACCGCTGAGCTTAAATTCTAAATATATATGTAAAATACTGAAAGATAATAAAAAAGAAAAAGAATATTTAAAAATTTACAGTATTGAAGTCTGCCTCAAGCTAACTTAACCTATAATATTGGTGTTTTGAGTTGCCAGAGTATGAATGCAAGTAAAAACACCATTGCTTCTGTGACTCAGCCGTCAAAATGGATCCCAATTATAGAAGTTCAGTTCAAAATAGAAATGAAGGGCCAAATTTCACAGTAATTATTGATGTTTATAGAACTATCACAGAAAACTCATAAACCTATTTGGGACTATGTGTGTGTTTGTGTGTGTGTGGTTGTGTGTGTGTGTGTGTCTGTGTGTGTGTTTGAATGATCAGAGGACGATTGAAGAATATGTGTTATTTTCAAAACTCTATTTTCAATGTAAGGAAAATATGATATAAATAAAAGATTATACTGTGATTATTTTATTTGCCAATAAATGCAGTCGAATGTAGACTTTGATCTTCTTAAAACCTACTATATTTGGGATTCCTTAATGCAACTACTTCCCTTCCAACCTACCGACCTTAGGAGAGAAAGAAGGTTTTTTGAGACAGGAGAGACAGACCTTTTTAGCCTCAGTTCCTTGAGGCAATTTCACCCTTCAGCATCAAGATTCCAGCAACCCTTTAAACGGCAAACCAGCAATCCAACAAAAGCTACAACACCCACAGCAGTGGGAATCTCGAAATATTCTCTGGAGCATTTCTCTCTAGGAGTGTCTCAAAACCATGAGAGTTGATGCTATGAAAAAAGGTGATTTGTATTAGTTTTTGGACTAACATAGTCCATACAGGATGTTTTTCAACTGGCAAAGACCATGCCCCAGCACTAGGCAGTTGCCTTTCTATTGGACAAACCTCACATGCCCTCACATGAGGCAGCTTCACATCCTATACTTGGGATTAAAACAAATACATTTTTATATCCACTACAGTCTTGAATATCCCCCAGTTTATAAGGCTTATTCATTCTTCTTTATACATTAGATGATGTTACATTAATGAATGACATGAGAAATAATTAAAACTAAATCTTTTGTTTGTTTTTGTTGTTATTGTTTTGTTTCATGTTTAGGTTTGTTGGGAGGGGTCTTTTTTGACAGGCTTAGTCTGTGTGTAGTCCAGGATGTCCTGAAACCAAGTTAGCATTGAATTTACAGGGATATGCCTTCCTCTGCATCCCAAAATCTGGGATTAAAGGAATGTGCCACCATGCTCAGTTTAACTAAATGTCTAATCAACATACATTCAAGTTCTTATTAAAATTTTATTGAAATATACAGGGGGAAGAGGTCCCCCTCAGTTACTGTTTAGGAAAAGGGAGTAAGGGGAAAATGGGAGGGAGGGAAGAGTAGGAGGATACAAGGGATGGGATAACAATTGAGATGTAATATGAATAAATTAATAAAATATATTAAAAGTCAAAAAATAAAATACACTGTGTATAATTAGAATAAACTTAATGCATTCCATATTTCTACCAATGATGAAGATCTCCAAAATCAATGATGCTAAACCAAAAGATAAATGCATTTGCAACTGTGTTCTACTGAATAGTATGATATGTATATTGACTGTGTGTACATGCCAACTTGGCTCATTGTGTTTATGCCCTATGAATTGACTGAAATATTCCCCCTTTTCTGTTTTCATGTATTTTTGTTTAAATCTTGCCAGATTTCATTGAGCCAATATGAGATTGTGTATTGTATTGTGGTGAAGTTAAACACCTTCATCTACTTCAAATTCATCTATATCTTGCTACAGCAAATTTTGGTGGAATTTCGTTACTTATTTTCTTAAATTTATACTTATATTACATCTATACATAATGCATATGTTTAAGATTAATCAGTCAATAATCACTTTTAGTGACATCTTTTGTTTATTATGCTTCAAGATTTACTTGCACAAATAAAATATCTGGTGTTTCTATGCAGGTAAATGTAAGTGTCAGCAAATTCGAGCAGAGAGTGTCACCTCCTTGTCATTGGAATGGCAGGCAATTATGAGACTCCTGGAGTGGATGCCGGAAACTGAACTTGGGTGTTCTGGAAGAGCTGTGTGATGTTTATTCTTGGTTGTCTATTTGACTACCTCTGTAATTAACTACAACCTTAGTTTCTGAGCACACCTAAGATGGATTTTTTTCTTAATAAAATCATTTGAAGTGGGAAAAACCACTATTAATCTGAATCTTTTGAGGTAAGAACATTCACCTTTAGTCCAGATCTTTTGAGTTAAGAAGAGATACTTTTAATCTTGGCCACAACTTCTGCTGGCTGACTATATCAAAGACACCTAAGGAGGGGGATTTGACTCTTTGGCTCAAGTCTCCGCTACTGGCAATTTCATTCCTTCACTGGCATATAGCCTACTTCTGAACTCTACCATATATTGAGGACCAGCTGAGATATCCAGCCTTGTGGACTGAAAAACTACTGGACTTCTATACCAGCCAACTCTTCTGGTTAACATCCACTGTTGAGCTAGCTGGACTTCAGCAAGTGAGCCACTCTAATAAATTCCCTTTATACATATATGTGTGTATGAGTGTGTGTGTGTGTGTGTGTGTGTGTGTGTGTGTGTGTGTGTGTGTGTGATATCCTGTCTATTCTGTTCCTTTAGAGAATCCTCGCTAATTCAAGCACCACTGAGGCAGTGCTGCAGCCCTATAGCACTCTTTGTTTTTAAATTTTGAATTGAATGCCTATGGAGGAGTGTTTAAATACATTGCTGTAACATATCTTTACAACAGAATCCACAAAGCAGTAAAACACAACAATATATTCAAAATAATTTCAACTTATTTTGAAAATTACTTGATGTTTATACACAAAAATAGATTTCAAAGAATAGCATGATTTTTCCTACCACTACTTATCTCTATAGGGAGAGGAGATTTGTGCTTCATTTTTAATTGACAAATATCAATTGCATGTATCTATGGGATACAAAGTTCTATTTTAATGTATACAGAATGAAAATAAATTATAGAGAGACCGAATCAAAGTAATCATTGTGCACATTATCTCAGCTGCTTACCAGTAATATGATAGGGTTTTCAAGCTATTTTGTAACATAGGACTAAAAATATAAACTATACAAAAGAGAACAGCAATTGCATTCCTGAGGAAAATCTGTCATTTGTATAAACAGAGATAGAAATAGATGGCATTAAGTAAAAATAATCCAGGCACAGACAGACCTGCACCACTTAATCTTACTTTCATGTGTAGTTAAGAAGATATGGGCTTGATGGAGTGACACACACATCTGCAGTTAAATGAATAAGGTAGCCTCTATTCTATGGCTCATCTTTCTGTAATCAAAGATTAGACACTTTTTAATATAATAGGAATCTTTGTTGCTTGCTTCACTTTATTATATGATTTTCCAAGGTGATCTGTAATGCTAAAAATATAAAAGGATGATATAATTCAGAAGTTCATATGGAAAAAAATTATTTTTAATATTTATTAATGACTATAGAGTCATTTTTTATTCAAATACACTCAAAAATTAGAAAATTTAACACTTTAATAAGAAAAACTACCATGAACATGCCATTTTCTCATGAAGTATGAATTTCGTTAATCTCAATAATTATTTAAGTGCATGACCTTTATCTTGAAGCTCCGACAAAGGAGGGTGATAATATGTGGTATTGAGATAGTTGGCATGCAATGAAAATGGTGCAATTTAATTAAAATGTAAGTTACTGTTAGTAAGAAAGGTCGTGCTAGGAAAATGTCACTTCAGAAGTATACTAGCAAGCACCCTCAGTGTTTGTTGCATTAAAATGTACAGTTAGTACTTGACATTTAGAGAGAAAATTGGAGCACATTATGACATATACTTGAACATTTCTGTGTTCTTATGTTGAATATGCCTACTTTATTCATATAAAAAATTTAAGCAAGTAAATGGTAAACCTAATGTTGCTTGCTTTTGGTTTGAGTACCATTATTTAAATTTGTCATTTGTTAAAAACCATAATTTGAAAACACAATATGCATGTTTTATTTAATTAGTTATGAGCACTTGCCGTAATATATTGAAGAAATTGAGAAGCATAACTTATTGTTTAAATTCTTAGTGCGTAAAGTGACAATTGTGTCTACTTTGTAGATAAACATTTGAGAAGATATAAATGATATATTGTAACAGTGGTTAGGTGTGAATTTCTACATTTTGTCTTTTAAAAAAAGCTAATAGAAGCCAGAATCATATTGATCCACCTCAAGGCTCAGCTATACCACCTATGGGTATATACCTAATGGAAGCTCCATCCTGCCACAAAGATGCTTACTCAACTATGTTCAAAGAGGCATTATTCATAATATCTAGAAATTGAAAACAACCCCTAGATGTCCCTCAAATGAAGACTGGATTTTTATAAAATGTGGTACATTTATACAATGGAGTATTACTCGGATGTTAAAAAAAATTGACATCGTGAAATTTTTAGGCAAATGGACGGAACTAGAAAAATTATCATGACTCAAAAAATAAACAGGATGTGCACTAACTAATGTATAAGCAGACTTTAGCTGTTAGATAAAAGATAAATACTAAGGAGGGCTCAAAAGAGAATTCATGGATCTCCCTCTGAGGGGGGAAATAACATAGATTCTGCAAGTGGTTGGGAATGGGAACAGGAGGGATTGTGGGATAGAGGGAAAGGTTTAAGGAAAGATGACTGGAATTGGAAGGCTTGGGGGGCATGGAATCCCTGTACAGTAGAAATTCCCAGCGTTCCAAGAGGTAACCCTAGCAAGGACTCCGAGTAATGGAGGATTCATAGCCTGAACCAGCCATCTTATATAACCAAGAAACTTTCCATGGTGGACTAGGACACCAACCCAGACATAAAATCTTCAACATACAGTCTGTCCTACCTGTGCAGGCCCGATGGAGGCATAGAACTTGTGGGAGTGGACAACTAATATCTAGTCTAATTTGAGGCCCATATGCAGAATAGGACCCTATACCCAATCTACCCTGAATGATCAGGAACTGGAGGCTGGACAGCCCAGAGGCCTAGCACAGGGAAAAGAATCAAGAAAATAATTCCTAATATTCTGCTATACTCATAGGCCGATGCTTAAGCCAAACATCATCAGACAGGCTTTCTCCAGCAGCTGTGGGCAGCTGTTAGGAGTGGATACACAGACCCACAGCCAAGAGCTGGGTGGAAAGAGAATCCAAATTGAACATCTCCATTGGGTTCATCCCCTTGAAGCTCAGGGAACCCCACATAAAAAGGGTGGGGAGGAACTGTAGAAGCCAGGGTGTCAAGGACCCCAGGAGCACATGGCCCAGAGAATCATTTAGGCAGGGCTCATAGGGCTCATGAGACTGAAACAGCAGTCATGGACTCTGCGTGGGCCTGTGCTATGTTCTCTCTATACATGCTGTCGTTCTTAAGCAGGTGGATCTCTGTGAGTTCAAAGCCAGCCTTATCTGCAGAGGGAGTCTTGGACAGGCAAGGCTACACAGAGAAACCCTGTCTGGGGAATGGGGGCGGAGCTCAATGGATAAGATACTGGCTTAATTTGTTCACTTACAAACATTATAAATTCTGCAAATTTCCCACCTCCAAGACCCTCTGATAGTATTTTATAGATAATAAGAAGACAATCTATTTTAATGTCTCCTCTAAGAAGACTTCACTTGACAAAACACTCTTCATTGCCTTTCCCACTGGGTGTGATGCTGCCATATTTCAGCTTATGATTCCTGCTGTTCATTTTGTGTTTGGAGTGACACAAGGGGATCGAGGCTTATTGTCTTTCTTTAAGAGTAAAAGCAGCTGGCTTGATATGATTTGTTGAAAGACTGTTCAATATTATTGTTCTTTGTCTTGTCAAGACTAAGATGCTCATTTACAATTGTTTGAGAGGGTAGGTATTTACCTGTTAATAGACATTATGATCATTTTTAGTTGGAGACTTAATGTTGTTAACATAATATTATACACACTTTTCTGTGGAAGAGAAAGCAATAGCCACAATGAGGTCCATTCAGATGTCACAGTTGCTTGGTTCCCAGACAGGGTAGTAATTTTAACATGTAAGGCTATTTAAAGAATGTATTGTCATTGGAGGCTTCCTCTCACAAGGGATATTAAGACCTCGGCTTCCTTCCCTACAGCGCAGAATCCTCCATGTCTGTGAGAATATATTTCTGGTTTTTACTCATGTAAATGGAATGCTGACAAACATAGTGGTCAATGCAAATTTGACAGGTAGGAAAATGATAATTCAAACATTATCTATTATATTCTATTCTCTACATCATAGCTAATCCTGTGTAATGTGTATAACAACAACCATACAAGCCTGTGTATTTAATTAATGAGCAAAATGAAAAGTTATTTCATTTCTAGGACAAGCTATTTCATATCTTAAGGGTTCTTTTCTATTCTTTAATAGTATGATAGCAATATTTGGTCAAGTTTACCCTCATTTCCCTCCTAAAGCTCCTTCTAGATCACCACCTCACAGTTTTCTGTCCTCTTCATATCTCCTAGCTGACGTAGTTCAATGAGTGCTGCTGAAACACACATAGGTGTACACTTTCCACTGGAATGTGACCACCTCACATTGGCTATAATCTACCCTGTGAGAACCATCAACTGTCGATACCTTTTCAGTCATAGTGGGGGCTTGTGAACACCCCCTTGTTTCTCTAGGCTGAGATGTTATAGAGGTCTGGTGCAGACACAACAGCTGCTGTGATTTATGCAGGGTCTTGTCATGTCCAGAAGGCTGTGTTTCCAGTGTTGCTCCTAACATCCGGCTCTTACTATCACTGCACTTCCTCTTCTGCAATTGCCCTGAACAGTAAAGAGGGGTAAGATACAGAAGTTATATTTATGGATGATTAGTACACAGTCATTTATTCTATAACCATAATACTCTCCTTTGGTTTTGTTGTTGGTGGTGGTCTTTTTGCTTTTTGTTGTTGTTGTTGTTGTTGTTATTTTTATTGATTCTTTTTTCCCTCCTTTATTAATTTATTCTTGTTACATCTCAATGGTTATCCCATCCCTTGTATCCTCCCATTCTTCCCTCCCTCCCAATTTCCCCTTATTCCCCTCCCCTATGGCTGTTCCTGAGGGGGATTACCTCCCCCTCTATATGATCATAGGTTATAAGTACTTAGGAGTTACTCTTACTAAGCAAGTGAAGGACCTGTTTGAAAAAAATTTCAAAACCTTAAAGAAAGAGATTGAAGATGACATGAGAAGATGGAAGGATCTACCTTGCTCATGGATAGGGAGAATTAACATAATAAAAATGGCCATCCTACCAAAAGCAATCTACAGATTCAATGCAATCCCTATCAAAATACCTACACAATTTTTTAAAGACATTGAAAGTTCAATTCTGAACTTCATATGGAAAAAACAAAAAAACCCAGAATAGCTAAAACAATCTTGTACAATAAAAGGTGCTCTGGAGGGGTCTCCATACCTGATCTCAAACTGTACTATAAAGCAATAGTAATTAAAACAGCATGGTACTGGCACAGCAACAGGCTGGTTGATCAGTGGAATCGAATCGAAGACCCAGATATGAATCCACACACATATGGTCATTTGATTTTTGACAAAGAAGCCAAATCCATTCGATGGAAAAGGGATAGCATCTTCAACAAATGGTGCTGGTCTAACTGGATGTCTATGTGTAAAAAAGTTTTTATTGATTCTTATGAGTTTTTCATCATGCACCGCAATCCCCCTCATCTCCTCATCCCTTCACATCCTCACTCTACCCCTCTCTAAAAGAAAATAAAAATGTCAAAAATAACAAAAATTTAACATCTGATTGTGGGAGCTATAATTTGTTACAGTGTTACAGTATACCCTTTTGTTGACATTTCTTTAATTGCAAATGTTCATTGCAATGCATCATGAGTCTGGCTCAAGACTTCTGGCTTCTGCTACACCATCACTACTCACGGAGACTTCTCTTGGCTTTTAATCCATTGTTGTCCTGTGTCATGGAGAACCTGCATCTTTAGATCTGCAGCACCGGTCCTTTAAAACAGACCAGAAGTTTATAGATGGGGTAGATATTGGAATGAGCCAAATCAAGCCCTGAATCTGGGCATGATTGGTAGCTGAGATGGTCAGCCCACAAGCTCCCTGCACCCACAACAGCAGGGAGAGCTCTCCAGCATAGCCACAGGTGGCTCACCCAATGCTTCATGCAGCAAGGGGTGAGGCCCTCTCTCTGGTTCTCATACCCTTGGGGGGGTCCAGCTCACTTGCACCTATGCCACCAAAAGCAGATCCTACTCTACTGTGATGCCCAGGCAAAGTACAGTGCCTTCTCTCCCTAGTGCTGTAGCTGGCATTAGGTGGGGGCAGCTCGTTACGGTGCTGTAGCCAGTGAGGTGTGGGGGTGGCTCTGTACAGCCCTTAGATATCAGCATGGTCCCAGCTGACAGCCCAGACCAGAACATATGCATGGTCCTTAGTGGTGATATGAACCAAGGACAACTACATGGGCCTCTGCTGTTTCATGGCCACAGACCCAGCCCTAACGTCCAGAGGCACCACAGGTTGGGATTTCACCATGGCTTCTGGTGGTGAGGTAGGCTATTAACATCAGACCACTCATCTCTCTCGTCACATCTACAGTTCCACCTCTTTCTAATGCTCAACCTGCCCTTCTTCTCATTCTCTCCCACCTGTCCACCACATGCTTGCACAGCATAGTGGCTCCCACTGTGGCCTGGCCCCAAGGCTACCAGCTTCCTGGGTATCTACAACTCTCCTGTGCTGTGTAGCAGTGGTCTGGCCTTTCTCCTTGTTTGTTTGCAACTAAGGCTACAAAATATTTCTTCAAAACCAAAGTCCCCGAAACAGCCTTATCATATGGACAGTTAAGAAAACTGTTCTTACAGTGCATCATGTACAAGTGAAGAAAGGTCTATTAAACATTAATTTCATATAAACCAGTGATATCAATTCCTGTTTGTTAAAGAAGAAACAAGCCTTCGTGAAAATAGGAGATCTTGATTTCATAACCTACGATTGTTCGAATAATTTTTTTGTACACCGTGTAAAGGTTGTCTTTGTATATTCAAATGCTGATTTCTGTAACAGCAGAGTCCTAAGTACTGACTGAATTTTGGAGTTATTAATTTTATGGATCATCACTTGCCTCAGTATTTTGTAAGTATATACCTTCCCCACTACGGATTGGCTTAATAAAAAGCTGGTGGCTATACAAAGAACAAAAAAAACAAAACCAAAAAAACCCCAAGCCTTTGAAAAGATGAGGATGAAATGCCCCAAGTGCCACAGTGTGCACTGTGATCTCGGAGGCTAACATCTCTGACACAGTACCAGGTAAGTAACCATCTGTAGGAGATTAAAGATCTCATTACACAATAACAGGCATTCAGGGTTAGAATCTAAATTTCCTAAAGCTGTCTGTCTCAAGGCTCTATTCAAATAACATTTTTCTCCCAAGCTAAAATAACAAAACAAACATACATTACACACAGTTATTTGAAAATTGTTATTTTAAAAAGTGTTTAGGAAAGCACAGGGACGATTAGTAAAATTACATGGCTTATTAAATTTTTATGACCAGAAAATAAAATGTGCCTGAATGTGTTATCCATTGAAATTGTGAAGTTATTTTCTGCAAATAAAACTAACTAAATATATTGAACATGTGCTCACTTAAATGATAGAACTGTGTGGCAAGAAAGATCACTAGCAATTCTTCTAGAGGACCGAAGTTCAGCTGCCAGAGCCCATGTTGTTGGCTCACAGCCTCCTACAAACCTTGCTCCTGGTAAACTGACACCTCTTTTAGCCTTCATTGACAACTGCACACTAGTAGCATATATACAGATACAGATGTGCTCTGCTATAAAACTAAAACACATGTTGAAATGATAAAATTGTGAGGTAGTGGTAATGCATGACTTTAATTCCAGCACCAGGGAGGCAGAAGCAGAGGATCTCTGTTAGTTCAATACCAGTGTGGTCTACAGAGCTAGTTCTAGGACAGCCAGCGATACACAAAGAAACCCTGACTTACAAAACCAGCCAACCAATTAAACAACAACAATAATGAGACAAAGAACCTGAGAGCATCTACCATACTGATGGATGGAAACCCTACTGACCTTCAAGTGTTTAAATAACAGGGGAAATTTCATAATAAAGTATGTTATTAACTGAATAAACTATTTAAGTACAATTTGTTCCATAGTAATATCAATATCTACAATTTAAAGATACCAGTTCATTTACTTTATATGCAAATGTTTTATATAAATCACTGCGTTTTTACAATGTTTTACAATTTCAATGTTTACAATGTGTTGTCATCATACTTACTCTCAAAGTCTCTTATCTGTCCCCTCATGTTTTCTTCCCAACAAATCTCTCCCAGCCCAACACTTCTCTGCTTTGTGTGTGTGCATAAGTCTTGTGAGGCAGTTTATAAAAAGCTTTTTTGCATGTATTATCCTTGGCTGGTACCATAGTTTGAGCAGGACCCCTGGGCCCTGATCAGCCCATCATAATGTTCTTCTTGTAGGTTTCTAGGACCCTCTGGATCCTTCTATTTCCCCATTCTCCCATGCTTCTCTCATCTAGAGTCCCAATAGGATGTCCTCCCCTCTGACCCACTTTCCTGGTAAGTGAAGACTTTCATGGGACATGCCCCTTGGGCAACTGTCCAGATATAAGTGTGTATACACCATTTGACTCTTTCTGCTTCTGGGTTGACTCACTCATTATGATCATTTCTAGTTCAATCCATTTGTCCGCAAATTTCTGGAATGTCTTGTTTTTAATAGATGAGTAGTATTCCATAGTGTACATGTACCACAGTTTCTTTATCCATTCTTCTACTGAGGGACACTTAGGCTGTTTCCATGATCTGGCTTCAAACCCCTACCCAGATGTAGCCAATGGACAGGACATTCTCCACAGTTTAGTAGAGAGTGGGGTCTGACTTCACAGTCCCCTTGATGAGGAGTCCTGGTAACACTCAGAGGTAGGCTAGCAGACTACCAAGAAGAGACTTGATACCCTACAAGCATATACAGGGGGAGGAAGTCCCCCTCAATCATAGTCATAGGGGAGGGGAGTAAGGGGAAAACGGGAGGGAGGGAGAAATGGGAGGATACAAGGGATGGGATAACCATTGAGATGTAATATGAATAAATTAATAAAATAAAAAAATAAAAAGCTTTCTTTTTATATTTTTCATATATTCTTAGTTTTGGTTGACCTTCCTTTAATTTTTTTTCTCACATATAATGCCTCAACCTCCAGCTAAACCTTTCCTATCCTATATTTCTTTGACTTTTTAATGATATGAACTAGCCATTTCAATAAACACAACATACACATACTCACACATACAAAGTTAATCAAATGTCTCTAAGCAGTAACACTTTGAGCAGTATTGTTCAGAACCGCAGAACAAATCTGATCTCTATAAAGAGAGTAACCACTGTTACTCTCTTCACAAACCTGCTACAACTGGCCATAATCTTGAGGGTGTGAGCAGGATTAAAAATAAAATGTGTAACATATATTGCCGTTGCAGGACAGCTGACTGCACATTCTTTTTATAGAAAAGTGCTTGTTCACTTTTGGAGCTTTAGGAAGGTGACTAAGATTTTTAAACCATTGTCTTTTCTGAATTTCAAGTACATGCTAATGGGAACACAAGGACAGACGATCATCAACCATTTTAGCCCAGAACAAGAGCATAACAGTGAAAAAAAAATTACAGTCTCATCATGTACTTGGTTTTAACCTGATGCACAGTTTTAGCAAGCAAGATTACTGCTTACAAAGCCAAATGTAGAAACAAATCCCACTGCTCAATTTACAAATATATACAGAGAGGTCAAGTCTATGCCCTGAAGGTAATGTACTACAAATATGAAGGCGTGACCTCTGTGGATGTGAAAGAGCCATGAGAAGCTTTTATCTACCCTCTCTCAGGAAGTATGCATATTTCTTCTACCTAATGCATAATTTATCACCAATTAAATGATTATAAAATAACAATTTATAAAGAATGGATGACCAATTATCCCTACACTTTCTTAGAAAATTTTAATTCATGGATATTTTTCATAAACATATGTCAATGCGTAGTGCATAGAGTACTCTAAATTAGACCTTCTCAGTCGAGTTATTGGGGAGCTTTAAACTGTTAAATGTAGAGACATATGCTAAATGCAATGAAGTTAGTGCTTTCTTAAAAATCCAGACTATTACTCTGTCCCAGCCTTAAAATGACAGAACTTATCCTCCAAAATTGTCACTAATGGGTTTTATGTCCTTTACTACAGAAAGACGCGTCTCCAATGTAATAAAGTATTATTTGTAACATATCACATTATAGTAAGGATTTATTATCATTTTAAATGTGTATTTTATTTAATTCCTCTTTTTTCAATTTTTATCATAAATTGATCATGTAATTGAAACAATAGGTGAATAACTTTATTGTATTAAAGTGACTTTTGAATAATTAAATCTAGTTATGAGAGTTAATATAACACATGTATTGTATTACTTGACTAGGATTGCCAAACAAGGTGCCTATACTGGGTGATTTCAACAAAGAAAACTGGTTTAAGATGCAGACCACAGATTTGTGGAGCATCAGTATGAGGTGAAGATGGAGGCATCTAAGCAGCTGAGGAAGCCCTGGCTGAGTCAAGGATTGCATGACCGTGTGTTCTGGACATGGACAGCTTTATTCAAGGATCCCAGCCTCAGACCTACATGGAAAGAGCAAATCCTTCCCCCAGAGGTAAGATAATGAGGGAAATAGTCAATCCTCTCTGGTCCAATTAGTGTTTTTTATAATCTTTTTATTAAAAAAATCCATCATTGTTTTCCCCACACATAGATTTTTACCATCTGAAGAAGCTCCTTACTGACACAGCACCTACCAAGATGAACTAAAGCTATCTCATTGAATCAACCATAGACCATAGACCCTGTCTCCTTGCTTATCTGCATTTAATAGCCACGTCTCCTTATATAATAAATACACTGAGCTTCTGGAGTGCTGATATTTCTCCACCAGAAAGCTCACTTCACATAAACCCAGGGTTTCTGTTTTTGACTGTGTCTTATTATTACTTCATTCCCTTCCTGTTCCTAGTTATGTCTGTAGCTATGCTGGACAGACAGAGGCAGCATTGTTTCTCTGAAGCTAGAGATGTCTGAATCTGTTATAAATCTTTTATACTTGAATGTAGTCATTCTCCTATCTAAATACCATTATCCTTATATATGTGGTCCTGCTTTCAAATTTAATCTTATATCCTAACAATACTAGGATAAGTGGTCAGACCCATTTTATGATCTTTTAATTGTGTGTCCTTTTAAATACACTAATACAAATAAGGTTGCATGTCAGAATACAGACACAAAATGAAAGCATCACAAATATATTGGCATTAAACTTCTTAAAAACAACTTGGGGATATTTAAAAGTTATGAGTAAAGAGTGGGAATCAGGATGGACTTAAGTGGTGTATTTTTATTCAGCAACCTAAGAAGATAAAACTATGACTCACATATATGAGATGCAATAATAACACAGCACTATCATGGTATTTCCTCAAAGAATGAATGGTATCAATCACATAGCCCTGCCTATCTCCTCCTCACAGCCTTTTATTTTATTTTTTGAGCATTTTTTCTCCTTTATTAATTTATTCTTGTTACATCTCAATGGTTATCCCATCCCTTGTATCCTCCCATTCTTCCCTCCCTCCCATTTCCCCTTATTCCCCTCCCCTATGACTGTTCCTGAGGGGGATTACCTCCCCCTGTATATGTTCATAGGGTATCAAGTCTCTTCTTGGTAACCTGAGTGAGTTAACCCAGAAGCAGAAAGACTCAAATGGTATATACTCACTTATATCTGCATATTAGCCCAAGGGGCATGTCCCACAAAAGCCTTCACTTACCAGGAAACTGAGACAGAGGGGAGGACATTCTAGTGGGACTCTAGATGAGAGAAGCATGGGAGAATGGCAAAGTAGAAGGATCCAGAGGGTCCTAGAAGCCTACAAGTAGAACATTATGATAGGCAGATTTGGGCACAGGGTCACGCTCAAACTAAGGCACCAGCCAAGGACAATACAGGCGGTAAACCTTAAACCCCTACTCAGATCTAGACAATGGACAGAACACTCTCCACAGTAGAGTGGAGAGTGGGATATGACTTTCTCACATACTCTGGTGCCTCAACTTTGACCATGTCCCCTGGAGGGGGAGACCTGGTGGCACTCACAGCCTTTTAGAGCGTTACGTTCTGTGCATAGAGACTTAGAGAAGGCTGTATTCTGTCTTGCAAGGACTTTCACCTTAAACATTCCTATCAGTGAGGAAAGAATAATATACTATCTGAATTTGAGACTATGGTGTCCCAGGCCAGGTTCATTGTGTTGGTGAGAATTAAATGGAATATTCTATCTATGTTCTTCCTACTGAGATAGACACTAGGGCAAAGGAGAGAGCCTACCCACATGTACCCCTAACCCTCTGGCCTTCCCTGTCCACTGAGTCAGTTATCACCTTTCCCTGTGCCTCATGAGTCACTCTTAATTGTGCCTCACAGAGTCAGAGAGGCCAGACTACAGAAATGCAAGCATTTTGACCCCACTAAGCATTAGAACAAAATGCCTTGGATTTCAGATTTTGTTTGTCCATACACCTGTGTATCAGGTGCTCACGCTAACAGGAAAGGACAAAATTTGGGAAGGATACAAGGATGCTAACCTGTAATATCCTTTTTACATATTCTCAGAAATTCTCCTGAAATACTTCAACCATGCTTGGGTTTTATGCCCAAGAAAAATTAAATAATGTACACACATATTATTCACTGATAAAAATCAAAGGTCTTAATCTATTGCTGAGGGTTTTTCTCTTCTTTTCCTTTCTGCCAGGCACTTCCTTCATCATCAGTGTCACACAATTGTACAAAGTAACTCAAAAATCTATAATGTGGCCTAGAAAGTTTGCACACTGCTCATGAGCATAAACTGCTCCTGTAGAAGACAAAAGTTAGATTTCCACCACCCATATCGAGAGACTCAGAAGCCATTTATCACATACTCATAGAGTTAATCTCAAACAACTATTTCCTTGTAGTTTTCCATCATTTTTAAATTTTGCAGAATTTATCCATCTTACTTAAATTGTCATAATATTCTTACTGCTCCTTATTTATGAAATCCACAAGTATAGCTATAACTGCACCTCTGTCTTCTGTTGGGCACTATTGAATTTTATCTCTGTTTTCTATTTAACCAAGTTTTATTTTAATCTTCTCAAAAACCCTCCAAAATTTAGTTCATTGATAGTCTATTTTTTCTAGATATAATAAACATCGTTCCCTGGTCTTTGTTATTCATTTTGTTATAAGCGCTTCATGGTCATTTTAATGTTCATTTTCTACATTGTTTGACGGAAATTGCTAGAGATTTCTTTTTCTTTAACACAGATGAATGCACTGTTTCTAATACTTGTGTTTCATCTTCCTTCAGTTTAAAATACATTCTTATGTTTAACATTTCAGCAACATTATTTCTAAACAAATTTATAATTCTCTAAACTACTACTTTCAAAATACTTTTTTAAAAACTTGCAACAAATGGATATGATTTCAGAAAACCATATCTGGTCAAAATTCAGAGAAAACTGATGGTGGAGCACCCAGCACCAGTTGATACATCTATAAAAGAACTCTAACACTGAAGGCTCTAGGAACCTACTTAGGGAGAGATATGTGGGAAAGATTAAGCTTTGTCACAGGTGGAAGCAGTCTTAGTAGGCTTTACCCTTGGGGCAAGCCATGAATACCTTGTGACAGACTGTTTGGAGTCTTTTTGGGCTTGGAATTTAGGAAGTCGACCTGGGAACCCCACCGTGGCTATTGTTTTCCTAATTGACCCTGGAAGGGAGAAGGAGACTGCCCTTTGCTTGTGACTGGGAAGGTGGGGCAAAGAAAAAATAACAGGTAAAGGTGAGCAGGGCGCGAGGAGAGAGGAAGGGACCAGACCAGCTCGCGGGACAGAGACACCTAAGGACCCGTCCTGCGGAACAGATTCCAGAAGGTTTACTATTCTGTCCCTTTAACCTTTTTTTCCTTCTTGTATATGATAGTTGGGTTGTATAATAAAGTTTAATTGTTAATAAACAGAGCCAACAGAGATACATTGTTTGAGTCAGAACAAGAATAAGTATGCAAATAAATTTATATCTTACTATATAGACACTTTCTCATTCCAGACATTTTACTACTCTATTTACAAAAGCCAGATAATAAAACATTTAGGATATTTTCTGGTCAGGAATATAATTTCTTATTTCTTTTATCTATCTATCTATCTATCTATCTATCTATCTATCTATCTATCTATCTATTTAATTTACATTACATCCTGGTCATTGACTCATCCCTCCTCTCTTCCCAGTCCCACTCTTCCACCCTTTCCCCTTTCCCTTCCCCTGTTCTTCAGAAAAAGGAGCCCTCTTTCCCATCCACCCCGCCCCATCCAGTCACATAACAGCTGAGCATGCCATCTTTTCCTGTGGCCTGGCAAGGAAGTCTCACCATTGGAAAGTGATTGGAACGCTGCCTTTAGAATCCATATCAGAGAAAAATCCCCTTTTGCTTTACTAGAGGACCTTGTTAGAGGAAGCCTGTCCATTGGCTACATCTGTGTAGGGGCCCAGGGACAAGTCCATGCATGGTCCTTGGTTGGTGCTTCAGTCTTAGCAAGCCCCTCTGGTTAGTTTGTTGACAGATATTAATCGTGGCATTAACGTGTAGTGTCATAGGTGATCAGCCATTAATTTACTCCCTCAAAGGAAGTGTAGTTATCATTTCCTTTATCTACTTTATCAGGATTTTAACCTAAATTTGAGACAAATTGTTAATTTAGTATGAGTTAAATAAGTTCTAATTACTCTGCCTTGTGAGAATAGAGTAATACAATTCTTGATGAGGTCTTCCGAATAGTTTTCATTTCTTGAATAAATTTTAGTCTATTTCCTTATGCTAATCAAGAAGAAATGCTTTTGTAGCAATGTTATATTAGAATTCAACTGTATATCTGTATGTATGTACATATATATCTATGCACCAATGTTATGTGTATATATATATATCTAATTTTTTCATACAAAATTAATTTACAAATATATTAGAAGATTAGGAAGATGATTTATTAAATAAAATATTTGCCATGCAAGTATAATAAAGTGAGTTTGTATTTCCAGAACTCACATGAATGCCGTGTGGGTGAGGCAGCCAGCTATAATCACAGAGTTTAGGAGCTGAAGAGATAGGTTCCTGAGAAACTAAGTAGCAAGAAGAGCAGATCTGGTGAGCTCTCTGTTTCAAGCATGAGACCTTGGCTTGGTCTACAAAGTGGGAAATCATTAAGAAAACCATCCAACATCAATTGTTGGGATTCATATGCATGTCCGCACGTGCGTGTTCAACCAAACACACATGCATTCACAAACTTGTGACCACACATGTTATTCCACATATACGTACACACAAAATTTTCAAAATAATATTTTGAAAGAAATTACTAGAAAAGTCAAAGAAAAACCTTCAGAGCTGGATCACACAGCTGGTTTTACTTTTGATTTGGTAACGAAGGATCTTTCCCTGTGCACACTGATTATCAACACATAACACTGACATTCGTCTGTACTTGAATTTACTGCAATTACTGGGTCCAACAAAGCTGTTGGTCATATTCATTTGATGGTAAATGAATGTGTAAAAAATACACAGCTGCCTATACTTCCCCATCTCCATCATCAACATCTATACTGTGCATATTTAGTTAAGAAATATATTTATAGATTTGAAAAATGACCTTCTAAAATGTAAAGATGATGGCTTCATTTCTTTAAGAAGAAAGATTAATCTGAAATATAAAAGCACATAATATGCAAATATTTTTTTAAAATATCATTCCAAGATGGGTACCTACTCTGTTTTCTATTTCTTTAATTTCTTGAAAAAAATTTCAGATCCAAGTATCTTCTGGTTAAGTCTTTACACTTTTAAATTGTTCAATGATCTTATTTGAAAATAACAATAGATCGGCATCTCATTTATATCCATTGTAATACTCGTATATCACAATGTAGCAAGATAATTTTATTTTACTAAGCAACGGTAGTGTTTCCAGAGGAAGGCATAGAGACACGAACAATCTCAGAGTGTGAGGCTGTGTCAACCGTGTGTCAGCTCTGTGTCACAAGTGGTGTGTTTGTAGCAGGCTCTAGTCAAGCCCATTTTCATTACGAGTTGATGAAAGTATCTTGCCTGACAAGATGAAGCATGACTGTCAGAATTTGTGATGCCACCAGGAAGGAAAAAAACCCTCTAAGGAAATACTACTTTTAATATTTGAAACAGTAAAATACATTTCATAAGTTTCTATTTCATGAGCAACTATAGTCTATTTATATTTTCCTTTGCAGAAATGCAGCTCACTTGGATGGGTCAGAAACATCAATTTTAGCCATTCACAAATATTTTTATCTTCTGTTCTAGCATTTCATCACAGTGCTCAGGTTTGGCATTTGGTCATCAAAATATGACTATACAAATTCATAATTCAAGACATAGCACCACACTTTCCAGAACACCCAGAGTGATCTCCTGAGTGACAGTAATTTCAAAATAGCACGGAAGTCATTTTTCAGTTTCATCTTTGAAGGAAAGAAATTGTTCACATACATAAGTAAAATTTAGCAAATACTTCGTACAGGATTAAATATTATTCACAATTCTATTTAGGCAAGAAATAATCAGCTAAATGCAACTGAAATTTTAACAATAATATTGCATATCTATTAGAATTGCCTGGAAATTTTAACAAGACCCTTATGAAGATGAAAGTAAAGAAGAGAATCAAAATTATAAAAAGAAGAGATGTACATGGTTTTCATAGGCAGAGTATATGAAATCATTACTTTTATTGTATTTTCCTTGTTTTTAACTCTAGCACTGGATTTTTAAATTCCTTAAAGTCTCAGTTATTAAATTAGATAATAACATCGTGATATAAAAATTTGGTAATTGTATAAAAGCCGGCCATATTGCCTTATGCCACTCGTTCCAGGAGTCAAGCGCCTGAGGCAAGATGCTCGCCTATAGGAGGAACGCTTGAACTATGCCACAAGATCTTATGTCAAAAGACTGAGAAAAAATTGTGATAAATGGTTTCCAAGCATGGCAAAATGTAGTCAGACTAATTGCAAACTGTTTTATATGTTGGGAAGAATGAAACAAAATCTGGGGCTCCATTTAATAATATTGTAAAGTAATATTTTGTATAGATAAAACAGTGATATTGTTGCATACGATAGATTCAAACCAGCTTCTCAACATTCTTTAAAATGTTTGGTATGATGCTGTTACAGTGCATACAAGCAAGGACCAAACAATTTTCATCTCCTTCAGTCCGTATCACACATTTTCTTTCACAAGTTATTAATTAGCTAATAAACATATCTTTTTTGTAATTCCAAGTTGTAGGTTTTATTATTAGATTTACATGTAATCACATGCATATTATTTTAAATGCTCTGCAATATTGTAATGAACAGAAACTTCACCTACTAGATGATACAGGCCACTTTTCCTTTCAGAAGTCTTGTGTTTTATTCATATTTGAGAATTTATATACGATTACGTTATAAATGTTTTTTCTCTGATTGTATCAGAGCAAAATCTCTGTTTCAAAATTTAACGTAACAAGTGCAGAGATTTTCATTATCAAAGTTTTTTAAAATCATGATTAGGGGCTTTATTTTAATATCTTATTTTTACTCAATAAACAACTTCAGGAGATATGGATAAAACAATGTATTAGAATTACTTGTTCTCTGTCCCCTGGATGAGAAGGCCTGGTGGCACTCAGAGGAAGGATAGCAGGCTACCAAGAAGAGACTTGATACCCTATGAGCATATTAAGGGAGAGGAGGTCCCCCTCAGGCACAGCCATAGGAGAGGGGAGTAAGGGGAAAATGGAAGGGAGGGAAGAATGGGAGGATACAAGGGATGGGATAACCATTGAGATGTAACAAGAATAAATTAATAAAAAAAAAGAAATGATGAAAAAAAAGAATTACTTGCTCTCCAAGCCACTGCAATATTATTCTATAATCTATTAGTCCTTTTCTCAAGGCTCCTTGTTTAAAAAAAAAAAGCCTTTTGTCTGTGAAATAGGAAAGAACTAGGAATTAGACAGGCTTGTATGAGTGCCCATTAGTGTGGTCATACATTTGCTAACTTGTTTTTTTTTCCTTCTTTTGTTAATAGAATTCTTCTGACAATTTTTTTCATCAGAAGATTTTCTCCTGATTTCTAAAAATTGTTAGACCAAATTTTAAAAAAATATAATATTTTTCCAAAACCATGATAGATATCAGTGTGCAGCCAGTGTTGTCTACAAGGACAGATGGAGAAGTGTGTAAATTTTAGTTTTGATATGCATGGTTTCCTGTTTAGTCCAGGTTCATCTGGGGTCACCTGTAAGGGCAACTGTGGCAATGTGCAGCTCAACCTTCATATATAGTTTCCTGCTTAGTCAGGCTTGTGAATCAAAGAAGGCAAATAATAACTCCAAGCATCATTAGTTTTTAAGCCCTCACCCTCCATAGGAATGTCCTTCTTTCACTGTAAAGAGTGGATAAATACTTACATCTATAGTGTTTATTTTAATTATATAACTGAAAGAACAGTATTACATAATAAGAAAGATACAAGCAGGAATGCAACACTAATCATTGCTGGTAACATAATTTTCTGAGTACATGAGACTAGCGATGCAGCGGTAAGACCTGGTCTTGATCAGTCACACGGTATCACTGGCATTCTGACCAATGGTTTATAATCTTTTTAAAAACTGAGGTCCAATCCAATTTTTGCTAAACATTGGGGAGAGTGCAGGGAGCCTGGTGAAAGAGTGGAGGTAAGAATAAAAGAATCTCAACGGGACAGAAATTCCACAAGAAGACCATCAGAGTCCACTAACTTGGGACCAAGGGGATTATGGGAGACTGAAGCACCAACAAAGGACCAGTCATGGTCTGAGGTTCTAGACCCCCTACACATATGTGGCCTATGGGCAGCTTAGTCTTCATGTGGTTCCCCTAGTAAGTGGAATAGGGGCTGTCTCTGACATAGATTCTTATGTGTGCTTTTTGATTACTTCCTCCTCACACGGCTGCCTAGCCTGGCCTCAGTGTAAGAGGATGTGCTCAGTCCTGTTGCGACTTGATACGCTGGAATTATTGAGAGGGGTTGGGGTTCCCCTGCCTAACATGAAGGGAGGAAGGAAGGGGGAAGAGAGTGGAAGGGTGGAGCCAGGAGGAGAGGACAGAGGGGACTATGATTGGGATGTAAAATGAATCAATTAATAAACTTATAAATATTGTAATAAATAAAAATAAAACAAAAGTTGTTTTTCAATGTGAAATGTTGAACCAAAGTGGTTGTGGGATGCATACTACGCCAGCATCACTTTTATGCTTTTTAGAAAGGAAGAGACCTCTAAATGGGAGTGGGTGATGTTCTCATGTGAAGATGAAGGCAAGCTTGCAAATATTGGATTTAAGTAGCTTCAACTTAAAGAAAATCAAGAATTTCCAAAGACTCTCGGTTAGAGAAGCATGGGAGAATGGGTAAATAGAAGGATCCAGAGGGTCCTAGAAACCTACAAGGACTCAGAAATTTAATGATAACAGGGTAATGGTTCTCTTTGAATCATTCTACTGGAGCATGGTTACTAAGAATGATCTTAACAACAGAATGTTACTTTATTTTGTTGTTGTTTATTGTTTTAAGTTTACAAGTTTGTAATTTTTAAGATGACCTTGAGAAACCATCACTGAATATCTTTGTTCTTCTAATTTTCATGTATCAAAACATGTGCCAGAGAGTAGTGTTGTGTGCCTTTAATCCCAGCGCTTGGGAGGCAGAGGCAAGTAGATCTCTGAGTTCAAGGTCAACCTGGTCTAGAGAGTGAGTTCCAGATTGCAAGGGATACACAGAGAAATCTGCGTTAATGTTATTTTTACAAAGTTGTGTTTGCTTCTCTATAATCCAGCTATCACACAAATACTGAGACTCCATTATATTAATTAATAAGGTCTTCACAGGATAAGAACTGAGCAGTTATTACATTATTCTTAATCCGCTAAGCTAATTGGTCCTCTCTTGGTGTATATCCCAGAGACACTTATACTCTGTAGCTTTCCTGATCCAGCATCTCTCTTGATGTCTCCTGGGCCACTGCTCCTGACTGAATCTTCTCTTCTATCTCCTCCTCCCCTGATTGGCAGGAAGTCCAGCTCCATTCTCTCCCATGGTCAGCAGCTAGCTGTAGGGTACTTTATTTTGGCATATCAGGAGATGACTGTGAAGCAGTGTTTACACAACATTGTGACTGGAGATTCTCAAAACAAGGACTGCAACCAGATATGGGGAATAAAGAAATCAGCCTTTGAACTTTACAATAACCGTATGTCTACATCTCCCCCTTTTTGTCTAAGAAAGGGCCCCTTCTCTTACTATAGCAAACTATAAGTAATAAAAATTATTAAAATTATTAGCTAAGATTTACATTTGTATATTTTGCACCCTTGGATAAAGTCTTCTACTATTCATCAATTTCTGGTGTCTTCAACTCCATCAGAGACTTAAGAATGAATAAATATTACCTAAATATATATGAAGTGCAGGCAAGCAGCTTCCAAATGTACAGAAAGGACAGAGATATTTGGTTGCCCTGACAGTTCTTTAAAATTTCTCCATAACTATGGAGCATCATCTTCAGCATTCTGGCTCTGAATATTTGACAGACTTTTCAGTGAAGCAAGAATTATAAAGGACTTACCTACCTTGTCATTGTAAAGCTTGACAGTCGACTTTTCTGCATCCAGTCTGTTCAGTTTGGGACAGTATTCTGTCTATAATTGACAAGAGGGCATTTTCTCACCCAGTGCCAAGCTTGCCACATATGAATCCTTTGATGTTCTTTGAAGTAGAGTGGGGTGGCCAGTGTACTTATCAAAAAAGCATTATGTTAATAAAATATTTAAATGTCGTGTTCTGTAGGTTACTTGCTTTTTTGAAAACCATCTACCTTTTAAATTAAATTTTGTTTTTCATCTATCTTATCTGAATTGTTTGCTTCTAGCTATTTTTTATCTGTCAACCTAGAAAACTATTTTTTTTAACTAAGCTAGTATCTAACATGATCATGATTTGGATTGTCTGACTGCTGATATACTGCATTTTCAGACCATAAAACAAACTTTTCCACCAAAAAGTGTATGGGGATATTAGGGTGTGCCTTTTGGTTAGATTGCTGTGTTTACTGTTTTTCTTGTTTTACTACTCTAAAAACTGGGTGCATCTTATGGTCAGGTGCACCTTTTCTTTTTTTAATATATTTTATTAATTTATTCATATTACATCTAAATTGTTACCCCATCCCTTGTATCCTCCTAGTCCTCCCTCCCTCCTATTTTCCCCTTACTCCTCTCTCCTATGACTGTGACTGAGGGGGACCTCCTCCCACTGCATATGCTCATAGGCTATCAAGTCTCTTCTTGGTAGCCTGCTATCCTTCCTCTGATGGCCACAAGGCCTCCCCATGGTAGGAGACATGGTCAAATATGGGGCACCATAGTTCATGTGAAAGGACATGTGCCTTTTCTTTTTTATTTTCTTTTTTTGTGGGCGTGTTCAAGACAGGGTCTCTCTGTGTTAGCCCTGGCTGTCCTGAGCTTGCTTTGTAGACCAGGCTGGCCTCGAACTCACAGTGATCCACCTGCCTCTGCCTCCTGTGTGATGGGAATAAAACCATGCACCACCACGCAGGTGGGTTTTATAGTCTAAAAAAATATGGTACAATTCTTAATTATCCTAAACATTTGATAATAGCAACTTTTGAAAGAAGTAGAATTTAACACTGCAGTTTAAAGTATTATACATACAATACCTTAGCATGCTGTAAACAAATACAACCTTAAATCTGTGCCAATGTAGAAAGATTTATGCCAATGCAATATTTTTGGCTTACTAGTGTTCTTTGGTATAAAAGTAGATTCAGTAACCTATCCTTTTACTTATCATTTCTATAAACAATCCCTTTAAAACAAAAAAATACATATATCACCCATAGAATGACCCCAAACCATCCACCCCATCTGGGGAATGGAGCATAGTTTTTTTTTAAAGTTGTTTCCTGTAGATTTGGAATATAGTTTTTCGTTTGGGGAATGGCAAAGAAATTTGTTATATTGTCCAATCTTAAGACAGCTATAATATTTGCTGTCTAGTTGCTGCATGCTGAGAAAGTTTAGAGCTTACCAGAAGACCCAACTGGTACAGTGTGCCATGCTGGATAATCTACATAGCTGTTTTGAAATTGTTCTGGATGCAGAATTTATTTTTTTCAGTGTTGGAACAATTAAAAAGATTGTCTTTGGGGTAGGATTACCTGAGCTATTTGTCTTTGGTGTATGTTCCTCTTGCTTTCAAAATATTAATTTTTAAATGTATTATACATTTTTATATTAATATATGTATGGGATGTGCACTAACATAGTTCAGTTAAAAATGATTTTCTGTGTTCTGTTCAAACAGACAGGGAACCAAACAGTAATATAAACTTTTATCTATACCATTTAAAAGAAAGACATCGTGAGGAATTAAAGGCAAAGATTTATGGGGCATGCATTGTTCAAGTCCAAACTGGAGACATTTTCATGTCTCAGTCAGTCCCAGAGCTATTCCCACAAGGAGGGATAAGCAAATTATGTTACTGTTCCTACTTGGTCTTCTTGATTCTTTCCTTCTGTCTGCAGCCAAGATCTTCAGAAGGTCGCTCCCTGTCAAATCTGATTTCCATCAGTTTGGATGGAAGACATAGCCTTCTGTATCCTATTGAGACAAGAACACATTTTTCCCAAACACAAGACATTTTCTGGCTTCCATTTCAAAATTAGCAATTTAAATGCTGATCTAATTCAGCAGTCCTTTCAGCAATCAAGTGTGTCTAAGCAGGTATGCTACTTGTCTCATTTAATAATTCTCAAATCAATAAATCATTATTTAATCTATTTTGGGAAGATATAAAATTCTTTCATTTTTATGACCACATTTTAAAAATTACTGTTAGATCTTTTCATAATTTTTTACCTATATAGTTATAAGTTGTATTTCAGTGGATATACATGATGAAGCACCATAGTCTCCAATTAGCAAGGCGTTCTCCAAGACAGTCATCATCTCTAAGAAATGTATAACCTTAGAATCATGATGTCCAGAATAGAAGGCAGAAATCCATTGCAGATCTGAATATGAACATTTGGCATGGTGTATACATTTCAGCTCCCTAATCTCTGTAAAGTGGAGCACACAAGCCACTGTATGACCTTGTTCTAAGGCAATTCCAAACAGGATTTCCATTTTTACTTAAACATATATATATTTAGGTAGTAACTAAACTTTGACAATACACATATAGTATCTAATAATCATCCTGATAAGGCACCATCTCATCTAGATTACATTGCAAAGCATCTAAATTAGTGAGAACATTGAACCCCAGTATTAAGTCATTATCTGCCCCCTAAGAGATTCTTAAATTTTTATATTTGATGGAAATCAATTCTAAAGGTAGACCTATGTAGATTACCTGGAGGAGTGGGGTAGCTGTGTGGATAGAAGCTATGATTGTCTTCCAGCATAATTAACTCCTTCTCCACTGGTCCACATAAACAGCCAACAGGCACTCTGTGGCCTTTGTTTCTCAAGACAGATTATATTCCATCTGTCCATGATGCTGTTGCCAGAATTATCATCCTTAAAGTTAATATAATCTATGATTTTAAAATGTGTATATTAGGCATTAACATTAAGTATTAAAGCTTACTATGGAATTATTGAGTGCTTTTTTTTCATTGTTGTGACAAATCCTCTAATTCATGCAACTTAAGAAAGAAGGATAATTCTGATTCACAATTTGACTGTATAATCTATAAAAAGTATTAGGAAACTAGCAATGTTATATCCTTGTTCAGGAATCAGAAAGCCAAGAGTTCTGTCAATCAAGTTGCTGTCTCATGTTTATTCAGTTAACAGCCTAGCTTGTAGAATGGTGACAGCCACCCGGAGTAGCCAAATTTAGAAGCAACTTCATAGACATGTCAAGAGATGTATCGTGTAGGTTATCTTACATCCAGTCAAGTTCACAACCAATATTAATCCTAATACCAATCTAAACCATGTTAATGTATAATCATAACTGTGTCTAAATAAAAATGGATAAAATACTTGCAAACTATTCTAGACCAAGATGTTGAAGCAATGTATGTTTTAATATGTATTGTTATAAATTGCAATAAATCTTTAATTATTTTTGATAAAAGTTCAATAAGAGAAGTTCTGAAGAGTACTTTTTTTTTCATTTTTACTTGGTCTATCCAATTCTTAAAAATTTAAAATGGCATTATGACTCTCAGAATAACTAAAGCAATAATATCCATTTGAACAAAATAGTTATATCAAAATTTAAATATTTTCAAATGCAGCACAACACAATCGTAGTAGAAGGTTAGGAATAAAGAAATAATATACTTGTATGATAATATCCTTATTCTGAGGCCAGCTTTTTCAAATGAGCTGTTACCAAACTGTAAAGTCATTTGGATTCATCTTTACCTTTGAAGAAGTTCATAAGTTATGTTTATAGCCTTACACTTGAGAACTCATCTCCCTTGTGACAAAGAACCTTTGTCCTTTCAATAATGTTCATCACCAGATCAGTGATAAATAAACAAAACATAAATGGACAAGATGTAAGTAATGAATAATTTATGAGATATGGAAATTTGAAACTGCTTACTCATACAAGGACAGATTCTTCTCACAATAAAATTTGTAGAAAATGACCTCCATAAAATGTGCAGACACAAGCCATATATTCACATGAATACAAACTTGTGGCAATGTCAATAAGGTAAAATGCAATTATTGTGTTTGACATTGTGTTGGAGTTGTGACAATTGACTCTTACGTGTAAACCAAATGTTAATAAACAAAGTCATTTTTATGAAGATGCTCTATAATACCAGTGTGATAGGTGGTAAATAACTCTTATTATTTATAGGCAGAGTACATCAATAGAGGCAGAATATACTACAATTTTCACTCATGGGCAAAATTAATGCAATATCAGACACAAGATTAGGTAAATGCAGAATAGTGCTTTGTAAAACATATTACAGAAAGAAGTGCTGAAAGGTGAAAGCTTGAAATGCAAGGTTTCTTAAACCAAAGTCACGGCATCTTACCAAGTGAAATTGTTATATAGGCATTATCCTCCCAAAAGGGCAGGTGTTTCCATATCCAAATTAGATAGCCCATAGAGAACTAGGAAAGAGAGGCACATCCTACCATCACCAGCTATAGCATTATTTTATTTGACATAGGGAATATTCAAATACATTTCAGAAGTCTTGCCTTTGCTTCACTCAAGGTCAATCTCAGGTTTCAAAAATTTCCAAAGAATTCCTGTACACCGTATCATACACTGATCTTCTCCCCCAATAAACAATTTGATAAATTCAAGAGTTTACAAAGTTAGGAGTTATATTCTTCCTTTAAAATCACCCAAATTAGCCAGGGTATTGATATATGGTGGAAACCTTGCTTAGATAGGTTTAATCCACAAGGACTCCACAAACATTTCCCCATAAATTTTATTTATTTTTATGCAATTTTTAATATATAAATACTTTAATAAATGAAAAAGTCACTCCAGTACCAAATTTCTCACATGTTGTGCATAAATGAGAATGATTTTTGCTGTTCATAGACTTCTCAGATTAGTAATGGATTTGATTACTTCCCTCCCTTGGCAAACTGATTGCGTAGGATTTTCTGGTACAGTAGAGGCTGGATCATAGGAAGGAAGCATTCAGGTTACATCCAGCTCAAATCACCTCAGTCCTATGGCATGAATGTGTAATGTCTTCAGCAACATGATCTTTCCTGCAACCACTAGTCAACAGCTGGAGCCTATGTTGCTTTTGGAGTCACTTGGGCTACCTGATGAACGACTCAAACAGGTTTATTCTGTCTTGTACTAGAGTTTCTGATATTTTATGTCTCTTGTGGGAGGATTGCCAGCTCAAATTTCATAGCTTCCATATATATACATATATACATTATATATAATGCATGTATATAATACACACACACACACACACACACACACACACACACACACACACACACACACACACGCCATCCTGAACCTAAAGTTCAGGGACCATCCTAGAAGAGGAGCTAGAAATATTGCAATAGCCACAGCCTGAGTAAAATTTCTGTGAATTTGTGTCTCCTAAAAATGACAATGGAATTACAATCAGGATACTGAGAATGTGGCTGATTAAACAAGACCTGAACAATGACAATGTAAGTAGACATGCTCATGCTCATAGAAAGGGAGAGAAATATCATGAGGTCTTACACTCAGAAAAAGTACAGGCAGCTAATGACTGCTGGGAGAGATGAAATTAGCCCTTACATAAAAGGAGCACAGAATTTGTTATTCAGTGTAAATCATACTACACTTTAACAAAAAAATAGATACAGCAGGTTTTACTTATGTATTTGTGCATATCTATATCTATGTGTGTGTGTGTGTGTGTGTGTGTGTGTGTGTGTGTATAACAGTAATAAATAAAAAATGGCTGTCAATTTGAGAGAACGTAATGGTGGGAGGGAAAAGTTGGAAATAGAAGAAATTTGAGTGATTGGAGATTAAATGGGAAGGAAGGAAAGATATTTAATTATAAGACTCCACCAAGCAGGAGATCCAAGCTGATGCTGAGACAAACAGCCAAAGTCTGGGGTAGAGCACAGAGAGTCTTATGAAAGAGTTGGGAAATAGTTGGACCTGGGATGTAGGAGCTCCAGACCAATGGAGCCAACAATCTGGATGGAGGAGGGAGGTGCTGCTGAGATGGATGTACCAACCAAAGACCATGAATGGTGAGGACCTAGACTTTGTGCTCAGATGCAGTGGATAAGCAGCACAGTCTTCTTGTGGATCCCATAATATGGGGTGTAGGGACTATTTCTGACTGTTAGGGTGGCCTTGCCAGGCCATGGAGGAAGAGGATGCAGGCAGTCCACATGAGACTTGATAGGACAAGGTCAAATGTTAGGGGATGAGGGCTTCCCCTTCTGAGAACTGTGAGAGGGAGGTAGAGGGCATGAGGGAGAGAGGGTGGGGTCTAGAGGTGACAAGGGATGGGGCTACAAACGGAATGTAAAATGAACAAGTTAAAAATAAAAATATAAAAAAGGAACTCAGAGAATATGTTTTTAAAGGACGATTTTAATAAAACGTGCCATTTTTATAACTTTTTCTGGCTCTTTGGCCACTGTGGTCCTGACTTTGCTCTACAATATAGGTGTCTGAATGTGAAAAACACCACCTGTCTTCTGAAGTCGGTGTTTCTGAAAATGAGGACCCAGATAAATTTTAATCAAATTTTAATAAATATCTCCACCATTACACAGTAGTTTTATATAAGAGAAGAAATCTGACAAGTTAGCAGATATTTAAAACTGTCCAAATTTTTGACACTCCGGACTGGAGTATTTGACATAATTTGACAGTTAAGACTACTGTGAAATATAAATACCTATTTGAGCTATATAAGAAGTCAATACTTTGTATAATGAATACACCAGTGTGTTGGAATATTACATTTATCTTTATCAGGATATGCAATATAGGAAGTAGTTAGTTGTGGCTACTTATATGTGTTAACAAACTATTTAGCATGTGGCCATGAATGTTGAATATATTTGCTTATACTGTTTTGAGAATAAAAACCATTTTTATAAAGTAGACATTACAAATCAGTATGACATGAAATTTGAGTTAACAGTTGAGAGAAGTAAAACAGGACTGCAGACATTAACTATTGCATCTTTGGTTGAAGTCTGCATGCTGAGCAGTGTAAAACATTGGTTCTTGAGAGAAGTGAAAGACTAAATCACTCAGGGTTTGATTTTAATTTTTTTCAGGGCACATGAACTAGAACACTGTAATGCTAACTCCCATGTTGAGATGTGTTCTTGGACTTTTTTTCTCAAAAGTATGTTGTTGTTAGGATTACTATGATTTATCATAATGGTTTATTACTTGGTACATTTGTAACTAACTCTACCTAGGAATCAGTGGTCTGAAAAAATGGAACAAATATCAATTCTAAATTCCTAAGAATATTAAGTCTAAGATCCAGACTTTCAAATTTTCAATCCAACAAAATGAAAAGTAATCCTCCCTTCCTAAAACTGGCCCATCCTCATTGTAAGTTACATACAATAGTTCTGCTAACTCTTCCTCCTCACCTTCCTCTACCACTTAAAGATTCTACTCCAATAAATCTTCTATTTGTAATTTATTCAATTTCTCTTTCTTCACTGAAATCAAACTCTAAGGATAAACTATATATAACTATATATTGATGAATTCTATATTTTAATATAACACCTATGGAATAATAAAATCTTTTATTAAGAAATAAAGAAATGAATTAATGGTAATACAAATATATATAATTTCCTACTTGCCATAAATTTTCTACTTGCCTTTTCTTAATTCTTAATCCCTTCCTTATATCTGTCAGACTCTTGGCCCATATATTACAAGATATTTCTCCCTCGACCTCCTGCAACTACATACCCAGAGAACTCAGAGTTTTGCATATCATTAAGACTAACTTATCTAATTGCAAACTGATTTAATCTATGTGTTTACAAATTTTAGCACAAAAGACAGACCATGAGTATTTATATTATTGGAATTACATGAAATGAATAAAAAAGTGCTTATCAAGCAGTGATGATAATATTATCATCTAAGTATTAACTGACAACATAGATGTGTGGAGGATATTAGGAATAAGGATATTCCTCAGTTAGGAATGAGAATGTGGGCATGGCCTTGGTCTTTGGAGAAATAAGAGTGAGACAGAAAGCAAAATTTATACATAGTGCAGAAAAGGGAATACATGAGAAGCCTTATATTAGAGCAAGAGATAGAGACAATAAATTTACAACAACCAGAGATATTTTGGAAGAAAAAACTGAATTTTATGCCTACTGAAATGTTGAAAAAAAAAAAAAAGAATGGGCAATACTCTTAACTCCAAACATATAGTTAGGGGATGGGAAACTTGTAGAAGACAAAAGAAAAAAGAAGTGGTGATTGATTTATTCAATTATATTTTGTAAACTGAAATATGTATGAAGGAATGGCTTAAACTATAGACAACGGAACATAGATATGAAACAGGGTTATAAAGATGTGTAAATGTGAATTAAGTATGTAAAGAGAAACTCATGAAAAGTGTCATTGAAAAATGAGTAGGAAATGAAAAAAATGTAGATCTGAATATTAACTTTCATTTCAATGGGTGTGTGGTCCTTTGACTAAGGATAACCTCATACTTGCATGTATTTGAATGCTCTGTCACCAAGAAGTGGCACTGTTTGAAAGAATTTGAAGGATTAGGAGGTGTGGCCTTTTTGGAGGAAGCATGTCAACAAAGGGTGGCCATTGAGATTTCAAACATCTGTGCAAAGCCCAAAGTCTCTCTTCTGCCCACAGATCAGGATACAGCACTCAGCGGCTGCTCCAGCACACGCCTTCATGCTGTCATGATTCTTGTCATGGCAAGGGGCTTAACTGCTGAAACTATTAGTCAACCACCCACTAAATGTTTTCTCTTATACCGTTTGCCTTGGTCTTGATGTCTCTTCACAGTTAAGGATTAGCAACTAAGACAGAGTGTAAGTATGAAAAATGTATATCAGTTTCATATATAATCAGAAGTAGAATTCTAGAGGTGAAAGAAGGAATGTAATGAATGAACTTGCACAACATTTTGCCAATATTAGCCTAGGCATAGCAGTATGCAGCTGTCACTTTAGCCAAGACTCAGAAGATAGAGGCTGTGGCACCAGAAGTTCGGGGCCAGCCTCAGCTGCATAAGCAGGTCCTGGGTCAGAGATGTTTCCACTATATTTTACATTATATATTACAGTGCACAAGTTTTATGTCCATAGCATATTTATATTTGCTGGTCTCCCTGCAAATCTTACTTAATATTACACAATAACAGCTATTAGTAGTAGGCCCTCATTTTACATGACCTTTATACAGAAATTTTAATCCAGCAACATCAATGATCTGGCAAAAGGATCACATCCAAGGACCTTCTGGGTCTTTGTGATCTAACTGGTTTACATATTATCTAGTTAGAATACAAAGATTCAACTTTGTACACACCTTTAATCCCAAATGTAGGCTATACTAGTTTGTAAGAGGAAGTAGCAATACTTGAAAGTGATGTCTAATTGAGAGGCAGACAAAGTCAGGAATCAGAAAGAACTCACAGAATGGGATATGACCAACTCTCATGAGGACAGAGAGGAAAAAGAGATTATGGAAGAGGGAGAAAGTAAGAAGGCACTGGAGAATTGTACAGAGACATGTTGCATAGAAAGAATAATCCAGACACAGGTGAAGACAGAATAAACATATTGCCAAGGATAGTACGAGGTCAAGCCGAACAAGTCAGTCAGAATCTGAGAGAGGTCAGTTTGAATCAGTCAGCTTGGAAAGAATTTAGAGCCAGAACAGCTGAGTTGAACTAGCCCACCAGAGTTCAGAAAGAAGTAGAGAAGGTGAGCTTGTATAGCAGTAAGCCTCCAAGATGACAAATACATCTGGCAAGTGAAAATTATCTTTATAGATCTACACTTAGGTAATACCTGAACATGGCAGTTACATTAATGGACACTAATAAAAGCATTATGGTATGTCTCAGGTAATTTCAAAACAAAAGCAATGGTTGATCCAGGTGTAATTACTTATTATATAATCTTTAATATGTTCATGCTGTTGGCTAATACAAAGACACTGTTTTGTGTTATGATAAATGGAATAATACAATGTTGAATCTTGAGTGTTGTTGAACAATATTTAAATACTTATTCATATTTTACTATGATTCCAGTAAAATATTTCATTCAATAAATGTGTAAAACAATCTCCATCTAATATAGTGAAATGCTAGTGCAATGGCTCTCAACTGTGGATTGTGACCCCTTACAGGTTGATTACCTTTTCACAGTGGTCATATATTAATATTTTACATATCAGATGATTATATTACAATTAACAACAGTAGCAAAATTACAGTTATGAAGTACAATGAAATAATTTTATGAACAGGAATCACTTTAACATGAGGAACTGTACTAAAAAGTTGTAACATTAGGAAGGTAGCTAACCACTATTATATTGTTTCCAGACATCTTTATAATGTGATTAACTAAATTTAGCTTAAAATACACTGGAAATCCCATATTATGATATATTAAAACGCTGGTTGAAGTGCATTTTCTCAAAGATAGACATGTGAAACATGTGGCATTCCTTTATTTCACATGTATCAGCTCTTAGTGTTTGCCTTCAATTTCATCACCATGGCAATAATAAAGTATATCTAATTTCCTTAACCAATGGGAATTTTCTCAGTGCTAAACTTCTTTACCTTCATGTATGTTTGCCTGACTTTTCAGTTATGGGTAAACTACTCTTCATTATTGCTATGTGTTTTCTACAAATACTGACAATGTTCTGTAAATGACTTATACCTATCTTATAATTGGAGAAGCTGCTTCAGTGCATCTAATTCCAATTACCTTTGGTTGGCAGTGTACATATGCATTATTATGTTCTAATGAAAACATATTCTAAATATAAGAGGAGGTCTTGCAAATATAACTTCACTTATGAGAAATAACCTTAGATATCAAGAAGTGACTTAAATATACACCATGCAGAAAAATATATATCCAATGTATATAATCAACAAAATGCTCAGTATCATATGAAAATGTAAAACATGGCAGACAAGTTTATTTTCTTCAATTGTTCTTATTTATTTTTTCTCACCCGAAGAAGCCATTCCAGGGTCTACTGACATCCAGAGGTGATCGCAGGACTACACAGCATAAATAACTATTTAATAAAAATATTTATAGATAGTTTAGAGCATGATTTGATGATTTCAAGAATATGTCTACCTCACCTTTCATGATGAGAATCATATTTCAGATGGAATACTATGTAAGTGCCACATCATCATCAAATGTGCTTAGAAATCAATCTGGGTAACATAATGCTGACTAAACTTTATTAGATAATTGGAGTTAATCATCAGGAATTTATGGATTTTTAAATCTTTAGGTTAACTTAAATTTATTTCCAAAGAATGAAAATTAATGTAAGACACATGAAATCATTGGCTGAAGAAGGAAGCCAGTCAAGTAAGATTAATATATTAATTTTTGAAGGAATTGAAAAAGTACATCAGATACAGTCCTTAACTAGGAAAATAAACATTCCTGGACATTTGTTACTTTACCAAAAATTCAGGAGCAATAGCACTTGTCTACCCAGTGCATGGCCTCCGTGGTATCATGAAGAGCTGAATGTATGCACATCTCTTTCCATATGACTTCAAAAAAGATGTTTTGTTTGTTTGTTTGGTAGTTGTTTTGTTAAGACAGGGTTTCTCTGTGTAGCCTTGGTTAGTCTTTCTTTGTAGACCACACTGGCCTTGAACCCACAGAGATCTGCCAACCTCTGTTTCCAGAGTGCTGGGATTAAAGGCGAGTGCCACCGTGCCCAGCTAAAAATGATATTTTATTAGCTGACTTTCTTCTGACATCCAGAAGCTCTTCAGAGAGACTGTCTGGACTTTAGGCCACCAGATGAAAGCAGCTGTAGGGCTGCTGTGTTAGAGCACAGAGCCTGTGGGTGCTACTCTACCTCCGCCACTTGATTTGCATCCTCCATAGGCCTATCGCTGATCTATTGTCATATTTGGGGTCTGAAAGTGATAAGACCAGAGTGATTTCAGTCTCTAAATTGAAGTATCCACGTATTCTCTTTACAAACTAATTTTCTTAGTTAGGATTTAATTGCAGAAAGCATAGCAGCATGCAGGCTGCTGAAGGAGGAGCTGAGAATTCTAGTGTTGATCAGATGGTAGCCAGAAGGAAACTAGATTCCACACTGGGCAGAATCTGAGTATAGGAGACTGCAAAGCCTGCCTACACACTCATGCCCTCAAGTCCAACAAGGCCGCACCTCCCCCAATAAGGCCTCACCTCTTAGCAGTGCCACTCTCCATGGCCAAGTACTCAAACCCATGAATCTATGAGGCCCATTCTTATTTAAACCACAACACTAACGGTAGATAACCATTATAGAAGCCTTTAAAAAATAAAACATTTTAAGCTTTGGTTTTACACAATTATAGTGATATAAATCGATTTCAGGTAACATACAGTTATACTAAGATGAAATGGTTTAGTATTGAGACTAGAGGTTTGTTTTTAACGCACAGAAACAAACACACACACACATACACACACACACACACACACACACACACACACACACACATGTGAACTCACATGCACATACATACACATATGAAGTGATGCAAGTGCGAGAGACTTATGTTTGAGCAAGAAATCTGTGACTATGAGAAAAAGTGATTCTTGTATCCAGCCCTTTATCACTTGAGAGAAAATGAAGAATATAATTTAATAGATACCATAGTTTGGAAGTGAGTGGCAACCTAGACAAAAAAAAAATTAGTCAATTGTTATATGTATTTTAATCTGGTAAAGGCACTACAATACCGATCTCACTTAAAGGGCATATTGGTTTAAGAAAAAAAGAAATCTATGCTTAACTTGGCCATATTTTTTAAAAGATGCTTATCCTGCTTGGGTTGTCATGTAAGCACTGGTATGTCAAAAATGCTCACATAACAATAAAATGTAATGTAAAATTGAAGATATATTGCTAAAAATAGAAGCTTTCAGAAAGGATTTTGAGTGATTTCTTACAAAACATTTTAGTTCCAAGGGAATTAATGTGGAATTAATTAATAAATCTTAATTTATTTCTATAGAAATGTCTTTATTTTTATCTTAGTGGTTAATTAGAAATAAAAGTCATCCAGGATATTAGTTAAGTAAAAAGGGCAAGTTATCAATTGGCTATGGAGAAGAACATAGGAATACATTTTTTGGTTAAGGAAGTTACAGATTAGTGGTCATCATTTGCCAAATTAGAAGTATAAATAAAATAGCTTGATCGGCCACAAACATATAGAGGAATGAAAGAAGCCTGAAGGGCATTGTATATTCTATTTTTAGAATAACCACAGGACTAGAAGGAGAAATTTTACACTAATGAGAGCTGGCATGCATAATATATTCAGTGGATGGTTAAGCAGGTTGAGTTTCAAGAATTAATGGTTATGATTGTTCTCATGAAGAGGGGTTTAAAAGCCTGGGAATACTGTGGAAGCAAGGAAGAGATAAAGAGGAAAGCTGACAGTTGGTGAACACAAACTTGTTTGAGGTTTGCCCATTAGAGAATATAGCCTCTGATATTTCTTACTAACAAACAAGTGAGTCTTTAGAGAAAATAAATATAACAAGATAATCATAGAGATCGAAACTGTGTTTTATTTTAGGTTCTAACCTTTCATTAGTGTCAGGATTCTCAATGGTACCCTGAGGATTCAAAATTAACCAGCTTATCCAGACAACATTAAAATCTAAAGGTATCAAAGATTTCCAGCAGCTACACTCAGGAAGGTGATTTATAGAATGGGATGTAGAGATGTTTTTGGCTGTATTGACAGACTAGAAGGAGATGAAGGTGTCCTGGCAACATGTCACAGGCTCCTTAAGTACACCAGTCTTAGTATCACTTCTACAGGTACCTACTTTGCTTTTCCTAATGAGATCACTTCTTTTTTTTTTTAGATAAGGATGTTTCTCTGTTTGGGTCACCAAAATGCAAGTCACAGTGATGGCATTTTCTCAAAGGGCTGGAAAATTCTAGAGGAACTGAAAAAGAAAAAGAAAAAGAAAAAGAAAAAGAAGAAAAGATAGTTTCAGTCTTATAACATCCTAGAGTAAAATCCTTAAACTGTGAGAAAGGTAAATTACTTCTGCCATTACACAGAGAGTTGTTTTTTCCCAAACTATCGTTAAAACTATCCAACATAGTCAGAATTTCTGGCTTTAAAAAAAAATGAGACGCATATATGATAGCGATTATTTACACTTTAGTCATCCGAATGCGATCATATGAGTGTAATTGGTAGGTTGCTAAATAGATATTCGTGAGTAAAATAAAAGTTCCTCGGGGTGCTAAGAGGAGTGCCCCATTCCATGAACTTTATCCAGTCTCTTTCTGTGCGAGCCATAAACTCTTTCAGGTCTAAGTTCATTGATATTCTAATTAGCTTCATCAAATGATGAGGACCGTCAGTGAGAGTGCACGCACGGGGAGTGGCAGAGCTCTGTCATTATACAGCAGAATTAGGACACATGTGGAGACCAAGTTTCTCAACACAGCCTTTAAAATAATCAAATGTATGCTAATCTCACGGAGTCAAAAACTCCCAAGCATTAGTTGAAGCTTTTAGGATCTTGCTCTCTCTCCTTCGATAAAGCAACGCGGTGCCCTGTACTCACTGTCTTACATGTGGTGCTTTGATGAATATGCCAGCCCCCGTGGTCATATTTGCAGAGTATTTGATCACCACTCAGCTTTGCATTAAGTCAGTTTACTGCCTTCCTCCCTGGAAGCTCAGGATGACTTTCATCACAGTGGGTTCATGGGGGCTGCTTACAATCTCCTTACAAGGAAAAGTGATGCGCAAGCTTTGCTCTCTCTCGGTGCTCAGGGTCAGTGTTATCCCTCCCTGCTGATCTATCTTAGTTATGAGGGCCTGAGGGGGAGAAAGACAGAGGCAGCCTGTTCTATTTGCGCACTGAGTGGGAGCAGCAGGGTGCTATGCATATGGTACTTTTAAAGATTTAACGATTAGGATTTAAGTTCAGTCTGAGGGAGAGATTGATTGATTTTAACATATTGGTGAGCCCTTGCTTCAGGCTAAGAATAAAAACCTTACTTCTCAAGTCTGACGTTATTACTTTTCATTTGTTTTTATTGATTAGCTGTCAGTGATAAGATCTTGCCTCTCAAAACAAGACAGGTGCTGGTGGCCATTTTCCCGTTTTTAAAAAGCTTTTGTAGTAGCAACTTACAGAAAATAGAAATAAAGGAAATAGAAATGAGAGAAAATAACCATGTCATTTTGAAAATAAAAACTAGTAACCTAACATGTTGAAATATTAGAATCTTACTGACTATAAGCTAATTTAAAGAAAATGATAAAATCTGCCGATTTTTGTTTCTCATATATAATGCATATTTTGGATACTATAAATGTATATATCTAAGTGTGTTAAAGGCATGTATTATATACATATATATTAAATGTATACATGTAGAGAGACAAAGAGAGAGAGAGAGAGAGATATAAACAAAGACAGAGAACTTGACTTACCATCCTCATTCTACACCCTGAATTTCATAGAGAAGTACACAAACAGAAAAATGTTTAATACCTGTAGATAAGTTCATTTTAAACTGATCTTTCTAGTAATATTCATACAATAAAACTATTCTCAGATAGCAATTCATTTATATTGAAAAATTTCGTGTTACAAACACACTAATCTTCCCAAAGGTAATAATAGGTCATTTATTCGGGATTTAACTTTGAATGACCACAGTCCAAGAACACAGCTTCAGGTTACGACAGACAAATTCCATGTTTCAATGTGCAAAACCATTTCAGGAAGTTTTATAGTAGCAAAACCAAATAAAATCATGAATCAAGGGACTCGAAGTAAGCTGGATTATAGCAAAGCAGAAAAATTCCATTGGCCTCAGATGCTATAAAATGCCATTTTAGGTCTTTGGTGGATGGAAACTAGAGTGCTGATTAATTGATACATTCTAAAATGTTTCACCTGAGGGTACTAAATATGCTAGGTCAGACACAAAGGTGAGCAAGCAATGGCTATTAGGAGGACTGAAGTTAGCCCAAGATAAAATTTAATTAGGCTGGACTAGCACCAATCTAATCTATTGTTTTTAGTGAGTCAACTTCGCTCAAGGTTTATGATAAAATGAAGTTTCTGAAAACTTCCACTCAAGCAAATACAGGGAGAGTATGGAAAGGATCATGTAGCCCGGCTGAGGAAGGTATTAATTGTTACTCTTATGTATATTTGATCATTCACAATTAAGGACCGTTTTGCAAAAAAAAAAAAAACCGAAATAACAAAGTGGGTGGAACTCACCATAATGTATCAGACAGCTTGAGTCTAAAGAGATAACGAATTGTAAAAACAAGAGGATGAACAAGTTTAGCCGTCATCCAGTGTGGCCAAGGGAGCAGTCCACATAAGAGGACAAAATGAGAAAATAAGGCCACGGCTCTGAGGCCTAAGGAAAAATCTTGAAGGGAAAAACCATTAAGGGAAATTTGGCAATATTAGAAAGTGACCTGAAGCAAATATCTCTAGGGATTTGATGCATGGAACAGAATGCATGTGTCCTTTTGTAAAAAGTCCTTTCTTAGGATGTAAGTTCAAATTACAAACACCTCTGCTCAAGCCTGATGGTGAGGATGAGAGAAATAGTTTATTAATTACGGCATTGTGAGGATGCTTATCATGGGAAGGCTGTGAAAAGATAAAACGGAAACAAGGATGAATACTGACAGGAGAATGGCAATATTTCATCTCTGTAAAATTAGTTTTCACATTTTATTCTTTATTGGCTTACAATTAATTTATTTTTGTTATTTTTTTTTAATTGCTAATGTCGGAGACAGAAAATACACAAAGTTTTTAATTCACAGTTATTGGTTCAGCTAGTCTCAGTAGTTACTTAAAATATCTTTCGTAATATTTTCCAATATTTGTTTTCTTTAAAACTAAGCAATTTGCTGTGAAATCTCTACCTTATTATATATTAAAATATATGTAATTATAATCTTTTATGTATGTATAGTGAAAAACATGGGTTACAGAAAACCCCTTTCTACAAACATGTTTATGTTTATAAGGTTTCATAAGTTTCTTTTTTAATCAAATAAAAATGTTATAAAAATTTAAAAGCCACATGCAAGTCTGAAGTACAGTCAAATCATACATAAAATATTTGAGGAGCTAAGAAAGTCAAAATGATACAGAGAAAAATATACAGGCACATTAGGTTCTCTCTGAGTCTTAAATTATTCCAGTGTGGGCTCAGACTCATACATTAGGAAGTAAATATATTGTGTGTAACTCTATATGTTGTTATAATAGTTTTGCCAATATAACTACCTCTGATTGTTATGATCTCACCCTTGCCAGTTTTATAGCAGGGAGCTGGTAATGTGCTAAGTGCTCCTGCTAAAGCCTTGATACCCACTAACTAAAGGTCAGGCTAGATTCCCTTATGTGCTTATCTGGGTGACTTTTTGGTTTGCTTCTGCAGCGTATAAACAGTCTCGATGTTTCATGAGAAATTTATTGCATTTCTCCATCACTTGTGGTCTTCTGAGGCCACAATGCCCAGTTCAATTTGTAATAATGCACCTATAATTGACATATGCAGACATTGGAGACATAAGAGGGTAGTTTAACGTGATACAAGGAGGTAAAACTAGAAATAATGAGTGGAACAAAGGAAATGGAAGGAATCCAGAGAAACTGTCAAAGTCATCCTTTGCCTTAACAGTAAAGCTGCTAAGGAAAACTCCAGTCTAGATGAAAGCAAACCAAAGATAACTCTTTGAACAGCAAAACGTGTAAAGTTTATGTTGCATATAATCAAAATCAAAGGATTTAAATTCCACTATTTTCTCTTTATAGGAGATCCTAGTGATTTACTCTCAGAAAACCATCTTTTCATGTGTAAGCCTAAAAGTGAACACACTGTATATGCAATCAACTTCCTATGACAATGCAGACCTGGTGTCTTGCCTGTGAGAAGAGAATGGGCCAGCACTGCTGAGTCAAGGCTTCAGACTAGGAGGAAGCCAAGAGGTGACTGTGCTACTTTAACCTGTGATATGGGTGGATGCAGTGGAGAAGAATGGTAGAAACAACCAGACTTCTAACAGCAAGTGCATGGAAAAGCAAATTGTGCTGGATATCTTTTATCTATAAATAAAGATTACATAGCTGTAAAGTTCAAAATGTGTTGTAGGGAATACTGTAGCCTTGCGTGATAGTGCCTTGTTGACATATGTGAAGCCAAGTCTAAGAGATCTTATGGACTCCTTCAAGTCTGAGATGGGGATGATTGCTGAATTAGGGAATCTTATGTAACTGATGACCTTCAACAAGAGAGGCCTTGGTACAGGTTTCCTTGCTCCAGGGGCAGAAGAAGTACGATCTCCCTCAACTTCTGAAATGCCCCCCTGGAATCAGGAGGATTTTCTTCCTGGCACATAATAAATATGCTGAATATTAAAAGGGCTGCAACGTCTCCTTGTGGGCACACAGCCATCTGCACCATGCTTCTCCACTACTACTTTTGCCTTTCTTTTTTATATTTATTTATGTATTTACTTATTCAATGTACATACCGATCACCACCCCCTTTGTGTGTCTTTCTTAATCTCCCATTGGTCCCCAAAACATTCATCTGGCACAGCCTCGGTCAGTGTGTTAGTGTTCCTTTTGTTGTTGTTGTCTTGTATCAATGTTCTTAATTTTTCTTACACGTTGTAACATTGTAAGAACCAGAGCAACGGGATGTCTGCTGTGAGACGGTGATTCCTCGAGTTTTAGAAGCTGCCCTCAGAAATGCTGAGTGGGAGGAATACCCTTCCTGATGGAAAGTCATATTAATCACTTAACCAATATTAAATGGCCAGCTCTAAAAACATATATCCAAATGGACTAACATAGACTGAGATATTGCCAGGCTGTCTTGAACCACCAAGAAATGACACAGAGCATTAAAATTAATATAAAAGCTTGGGGTTAGCTTAGGATTCTTCCCAGCTAGCTCGTAAAAATAAATTAATCCATTTAACTATATGCGTTCTGCTGTGTAGATCCTTACCTCTCCTCAGTCTTAGCACCTGTTTCTTCCTTCCCATATCTGGTTCGCAAGTCTCTCAGCCTTATTTTTTCCCAGCATTCATATCTCTTCCCGGAAGTCCCTCTACCTACCCTCTTTTGCCTTTCAACTCTTTATTAAACCAGTGGGGTGATAAGAAAGAATGTTTACAAAACATTGAGACAGGTGATGCTTTATAAAAATAATAATTACAAAGCAAGGCCTGTACCCAACTCTTTGTTGTACAAAAATAAACATTTGAATAATGCAAAGAGAACCTCTACACAGTGCACAAAAGTTTATCCCAACACACACAATGCACAGAAGTTTATCCTAACAGATAGCAGCTTGCATTTGGTTATTTAGAAACACACAAACAAACACACACACGCGCGCACACACACACACACACACACACACACACTCACACTCACACTCACACACACTTGCAGCTATATACTAATTGTCACCACAGGATGACACTGAAGTAACATTGACATGGAGCAAATATTTCTAGGAAATCATTTAAGAAATAGAAATAGTTATGAAAAAATCACTCCTACGGTTAGCTGACTAAGGGTAACCATTATGCATGCTGGTACCTTGATTTTTTTCTACTTCTAGACTTTACCATTGTGTGAGAAGCCATTTCTGCTCCTTCATGCCCATCAAGTAGTGATGCTGTTATATTGCATTCTGAAGCTGCTAACACAGATGTGTCCCTGATTTAGTGCTCATAAATATGCACCTCGCTGTACAATCATGTTTTCTCCAAATCCAAGAAGCAATGGCACTCCTGTTCTTCCATTGCTATCAGATATTCTCCAATAAAGGATTCAGAGGTTTTTGGAGAAGTGATAGGTTCCAGAATGTAAAATTTACAAGATTATTCTGACTTATCTTTGTGGCAGGAAAAATGTACTCACAAATAAACCCACCATGATCAGGTACTATCATAGGGCCACTTGAGACAGCATGTTTTCAAGCTGGCATAATATGAACAAGCAAATAAAATTGTATTTTTTATAGCTCAGTGTTTAAGATAAATAGATAATATGCTATAGTAATATAACAAATTAATTAAGAAAAGAAATATAGGTAAGAGACTATATATATGAGGTGCTGAGGAATTTGTACTTATTTCCAGGAGTGCTCTGCCCCAGACTATAATCTATCACTTTCCCACAGTGGCTTTTCACAGGTGCTTCCACCTAAATGGTACAACTATGAAAAGGACAAACAGCAAAATAATATATTAGTAATGGCTAGCTCAGCCAAGAATTTCTTCAGCAGTAGCATTATTTTGAGTCTGTGTATTATTAACGAGCCATGATGGGAATAGCAATTCATATCTGTAGCGTTTACCTCTCCAAATCCCTAACACCATAAGAACCATGAAAAAACATCAGTCCAGTCCCAAGAGAAATGTCTATAAAATATCTCACCAATGACTTTTAAATGTCTAAGTGCCTTCACAGATAATGCCTGACATGAGCATGTCTTTGGATTTGGCACATTTCCCCAACCAGGTTATGAAATGATGGCTCTTAGAATTATCTGTTGGGACACAACCTTAAGTCATGTGTATTTATTCAATGCATTTATTTATTTATTGAGATTTTTCAAGAATGGGTTTCTATCTGTAGCTTTGGCTTCCTGGACTCACTTTGTAGACCAGGCTAGCCTCAAGCTCACAGTAATGTGCCTGCATCTGCCTCCCAAGCCCTAGGATTACAAACAAATGCCACCTTACCCAGCTGAGCAATGCACTTAAATGAAAATATCTACAAAATGAAACTGCCTTTCACTGGAACTCTAATAACAGTGTGCCTGAGAAGAGAGAGGAGGTTTTCAGAAATGTAGAATTGTTCAAGCAGTAAAATAGTATGATGATATCAACTCTATTTATTGCATATCTCCCAATCATTACAACATACCATGAACAGGTGTCTATATGTGTATATATGTATACAACATAAACAGCAACATGGAAACCCAGTATACAAAAGTAAAATACATCACAAATCTTACATAAATGTATAGAATGTAAACTGTGTATGACATTTAAAATATTTTGAATTATGTACCCTTTATACTAGATAAAAGAGCAAAATCTGTCTGTGCTTTATCTCAAAACTAACATTATTAAATAAATGTTATTATTAATTTTTCCTCAATGTTAACAGCAACATTAGAGCAAAAGTAATTTCAAGTTTAATATTCAGAATTTTAAAGCAGATGGAATTTAGTGCTCTACAACGATAAAAATTTAATCTCTTTGCTCTATTCTCTTAGGCATTATTAAAGAAATCTTGAATTAGAAAAGAACAGTAAACATATTAATCTCAGCAATTCCCCTGAGACCTATGCACGAGAAGACAGACAATGTTAATATATCATTTTTCTTATGTTATTCAACAGCCAAATGTCATTCCTGTACTTTACAGATTTTAACATTCTATATGAGTAATATAGATAAATCCATGATGAAAACAGATACATTTTAGCAAAGTAAAAAACAGAAACTCAGAAATGTGTTCAAAGACATAGCTCTAACATTTAATCTGTCCCAGGAGAGCAAACAAGAACGTAATACAATTTATAGGCATAACGTAAGCTAATCCAGCACCTGGCTAGAAATCAAATGCATTCTTCAGGATGCCTTAAATAAATGACAGTATTTAAAGTATATTCTAAGTAACTACATACAAAAAGATAACTTTTTAGAAACCTAAGATGCTTTCACTTCATGTACACTCCCAGTATCTATCCAGAAAAAAAAATCTCATCCAATTCCCCATTGAGAGCTCTTGAAAGACAGAACAGAGACACAACACAGTGCTTCCATTTTAACCTGAAAGTGGAAGATTGTAGGCAAGAACTGAATGTAGTAGCACCTTTAAAATGTGCTGTTTATCTAAAATTTTCGTTGGATTCAGGACCAGAGATGGTAGAGATTCCTTGTAATCCTTGCCACTAGAAAGCTAAGATAATAACAAGAATTGAATTAAAATTTTTATATCCCTAAGTCTGTAATTAAATAAGAACAGAAGACTTTTGTGATATTTAGAAAATGGTACAAGAGACAATAATACTATTTAACTAATCCAAATATATAAAGACCATAGTAGTTTCCATATTGCCAGTTGGGCTTCTATCAAGCAGGAAAACACACACACACACACACACATACACACACACACACACACACACACACACACACACACACAGAGAGAGAGAGAGAGAGAGAGAGAGAGAGAGAGAGAGAGAGAGAGAGAAGATCTAAATCAGCTACTTTACAACTGAAAACAATAAAAAAAAAAAGAGAGAGAGAAAAGAAAAGTCAATGCGAAAAAGAGAAATAATTAGAAATAAGCTGGGGATATGTCAGCCAAGCAGGGACAGTAAGCTGCAGGTTCACTAAAGGTTCACTATGTGTCATGTCTCCAAACACAACATAGAGAGCTACTGATGTGAGACACCTAAAGTAAACCTTTAGCTCCCCCCTCTTATTAATATAAGAAATAAATGCTGGATTCATTTGGAAAATTTAATTTGAATGTGTAAGAAGCAATAGTCATAGGCAACCTAGAAAGCCTAAGTAATAGAGAAAGAACATAATGAGAAGTTAGTGGCATAGTCATCCAAAATACAGAAAGCTATTGGATTGAATGTATAGGCTCTGTAAAGTAAAACTGTGGCAAAACATAGTGATCACACTTAAATTACCTGTAATGCATTGTATAGAGCCTCTGGCATTACCAGTGAGCCTACTTAAAGTGTAGACTATCAAACTTCATACCTACCATATCAGAATTTGCATTTTAACAAAATACATTCAAACGAATATTAATGCTCTAGAAACAGCCTTAGAAACATAACTGCCTGGATAATATTCTCATAAAGTTATGACATTAAAATATATGTGGATATGTCAATAATTAAAGTTTCCTGCTTATCAGTCTGAGGATAAGGTTCTAGAAGGTACCAAAAAATAACAAAGACCAAAGCCTACACAAGTTTTTTAAAATAGAATGTTTAAAAGCTTTCTCATGGAAACATTTTTTTTATTTTATTCTAAGCGACTATTGCTATGTCCTTATATAAATAAGTATGCCTATGTTTCTGAAATCATGGTTTAAAACAGAGACAGGGCGATATGATGAAGACAAGCTAAGCTAAAGTGAGAAAGTTAAACAATGGAAATATACTATTTCAGTGTTGAAAATAATTTTTTAAAAGATACTTGAAGGATTTAGAGGTTAGTTAGTTGAGGATTATTTGAATGTTTGTAATGTATAATATCTGAAACCACTCTTTTTTTTAACTTTTTTTTCTCCTTTATTAATTTTTCCTTGTTACATCTCAATGGTTATCCCATCCCTTGTATCCTCCCATTCTTCCCTCCCTCCCATTTTCCTCTTATTCCTCTCCCCTATGACTGTTCCTGAGGGGGATTACCTCCCCCTGTATATGTTCATAGGGTATCAAGTCTCTTCTTGGTAACCTGCTGTCCTTCCTCTGAGTGCCACCAAGTCTCCCCGTCCAGGGGACATGGTCAAAGGTGAGGCACCAGAGTATGTGAGAAAGTAATATCACACTCTCCACTCTACTGTGGAGAGTGTTCTGTCCATTGGCTAGATCTGGGTAGGGGTTTAAGGTTTACCGCCTGTATTGCCCTTGGCTGGTGCCTTAGTTTGAGTGGGACCCTGTGCCCAAATCTGCCTATCATAATGTTCTACTTGTAGGCTTCTAGGACCCTCTGGATCCTTCTACTTTGCCTTTCTCCCATGATTCTCTCATCTAGAGTCCCACTAGAATGTCCTCCCCTCTGTCTCAGTTTCCTGGTAAGTGAAGGCTTTCATGGGACATGCCCCTTGGGCTAATATGCAGATATAAGTGAGTATATACCATTTGAGTCTTTCTGCTTCTGGGTTAACTCACTCATTATGATCATTTCTAGCTCAATCCATTTATCCACAAATTTCAGAAATTCCTTGTTTTTAATAGCTGAATAGTATTCCATAGTGTATATGTACCACAGTTTCTTTATCCATTCTTCTATTGAGGGACACTTAGGCTGTTTCCATATTCTGGCTATAATGAATAAGGCTGCTATGAACATGGTTGAGCAAATTTTCTTGTTGTGTGCTGGAGCCTTTTTTACCAACTTTAACTTGTGGCTTTGTGACCTCCTTATATGCCCAGGGAGGTGTCTCTAAGCTTTGCTCTGAGGTCAACAGCATCTAGTGAACAGACATAGCCATGTGCATGCCAGGATGGGTGGATCAACTACAAATCATGTGTACGTTTCCCATCAGGACTTGATCGGAGCTAGTCCTAATTATCTGCATTTGTGTGCCTGAATAAATTAAATGTGAACTCTTTTGTAATGTTCAGATCCTGTTATGAGAAAATTGATCCAGTGTTGTATGTTCTACAGTTGATTGGATGTAAAGACACAGATCAGGGTCACAATACAGTCACCAAATCAAGCGTTTAGAAAATACTTCTGTTTTGATTTGTCTTTCCCTGATGACTATGGACCTTGAGCATTTCTTTATGTGTTTCTCAGCCATTTGAGATGCCTGATTTGCTCTGTTCCAAGTTTTAAAAATGGGCCATTTGGTTTGTTGGTGTTTAATTTCTTGAGTTCTTTATATATTTTGCCTATTGGCCTTTTGTCAGATGTAGGATTGGTGAAGATCTTTTCCCAGTCTCTAGGCTGTCCTTTTGTTCTATTGACAGTGTCCTTTACCTTACAGAAGCTTTTCAGTTTCATGAGGCCCCATTTATTAATTGTTGATCTCAAAGTCTGAGCTGTTGGTGTTCTTTTCAGGAAGTTGTCTTCTGTGCCAATGAGTTCAAGGAACAATAGCTAAGATAAAAAAAATACTCAAGTGAAAGCACATGCTTATGAGGATTTGGGGAAAAGGGAGCACTCCTAAAATGCTGGTGAGAGTGCAAACTTGTACAACCATTTTAGAAATCAATCTTGCAGTTTCTCAGAAAATTAGGAATGGTGGTACCTCAAGACTCAGCTACACTACTCCTAGGCATATACCTGAAAGATGTTCCACCATACAACAAGCACATTTGCTCAACTATGTTCATAGCACACTTATTCGCAATAGCCAGAATCAACCTAGATGTCCCTCAACCAAAGAATGGATAAGGAACCGATGGAGCATTCACATAATGGAATATTATTCAGCTATGAAAACACAAAGACATCTTGAAATTTGCAGGCAAATGGATGGAACTAGAAATGATCATCCTGAGTGAGGTAACACACTCCCAGAATGACAGAACTGGTAAATACTCACTTATAAATGGATATTAGCCCAGCACAGATGTCCTTTGAGAGACTCCACCCAGCAGGGGATCGGGATAGATATTGGGACTTGCAGCTGGACACTGGGTAAAGCACTGTGAGTTGTATGGAAGAGTTAGAAGACAGAAAGACAAGGGAGGGAGGGGGTTGTCAGGATCTCCACAAGGAGACTGTAAAGACTGGTGGACCCAGGGGGCCTGTACAAACTAATGCACCAGCCAAGGTCATTGCAAGCAGAGAACTTAGACCCCCTGTTCAGATGTAGCTGATGGACAGCTTATTCTTCACGTGGGTGTCAGGGAGAGTTGGAGACTGCCTCTGACACACACTCTAGTACCTACAATTTGAACACTTCCTCTTGGTGGAGTGGCCCTGTGGGAACAGAGAGGAAGGGGATGCAGGCTACCCAGATGAGACCTGATAGGCTGTGGTCAGAGGGTGGAGGAGGAGGGCTTTGCTTGCATTCAAGCTTGCCCTTTTTTAGGCAGAATTCTGTCTGCAGTAGAAATGAGGGCATTTTTGCCCAGAATCTTGTTTGCCACATTTGAATCCATATCCATAAGGAGGTTCTTTGATGCTCAGCATCCTCTGTGAGGTAGGCTGAGTGTTGCCAGGAATCAACCTGTCTCATTATCAGTGAATCTTTAAAATAATAAAAACATCCTTAAATGTCATAATCTGTATGTCTCTGAGGTTTCTGAAGACCTTATATAACTATTTTATCTTATTTTTCTATAGAATCATATCTATCTTTTAAACCTAAGATGTATATTCTTGTGATAAAAATAGGCTAGTAATTGATAAGACCAATAATAACTTGTAACAACTCCTATTGAAAATAACCCTCTATAGCACAAGTAAGCAAGCAAAAATGTACCTGACCCTCCTTAAAGGAAATGGGGCATCATTCTCTTAAGTTTTTTTTCTGTCTGACTTGGGGTGAATAATGCCTTTGTAGGACCCAAATAAAATTGGGAAAATGGTTAAACAAGCTAGGATACCATTGGTGGTCCAGTTTCTAAATGTTGAGAGTTCCAGGCTGAATTAGAGTCCTGTGTGAGACAATCTGAAATGCCGAACCAATTAGGATTAGAAACTTTCTTTGAAGGTATCCTGTGAGCTGTATTGCTCTTATGAGGAACAGCAACTGAAGCAATTGTTGCTGAAACTTGAAGGATACAGGATGTAAGTGTCCAGCATGCTGAGAGGAATGAATCCTGTCAGGTTCGATCCAATGTCAGTGTCTGGTACTTTTGTTCTGTAAACATAATTTCTCACAAGCATTATATAGTCCTAAAATTATAAATGTATGAGGTGTATGCCACACACAGAACAATTAAGACTGGTTTTCTGCTCTTCGTATGAGCAGAAAAAAAAGACATCTATAAAATTTCCTTCATTCCTTATGAAAAATAACATCTAATAATTATTCATAGGGATTCTGTAGCCAACAAGAATCATTGTGTATGCCTAGACATTCATGTCTCAGCCAGTCTCAGAGCTATTCCCATAGAGTGGGATTATCAATATAAGTTACCTTATTGTTTTGCACTTTACATTCTTCACACCCCTTTTGTATCTCCTTCCTCATCCCCTCCCAATTCCCTCTCCCTCCCTTATTCCCTCTCCCTTCCTCCCCTGGATTATAGTATCCTTTTGGTGTTTTTTTTTCTTTAATGAGTATGTAGTCTCCTCTATCTCTTCCAATTAGTTTCAGTTCAAAATATATTACATAAGCTATTAATAAAGCTTATGTCTGCTTGCTTCTTGGGTCCATTTGTTTGGAGTAATTTCTTCCATCCTCTTACCACTTAAAATGATTAAAAATCCCACCCTTACACAGTAAGATGCTTGCCATTGAACCTGCTTGGGAAGGAAAAATAGATTTTCTCCCCAATGGAGTGCACTTGGTATATCAACTATACTTAAAGTCTGGCCACATGCCCAGGAGTAGTTGGTATTTAATTTTAATATTTGCTTGGTTGGTTTGATCTTTAATTTTTATGTTTTTGTTTCTGTTTGAGAAAGAGAGCATGAATCTGGTTGGATAATAAGATGAGTTGGAACTTGGCAGAGATTCAAACTATAATGTATGAAAACAATATAAAGAAAAATATATAAAGCCAATTCTAATGCATTAATCTTCCATACTGAGTTTTCATTTATATTATGAGGCATGACTATGTATAGATAATTTTATCAAAAACTCTACAATTTATAAATATCATAGTAAAAAGTTGAGTGAATTAACATACATCTAATGCTGATGAAACTTAATGAATCTGAAAAATGAAATTGAAATAGAGAAGAGGAATTCATGCCAACTAATTTCCTGAACAAACTAAAAGTATAGAAATCTTATAGTGTCAGGGTTGGCAAGATTACAACAATGACATAATTATAAAAGATTCCTGTAGTTCACACAACCAAAAATGTTGGCAGAGCCTGGATTCTACAACATGATGAGTACATAGAAAGTGTGACTCCTCCTCCTGCCACTATTGACTGTCACTCAGTGCCTACTTAGGAGGCTGACATAGAACTATTCATGAAGTTTAAATCATTCACAACTGTTAAAGAATAAAAAGAAAAGGACAAACCATACATGACCAACCTTATGCTCAGTTATGCTGGAGTGCTTTTTGTGTGAGCCACTTTTTTCTTTTCCTAAATTTCCTATTCTCATTTCTCTAATTATCACCAAAATTTTTAGATTCTTCAAAAAAGCTGGTCAGTTATATTTTGTTTATGAGTGATAAATGGTCAATGGAATGAGTAGAATCGTAGGATAAAAGGTAATTTCAACCTAAATAGGCCAAAATTAGAAGAAGTTAGGTATAATGAAAGACGATTTGATGGCTTGGTTCAAATACTCTGATTACATTTTAATCAAGGAAGATATATTAATTATTTCTCAGACCAAATCATTTTTAAATTATAATATTAATTTGTTGCTTCTTCTTAGAGAGCATTTCTTTCTATGAGCAGTCAATGATTTTAATTTTAGGAAAATTATAAATATTGTCATTTTTGTTCTGAGAATAGACAGTAAAATGAGTTTGTGTGGTGAAATATTGTATTTTTTTTGTTATTTTGTTTTTAATCTTACTCAGTAGTGTTTACATGTGGTGAATTTGATTACTTCAAAGTCAATTCTTATGAGAAAACCACTGTTATCTCAGTGTCCATGCACGTTATCAGCACCAGCAGAATTTGAGGGTGTCTCAGTGGCTTAGGCTTCAGGCTGAATGCAACTTTACCATCAGTTGACATACTTTCTTGGCTCTTATAAAGTCCCTAGCAGTTCGATGTACAATGCATCCACTTTATGAGTTCCAGAGGGTGAATAGAGTTGGTTGTCAGTGTTTAAATGTTGTAAAAGGGGACACCATAGTGCTTATAGGATGTTAGAAATTTTCAAAGACTGTAAGCACGCGGCCTTACTGCCTATCTGATTCCCAGGTTATCTGCCTGCCTGCCACACAGGGAAAACTAATGACTGTGTCCTGCTGTCAATGATATGAAAGAGTATCTGACTGATTTCAACATGAGAGAAATGAGGGTAGGGAAGCAGAAATATTTTGGTGCATTTGACTTCTCAGAGTAGGATGTATATATGCATCTGAGGGAAGCTGGCCAGTTGCTTTACAAGATCTTAGATGAATAAGAATCTCAAGGTGCTTGCTGTTGCAAAATATGAGCCAAGAAGGAAGTGCATGAGTGGTGTTTTTCTAGGGCATTGCAGATGTGGTAACAGACCAGACTCACCAACTAGCCTCAGAGTCTATGAAGGCTGTAGACTTATCCCACAGAACATTTGTCAGTTTCTATGACATGAGTGGGAATAACTAGGAGATTTCATTTTCTCTTCCCCACTGAGCAGGCTCCTGGAGAGATGGGATGGTTGATGTAGCAAGCTTCTCTCTCTCTCTCTCTCTCTCTCTCTCTCTCTCTCTCTCTCTCTCTCTCTCTCTCTCTCTGTCTCTCTCTCTCTCTCTGTCTCTCTCTCTCTCTGTCTCTCTCTCTCTCTCTCTGTCTCTCTGTCTCTCTCTGTCTTTGTCTCTGTCTCTCTCTCCCTCTCTCTCTCCTTCTCTCTTGTTTATCTTCCACCTCTAGAACTGGCATATCCATATTGCAGTGCAATGAACTACTTCCAACTCCTGAGTGACATAACTAGGGCGTCTATAAAGCATGCCTTGTTTGACTTCAGGGACTCAGCTTACTGGCTCCCTATGAAGTGGTTGGGAAGAGTATCATTTTGTCGTGTATTGTATTTATTTATTTAATTTTTTCTTTGATCTTTTGCTTTCAGACACCTACTCATAATGTTCAATGTTTTTTTCTGAGTATTTTGTCATAAAGACTAACTCTGATTTTGAATGCTTAAAAAAAAGCAAAACAAACAAGCAAACAAACAACAATAACAACAAACCAAGGATAGTATTCTGAAATATTTCAGTGGGTAAAGGTACTTGCCACCAAGCTTGAGAAAACCAGTTTAATTCATGGAATCCATGTGATGTGAGACTTGTACATATGTAATGTGACACAAGAATTCCCATACATACACTAACATACATCTGCACAAACACACACCTCCACACACATATATGATAAGTAAATAAGTGTAAAAATAAATATAAAGTAAAAGATTACTCTATTTTAAAGTAAAACAACAAAATAATATGGGAAGAGCAGATTTGTTTAGTTTTGGTGAAAACTAGAGAGAAATATTCTATCTGCTTCCATCTTGCCCACAAAACATCCCAACATATATAGGCTATGAAACAAGCACCACCTAGAAGTGTTTAGATATATGTCCATTGACACTTCACAGCCTGTGTATCTGACAATGTCTGTCTACATGAACAACAGTGACAATTAAGGATAACAGTGGAGTTCCCCAACAAACACTCAGAAAAAAAATGTCCCCACTTGTGTTTTCTATAATTAACATCCTTCTTGGAACACAGTGTGATGCCCACAGCGATTGCAGCCATGCAGAGCAAGATGTCCTGGAGCAAACCTGGGATTTCTGTACAGTAAAGTTAGGAGGCTTTTTTTCCCTGGTGGTGAATTTAATGGACAGGCCTGGGGGTAGGGGGAGAAATGCTATAACATTGTGTACTTGTCTTCTTTCAGAAAAATTGTTTTGTTAACTATGTTTTTATCGTTTGTAGACTCAAAATTATATAAGTGCCAAGTCAGCCTGTGGAACTTTTGTAACTACAGCTTATATATCAAAAAGTTTTTAGATTCAACTGCTAGTGCTTTTGAAATTCAGATCAAGAGAGTTAGAGGCATTTACAGCAGCTTTCTTATTTGAAAAAAAAATCCTCAATGACTTTGAGCCTCAATTTTCTATCTCAAATATTTGTTTTATGCTATAGGACATTTTCTTTTGTTCTTATTTTTGAAGTGCCAGGAAAATTTTATTAGGGCATTTTCAAATAAATGTATTATCAGTACCTCAGACTACACTACACCAAAATATTTTTGCATCCTCCTATCTTCTTTCTCAATATAAAAACAATTGTATTACTTTCTTGTGGTTATTTATTATATCACTGTTTTTAATAAAATATGGTAAAATGCTTACATTTTTATTATTGCCTTCATATGTTTCAGTCAAAATCCCCATCCTTATATAAAATTAAGATTATAAGGCAACTGGATTCTAATTGCTATTTTTGTGATGTCTAAGTAAATTATATTTCAGTAAAAAATGAACAAAATCCAATTCTTAAATCTCCCCCAAAGTTAAAACACTGTTAGTAAGAGAAAGAAGAGAAATCAATAGTAGGAGCAGTTAATTATGTTCTTCAGCTTTCCTCCTCCTAAGTACACTGAATATTGTACGGCAAGCAGGAGGAATCTTGAAGACAACTCAAGTTTCCCTGCATGACTCCTTCCAACCACACTGCACAAAGGAAGAGGCAAACAACCAGTAACTAGACTGCAAGTGGACACTCTAGTGTTTTAGTTGCTCTACCTGCTTGAGCTGAGCTAAATATGAGTGAACAAGCACTGTCTAGTCTCCTGAATAGCAGTAACAAAGCTCTGGATAACAGCAACAGCTGAAGTAAAAGCAGTCTTTACAGGTGTGTTCAGATTAGGAAAACTTCTACCATTTGTTTTGTATTTTGTCATCCTTCTAGGAAGACTCATGTGGTTGCCACAGCCATAGCAGCCAGGCAGATGTGGAAGAACAAACCAGAGTATGTCCCACTTTGTAGGTAGTTAGCATTTCAAGTCTCTAAGATGCCAGTATTTTTATACCTTTTATCTTCAGTGTCTTTCTTTTTAATTAAATAAATTCTTAAGCTTTTCTTGTATTCTGCCAAGACGATCTTATGTGATCTGTAATTCATCTGAAGTCTACTTTCTTTAAAGTTTCTGACAAATTGGATATTAGGTCATTTGAACTTTATGATTTTGAGAAACTCTTAGAAGCAAAATGAACGTGTGCAGGTTTATACTATATACATATTATGTATATATGTATATCTACATATATTACACATGCACACATATACTCATGAATAAGAGTAGCATACATCTACACACACATATATATATATTTATATGTGTATATATATACATAGAGAGAGAGAGAAGAGAGAAGAGAGAAGAGAGGGAGACAGAGAGAGAGAGAGACAGAGAGAGAGAGACAGAGAGAGACAGAGAGAGAGAGAGACAGAGAGAGACAGAGAGAGAGAGAGAAGGAGACAGAGAGAGAGAGACGAAGAGAGAGAGACAGAGACACAGAGACACAGAGACACAGAGACACAGAGACACAGAGAGAGAGAGACACACAGAGAGAGAGAGAGAGACAGAGAGAGAGAGAGAGAGAGTGCTAGGTAAATTATAAAGTAAATGTCCTATCATCAACTACAAGTCTGACAGCCTCAACTCAGTCTTTGGAAAAAGCAAGGTACACTTCTCTAATCCCATAATTCCAATGGTGAGAAGGAAGGAAATAGAAGTCTCAGAGATCGGGAAGTCAGCTTGGCTGGACTGCACAATGCATAGACAGAAACAGCAGAAGCCTTTCCTCAAAACAAGATGGAAAAGAGAACTGACTACTAAAATTTGAAATTAACAGGCTATAGTGCTTTGATTTTAGTGTCAGCATGGTCTACACAGTAAGTACCAGGACATCAAATGCTACATAAAACAAAACACGACAAACAAACAAACAAACAAAAAACCCTGTCTCAAACAAAGCAAAAAACAAAAACAAAACAAAGAATGTGTGTGTGTCTCAATTAAGATATTTCCATACATTTTCTTAAAAAATAAAGGCGTAAAGGACATATATGTTTATTTAAAGAAATTCACAATTGGCCAGATGCAGTAGCACACGCGTGTAATCCCAGCACTTGTGGAAGCAGAGGCAGGAGGATCTCTGTGAGCCCAGAACAGACAAGGCTACACAGAGTAACCCTGTCTCAAAAAAACAACCAATAATAATAATAGTAAATGATTCTCTTGTCAACACACACTGTTATGAGTATATGTACATGTATACACACACACACACAAACACATGTATATACACACACATGTGTGCATACACACACACCAAACTTATAGACATGCACACACACTATAAAGCAAAGAAATGCCTGATGTTCCAGTATTTCTCTTTTATTTCAAGGTTTATTTTAAAGTTAGATAGGTAGGAATCTGAAAAAATTTTAACTTATTTCAGAAAATAATTATCAATATTTAATATAAAATAACAAAAAATTTAAGAAATCTTTCCTGTAAAACTTCACTTCTTCCTCATGCATACATTTTGTGGTATTTTGCTTAAGGTTTTATTTCATTAGAGGAAAAATTGTTTAGTATTACCTTATCTTTGTGTATTAGTTATTTTAAAACTGCACCCTTTGAAAACTATGTTAATTAAGATAATATTTAATAAACTATAATATTGGGCAAATATGTTAACTTTCCAATTAAAATATAGTTGCACTTTAGTCTTTAGAATGAGTGATAACTACTGAAAAAAATACAGTGGAATATTTTTCCCTTATACTCAAAAGTGTGATGCAAATAATATATTTCATTTTTATTTTTAGTAGATTTAATTTTGACACAAATAATTTTTCAAAATTCAAATAACATTTCACATATAAATGAACATATATAGTATATGTGAATAATTACACCAATTATCAAATACTGAGCCAAAAGGAGAAATCCCCAGGTACATAACTGTATTTAATTATATAATCATGCTGAAATATACTGTAAAGCCCTGCTAGAGATGAACTGTACTGAAGTGAACTGAACTTCTAATTTTAAAATGTTTTTTTTTCTTAAGGTCATATTAAAGATTTCATGTATGAATAAGATCAACACTATTTCTATTATTGTGCCTGGCTGATTTTATTTAACATAGTCTTCTCTGGGCTCATGTAGAATGTAGTACTGTGATTAATAGAAAGTGATAAAAACCTGTGGTAGGGAAGAGAGAGCATTACTTATCAAGCATAGGAGGGGTTTGTGGAGAGCTGCGAGGTGCCGCGCCTTAACATGGCACAGGCTTCCACCTTCCGCCATCCCAACGTTGACCGCTCTCTAAGATAAACAAGTCCTCATATGGCAAAAGGCTGTGCAAGGGTAACTGGTGATCTGATGACGAGCAGTTCTGCTCTGACGCGGACCTATGAGGAGGTGGCGCCTGGCATGAGCTGATTGGCCCTTGAGTTGTACTTAAGCTTGGCCCTTCCCTTCTTCGGGGCCATTCCCACTGAGCTTAATCCTGAGTAAAGGTCTCGAGAAAAAGTCTGGTTGTTGGCGTCTTATTTCCGCTGGACGGTGCAGCGCCGACAGGGGTTTAAGTGCGGACTACACCCCCTCATTAAGGAAACAGAGACAACTGCAGAAAAACACAACTAATCAAATTACAAATCTGTGGAGCTCAGTCCCAATGGATTCACCTGCAAAATACTTCTTCACCTAAGGACCAGGGATAATTATAGAAGATTATAAGAACCAGAGGAACAAAGAGTTTGCTTTGAGGTTGTATCTTCCAATAAAGTCAGAAGATAGACTCAAAGTTTCTCAACATGAGTGCACAAATGTAAGCTGAATAAGAAAGACACCAATAGATATGTCTAAGTGGAATGAGGAAGAGTCAGAGTGCCTCAAGCCTATGCAAAGAACCAGGAGATTGGGATAGATGTAAGGACTTCCTATTGGTACTTTAGGTGAGAGAAGTACGGGAGAATTGGGAAATAGAAGGATTCAGAGAGTCCTAGAAACCTACAAGAAGAGCATCATGATGGGCGGATATGGACCCAAGGGTGTCTGAGCAAACTACAGCACCAACCAAGGAAAATACATGCAGTAAACACTGAACCCCTACTCAGATCTAGCCAATCAACAGGACATTCTCCACAGTTGTGTGGAGAGCATGGACCACTCTGACATGAACACTGTTGCCCCATATTTGACCACTTCTCCTTGGTGGGGAGGCCTGGTGGCACTCAGAGAAAGGATAAGTAGGCTACCAAAATGAGACTATGATAGTCTATGACCATATGGTGGTGGGGGTGGTCACCTTTGGTCACAGACCTAGGGTAGGGGAATAGGGTGAAAGCAGGAAGGAGGGACAGAGGAATGGGAGGATACAATTGAGGGAAAAACAATTGAGATGTAATTTGGATAAATTAATTTAAAAAAGCACACACACAGACACACACACACACACACACACACACATATACACACACATACACAAAAGAAACACAGGCAACTAAGACATTCTGAGAGGTGAGGAAATAGTCTTTTCAGAGAAAAGGACACCAATTCATTATTCAATACCAAATGACTAACACTGAAAACGGGTAAAAGTATTCAAACCGAGCAAGTTATATTCAGGAGTTAGTATGTATCTATGTAAGCACATGTGCATGCAATAACAATTACTGAAAAAAGAGTCTATGAATTTGAAAGAGAGCAATAGGGGGTATAATGGAACATTTTGGCAGTGGAATGGGAAGGAAGAAATGTAATTATATTATAATCTCATGAATAAAAATAAGTCGAGTATAGATGAACACAAACAAGTAAGTAACTGTTAAAAGTAGGGTTGAGATGGAGGTGCCAAGATCTTGAGGGAGCATGAAATAAAAAGTGCATGTAGTACACTGTAATCTATGTTGTGTGATACAGTTTATAAATATCACATGCCATAGATGACAGTGTATTAAATTAATTGTTGTGATGCATCCCAATAAATCTGGTTTTATAAAATTAATAAAATGTACATTCCACCAAAAATTTAATAAGATCTCTAAATGTCTTCCAATAATACAACTGCAACTGTGATGTGAAATATTATAGCTTGAGTACTAGTTATTGATACCATCTCATACCACAAGGAGTGAGACCCCATTACCTGGTCACCTGATTCCATATTTAGTAAAGGATAGATATATTATGATAAGATTCCAATAGAAACAATTAAAAGAAGCTATTGATCAAATTATGATAGGTTTTTCATTAAAAATAATGACTATTTTGCCAAACAAGTGATTCCGTAATAAATTAAATATTTAAAATTTAATTCTGACTTCATGTAAATAATACTGTGTATTGATATAACTAAATTAAAATATTTATTCTATAAATTTCAAGTTAATAAATGTATATATATTTTCAGAATCGTTGGTATATCTTACATATAAAGCCTAAAGTTTTTCAAACTCACCATGTCTTATCTATCAAAAAATCTAGAGTCAAGAATAAAGAATATTTGTTTGAATTTTCATAAAAGGAGAGGATTTCATAAGGTGAAATTAATATGAAATGATGAATAATGAATTTATTGCTTTTGTGTATTTCTGGCTTTCTTTTTTAAAATCATAAATAATATAGACAGTGTTTCTAATTATCACATTTAGGCCAGCAATGTTAGTAATATGATTTTCTATTGCATGATTAGAAAAAAACAATGTTTAGCAATGACTTACACACTAGAGATACAATTTACATTTTAAAAGAGTTGGAAGGGTTTTTGTCAGTGTTGTGGTTTATTTATATGTTTATTGAAAATAGATCATTCTCTCATACAATTCGTCCTGACCACAGCTTCCCTTCCCTCCTCCTCCATCCCTCTCTCCCAGATCCACTCTCCCTCCATTTCCCTTCATAAAGAAGCAGCCTTCAGGGGGACAACAACCAAATGTGACAAAATAAGATACAAAAATACAAATGAAAGCCCTCATGTGGAGGCTGAACAAAGCAACCCATAGAAGGAAAAGAGCCCCAAGAGCATGCAAAGGAGTCAGAGACATACCCGGTCCCTTTGTTAAGAGCCTCACAAAAACACCAAGCTAAACACCATAACATGTAGGCAGAGGAATGTGTATAGACCCTTATGCTTGCCAATTCAGTCTCGGTGAACCCATGTGAAACTTACATTGTTGATTTAATAGGTCATGTTCTCCTAGTATCTTCCATCTTCTTGACTTTTTCAGTCTTTCCTCTCCCTCTTCTGTGGGGTTCCATAGTCCCTAGGGGAGGGAGTCAATGGAGCCCTCCAATGTATACTCTCTACATTTAAAGTCGGGTTGTGAGTCTATGCCTGCTCCCATTGCTGCCAGAGGAATCCTCTCTGTTGAAAACAGACAAGATGCTGATCTATTAGTAGAGCAGAATATCATTAAGAATCATTATATTCATTTTTTTTTGAGCAGTTGTGTTAGGTTCTACCTTAGGATTCTAGGATATGCTATCTTTGGTCTTGGATATTCAAAGTAGTGTAGGGGTTTGGCTTCCATTAGTGAAGTGGGCATAAAGTTAAATCAGATTTTACTTGAAAACTCCCACAAGCTCTGTGTCACCATTGGTCCAGCCCATCTTACAGGCAGGACAGATTGTTGTTCAAAGGTTTTGTGGCTGAGTTGGTGTCCTGGTTTCTTTTGGTTGCTTACAGAGTACCTTCTCACACCCAGAGAGTAGAACGAAGGGATGGACCTCCATGCATGTAAATATTGTTCTAATTTCTTGAGATGAGTAGATAAGATGAGGACTGTACCCAAGCCTTTTGAATACATGGCTTGGGCTGAGCTCAGAGCATTTCTATCTAATTATGACTAGCCCTAGGTCTGAAAGTTTCTAGCCTCCATACAGTCTAATTCTGCAAGCCTGGATCTTAAAGGCTTTGGCTTTCAGCCTCTGTCTACTAACCTAGGCCTAGGATGTTTTCAGCCTCTGAGACTTACTGCTGAATGAACTCACCCATTTTAGTTATTTTTAAACTTTGACTATCTGGTTCAACTCAGCTGCTCTGGCTCAAAATTCTTCTCCCAGTTTACTGATTCAAACTGGATTCTCTCCATTTTTAACTGAATTACTCTGCTTAAAAAAAAAAAAACTGTCTCTGAATTCCATGAACTGAAGTGCATGAATTCAAACTCACTTTTTAGTTATTTGTAAACTTTGGCTGGCTGGTTCAACTCAGATATTCTGACCCAAAACACCTCTCCCAGCTGACTGATTTATACTGGATTCTCTCCACTTTTCACTGAAATATTCTGTTTTTAAAAACTGCCTCTGAATTCTATGAACTGAACTGCATGAACTCAAGTGCACTCAACTGAACTGCATCAAATGGTACTGTACTCCAGAACTTTATATTACTGTCTCCATGAGCACACTGTATTCCTGTACTGTACTGCTTCTTGCTCTCTCTTATGCTGCACTTAAGTTGCTTATCTTTCCTGTCTGCTCTCTTGAGATCTGGGTGTGTCCTATCTCTGACTCATTCTGTCAAATCCTTCCCTGATTTGTCACTTTGTCTATCCCTAATTAGACATCATTGCTTTGGTTAAAGGCATGTACTAGACAAGGGTTGATATTCTAGCCAGAGTGATTAAAGGTGAATAGTATACTAAAGGCTTGTCTGTATTCCATCTGGACCACACAGACCTTAGGTCTTGACATGCGATCCCTTGCTGGAGTAGCCAGGCTGCTGGATTAAAATTCCTCTACATATGCAGGCTTCAGTTCAAACTTTATATATTCAATGAGCTGTGTACATGTTATTCTCAAGAATGGGGCCCCACTATCTGTTTTTGGAAAACAATTATGTCTTAACACCAACCTGGGTTTTTTGAGGCTCTCTACCAGACCCCCTGGGTCAATAACTCAACCAAATGCAACACACCACTGGAAGCCTCACCAGTCTACAAAAGATAGCCAGTTCAGACTCCAGATCCTACATTATTAGAAATCCTCACTGGCATAGATTCCAGGAAGTTTCCACTTCACTAGGTTTCCACACCATTCCCCAAATCCCTTCAATTCCAGACTTCTCTCCCCGCACTCTCCCTTTACCCCTCACTTGGTTCCCTCCCTGTCTCATCTCCACTGACCACCATCCCAGGGAGATCCATGTAACCTTCTAGAGATCTCTGCTTTACCTACCCATTTTTGTCTTACAGATTGTAATTTGATCATCATTTACTTAACAGTGAATATCCACTTATAAGTGAATACATACCATATTTATCTTTCTGGGTCTGGGTCATATGTCATTCAGGATAATTTTATTTTCTAGTTGCCTCTATTTGCCTGCAAGTTTCATGATATAATTTTTTAAACAAGTGAGTAATATCCCATTGTGTAAAGAAACCACATTTTATTTGTCCATTCTTTGGTTGAAGGACAAATTTTAAAATAATAGTGAATCTTAAATATATCCCAATTGAAAAAATGCAGATTGATATAGAGTAATGATTACAGAAAAAGATATGTTGTCATAAGTTCATGAATCAGTTGTCATTAAAACTTTGGTTATAATACCAAATTTCATTATAGTATAATAAAAAACTAAAGAAAATATGACTATATTGAACACGTGTGCTGAAGGAGTAAACAAACTAGCTGATGTCTTTGGTTAAATAATAAGGCTGTCAAAACTCTATAGAATTTATCGTATAACCATTGTATTTAGGTAAAGAATCCATAATTGTTCATATGAATATTAAATTTCTATACAATATGTAACAAATAGTAGTAATAGGTCCCATTCTTTCCAACCATCACTTCACCTGTATCCCTAATATGAACCTTGACCAAGACATGCACTACAACACAGGATTATATGTGAATATACTTCTTGACTTACAACTGATTTGTTTTAACCACTATTGACTTACCCAAAAACATTAACAAATGTTAGTTTTGAGACATGTTTGTTCTACTGTAATTTGGTCAATTTGCCTAAACCTGAATATATATATATTTTAAAATGTATTTAATCTGCAATGTGAGGCATACTTACAGAAATCCAGGCATAACTGAGATGTAAGCTTGTTGAATCATGATGATGTTAATTAGAGAGCTTACCTGGCTAAAACACTCAGAGTAAGACGAGACAATTCTGATGCATCATACTTGATTCTCTTTGTCCTTTTACTTTCGGCATGCACATCTGGTCTTGAAAAATACATCAAGTGGATATGTGAAGTTTATGCACATTAGTGAGGACTGACTTATGAGATATATGAATTTTATGTCTTAAGAACGTGTTAACTTTCTGTTACATTATTTGAGAATCTATCTCACAGACTGTGTTATTTGATGAGAAAAAAAGTATAACTAGGATAAATTAACAAAAATGTGGTAGGTAAGCCTCTTTAAAAAAAACATATCATTTGTTTACTTGCTGAAAGTGGGAGTACAATGAGTTGACTTTCTATAGGTGTAGATAGGGTAGTAAAACAAGTGTCATAGACCATCTACTTTAATTCTACATGTCTTTGGGAAGCTGGAATGCAAAAGTAAGGATTAATTTGGTTATGTCTACTTAATAATATAAATTAGACATCTGAAAGTCACAAAATAGGAATAACTAACGATATAAAAATACAAAGATGAATTAGGAGATAGCAGAGTATTACTTCCCAATGATCTTCTCTTTACATAAATGCCAATGTGGTCAGATATTCGTGGACAATTTTGCCTCTATAAGAGCTTTCAGAAACAGTCAAAAAGCATAGTTCTAGATCCTAGGATGACAAGAAAAGGTACATCAAAAATGGAAGCCTATTAATTAGGAACTGGCACAAAAGAATTAGAGTGGGTCTGCCATGAGCTTTAGTGGAGTTCCCATAATGTGGAGTCAGAGAGGAAGGGGAGGCTTTTGCAAGTGGTTTTCTACAGGTCTGTGAGTAGTTAGGGAATGAAAAATTGATGATAGAAAAAAAAAAGCAGAGATGCTCTATCTGATTCCCAGGCCAGTTTGGCCAGAAGGTTCCCCAGTAGAGAGGGAGTCCAGACATTGTTGGCTAACCCAAAGGAATAGGCTGAGAGAAGAAGGCTGTGTTCTCAGTCCCTTCCTGCCCCATCAATCCTTCTAAGCCCCATCAAAATTTGAGGACTCCAGAAGAGGTAGACACAAAGAGGAGGAACAAGCTCTTTCCAGGGGTGACCTACAGCTCTCTAGGTGAAACTGGAAAATTGGAAATAAAGGACAAGAAGGAAAACATGGAAAACAGGAAAGATGATTTTTTAACTTCATATGGAAGCACAAAGTCACAAGATAACTAAGACAGTTCTGAATATTCAAAGAACTGCTGGACATATTCCTTTCCCTATCCTCAAGTTGTGCTGCAAGCTATAGCAATAAAAATAGCATAAAATTGACACAAAGACAGACATTATAAATGGAATTGAATATGGCCTAGAAATAAGCCCACATGCCTACAGACACCTGAATTTTTATAAAGAAGCCAGAAGTGCACACTTCAGTAAATGATAGTGGTCAAACATTATGGTTGCATGTAGAAGAAAGCAAATAATTTGGGGTTTTCACCTTGCACAAAACTTAACTCCAAATAAGGTCACAAATAGTAAATCTGATAGAAGAGAAAGTAAGGAATGAGTCATGAGCTCACTGGCACATGGAAAAGATTCGTGAACAAGAGACCAATAGCATAATCACTAAGAACTGAAATTAACAAACAGGAGAATGTTGACCATTTACATTTTATATACTCAATGTCATGATTAAGCTTATATCTTTTATAATGTTCCATTCACTAGATGAGAATTTTATTTCAAATAGAAAAAATTGCTAAGCGCGGCCTATCTGAAAATATGTTAAAAATAAAAGTATGATAAACTCTATAAACTACCTAACAATACAAAATAAAAATGTAAAGTGATGAAACTTGATTTTTTAAATAGACTTTAAATTAGTATAGGTATATCCTTATATAAATTGCAGGTATATTTTATTATATAGTGAATTCAGAGAATGCCAGTGAATATCAGTAGAATTAACTAGGCCTTTAAAATTGTTGATTAGTATTTCATTAATCATCAAGATACATAATTTACCATTTTTATTGCTATTAAAATACCTCAACATGACATTCTGTCACTCATGGTGATGAACAGAAAATGAAATTGCATAGCAATCAACTAATGAGCAATGAAATTTAAAAGCCACTTAAAATATCTAAACATTGATAGATTATCTATCTAGAAGACAAATATAAAAAGAAGCACAAATACATGTACACAAACTTCCATGTGTTATGTGTTTAAGAAAACAGCATGTAAATTAAATTATGGACAATAATACAACATAAAATGTATTGTATTTATTGTATTTCTAAAGCTATCCTAAGATTGTGTACATTACGCATTGTAAATGCTTGTTGCTACCCTTCAAAGACCATAGTTGTTTCCTAGCTACTGTTGAAAGAGAAGCATTAAATAATCTTCACAGAACCACTTAAAATGTGTCTTAAGTTTTTTCTCCTTGTATACACAAAATAACTGCTAGAAATGAGTTAATCAACAAAGGTTTTATTATGGCTGTTACTTGATATGGTGGAGTTCATCATGATGGGAATGGAAGTTGGCAAGTTTGATCTGTGCAGATAGATTACATGTGGCAGATGTTTGCTATATAAACTTTACCAAGAAGCAGAGATCAAAAAGTAGAGTGGGATAATGGCCCCCAAGATGCACACCTGTGGTCCATCTTCCAGTGAGGACCACATCCAAGGGGTGTATGGTATCATATACTAAAATAGTTGGGGAAAATACTCAAATACCTGTTCTCTGGGGAATCTTTCACACACATAGCAGCATGTATAGTAGGCACCAGTATTCTAACCCACAAAGTCTGCCCTCTCAGATGGCACTTTCAACTACATGCAATATTGCCCTCTACAAGCTCAAAAGATACACCGAGAAAGAGGTAAGTGTAGGATTTTGGGGATATGAAATCTTATGCAGTTTAAATACTAGCTTCAAATGTCCAGCTATTTGAATCCAAACCAATAACCTGCGATACAGAATTTAAACTATAGAACCTGCACCAGGAAAGGAGAGAAGCCATGGAACCCGAGATCAATACCTCAATAACTGAATGATGCCCTATAAAAGAATTATAGATGGCTAAGTTTCAAGACGCAGATTTACATCTATGTGACCTAAGTCATAGCAGGACTAAATGTTGTCTCATGATGTAACAGAAAAAAAAAAAAAAGCATGGCAAGCAAAACAAAACTGCATATATTGGTGGTACCGAGAGAGTGGGAAATGGCTGTGTGTTCAAATTCTCTTAATGTGGTGCCTTAATATAACAAATAAAAATGAGGAGGACAGACAGAGTGAGTGTGAGAAACCATAGAGACACAGGCTTCTGGATTTGTATCACGCTGGGCCTTAGCTGTCAATTCTAGTGTATTTTCTAGCCACCTAGCTTTAACCCGTCTTTCAACATGAACTGTTTTTTTTTGTTTCTTTACTTCATACAATTACACATATCTCTCAATGTTACATGTAATCTAATGCTTTGGGTATTCTATACTTACATGATATATTTGAATGGTTCTAGACTCCATTGATCATATATGTAGTCATTCATCATAGAACCAGTATATTATACGTACTTTTCACTGTCAGGAAGAACTTAAATGTAAGATAAACTCCAATACATTCTCTACATTAAGGGTTTAAATTGCAAAACAGTTAAAGACAACAGTTGTTGTGCAGTGGTAAGCAACAAACACGGTCAGATTGCAAGTGTGTGTCAGAGCGCATGTCAGAGCCTATTGTAATTTATCAAGAGAATTCCAGACAAAGCTTGTAAAGCTCTTGGATGAGAGAACACACAGGAGGCAGAAATTGCCCTATTAAGTTTATAGATTGCATGTAAGCATTGCATGACCGATTGTATGCAAGTAGAAAGCTAATCTAAAGAGAGAAAATGAGATAAAATTCTGTATGCTAATCTGCTTGAACTTTAGACTGAAAGCTCTGGGATTGCACCCAGGGCTTCTGAGAAAGAGAGTGCCTTGATCAAATGGACTGTTTAGAAAGGTCATTCTAGAATTAGTGTGGAAAATAGATTACACAGGAGGCCGAGGCTAGATGGCAATATTTATAAAGCCAGAGCTGTAGAACTCATGCTGAGAAGAAAATCAAAAGTAAGGCAGTGGGAGTAGATTGAGAAAAACAAAGAATTTGTGAGATAATTCCTCACACATTTATTGGCATGATCGGACTTGTAATTAAATGATACTCTGCAAGATTGTGATGTCTGAAGGAATGGCAAGTTAATATCTAGGATGGACAAAACTACGGGCCCATATTTTACAAGAGAGACAAACAGCCTCAAGTGCAGAACAATACATTTGACATATAGATGGGAATTCAAGCTGTTAAAATTCAACCCTTTAATCAGTTTTGTTGACAAAAATGTTCCCTGAGAAACCAGTACATTTGCCACATAATAATGGCTGCAAATTGTAATGAATTAATAAATGTCAATTAAATAATGTTTAATAAATAAAAAATAGCACCAATTTCTAAATATATCTGGCTTCTCAGAATAGGATAAAATTTAGACGTGCTGAAATAGAATTGTATACATTTTCTTGTATCAAAAAAGCAGAGAACCCTGGCAATAGTCTTACAGACTGACCAGTGGAAAGTTAAAGCAAAGGAAGATCCCAGGATAAAGGCAAAACCATGTGGATCTGTGCTCTGCAAATTGAAAGAGAAAAGCCTCCTAAAGGAACCCTCCAAGAGACGCAGCAATAATGTTGTATTTATTTTGTCATTACAAAATGTTCATCAAATGGCAATATTCCTTTTCTTTTGATAGAGAAGAAATTTAGAAATTCATCAATGACAGGCTCAGTTATTTCTTTACTGTTTTGTTGTTTTATTGCAGTCAAGTATAAAAATCCATGATGAGTGCTACATAAGATGAAGACAGGGTAAGCAAGTCCTCAATAGTTCTGCCTCACAAATATGTCTATCAGATACAGTGGGCTAGAAGGCTGAAGATGATGCACCAATGTTACAGAGAATTTTGGGTGACTGCTCAGGCAACAAACAATCTCTGTCATCTTCTCCTTTGGGAAGCTGCTGACCTGTACTCCCTGTACAGTCAGGTAATCAATTATATTTCTTCTCAAGTCTGATGGGGTTGAAGACCAGATGTGGAGACCTGCAAGGTGCCGCGCCTTAATATGGCGTAGGCTTCCGCCTTCCGCCATCCCGATGGCGAGCGCTCTCTAAGATAAACAAGTCTTTATATGGCAAAAGGCTGTGCAAGGGTAACTGGTGATCTGATGACGAGCAGTCCTGCTCTGACGCGGACCTATGAGGAGGTGGTGCCTGGCATGAGCTGATTGGCCCTTGAGTTGTACTTAAGCTTGGCCCTTCCCTTCTTCAGGGCCATTCCCACTGAGCTTACTCCTGAGTAAAGATCTTGAGAAGAAATCTGGTTGTTGGTATCTTATTTCCGCTGGACGGTGCGGCGCCGACAACCAGATAGTTTAGTTTTACCATTCAGCTTAGTTGTTTAGGGGTTATGATGTTTTTAGGTCTAGATAGATGTTTTAAGTTGATAATGAAGAGATATGTTAGATATTGATTTACATTCAGAATTTTATACTCACCAAGATAGAAAAGATGTTTTCTTCAATACTTCCAAATACAAATAGCCAAAAAACTGTGAATGTAACACACACACGCACACACACACACACACACACAAACACATATATATTTTTTTCCTGATTGTTTCATAGTTCTTCTTGCTGTAGGTACTTTATTGTATTATATGTGTAATAATATAAATGTATATGTAAAAATACTTAATAAAAATTGTAGAAAATAATAAAATAAAATACATACACACTCACACCAAAATATACACAGTCTTTATGATGATAGGATCGTGTATGTGCAAGATGCTTGAACAGAAACATCATTGGTGAAAAATAAAAATGAACAGCAGTGAAGGGAAAAGACCTGCTTGTGGTGACGAAATTTGTCATGGTAACAGCCCATAAAGCCAGTACTAAACAAGCTGATCCAGAATTCAAAAGGGAAGCTGAGTTAGATGGCATGATTCTATCTTAATAACAACAATGACAACAGTACCTTATGCCTAGGTACAGCAGACATAATGTTAGAACCTGGCGTGTGGCGTGTGAGCAACATCAGGAGCTCTCAGAACGTCACCGTAATTCCTATATTTTCTGCTTTCCATCTTGACAGAGAGGGATTTATCCATTTGAATTGATATAATATTACTACACTGGATGAACTTTTAGCCTTCAGTTCTATGCTAACTACAACAAATAACAATAATTGTTTAAAAAAACAAAATATATATTAACAATAAGATGGTATTTGTTTGTGTAACTCAGGTGTTTAGAACTTTCCTTCTTATAATGGAGTCAATAAAAATCAAACCTGAACAGCAACCAAAATATCAAGGATTCTACTCACTTGATATAATATGGGAAAAGGAGGAAATAATAAGTGCCAGCTCATACGATGCATTTCATCAGATGTATGTTGTGTGAGATTGTTCCTTACAGCCTTTCCTAAGCTACGAGTAATGACATTAGTACGTAAAAGAAGTCAGCATTGTGACAGATGACATTACCTGTGGCCACTACACGAAATTCAGCATGGATTGCTGGCTTCTCCTCCAATTGCTCTCATTACTTCATTAATATCTCTTTTTCTTTCCAACCTAGACTTGTTCAAGCTACCTATGGTAGAGGTTCCAACAGAAGCCATCCTCTCCATCTCTCCATGGGACGACATCTAGGAATTTCTTTCTTTTTTTTTTTCTTTTTAAAAATATTTTTATTAATTTATTCATATTACATCTCAATGGATATCCTATCCCTTGTATCCTCCCATTCCTCCCTCCCTCCCCTTTTTACCTTACTCCCCTCCCCTATGATTGTTCCTGAGGGGGACTTCCTCCCCCTTTATATGCTCATAGGGTATCAAGTCTCTTCTTGGTAGCCTGCTATTAACCACTCTCCTTTATGGTGTTCACTGGCTCACAATCAGAAAACACTTCTGGGTGGGAAAGAGTACCAACAAAAAACAACTAAAGAAGTTTTTTTTTTATATTTTTTTTACTTTATTAATTTATTCTTGTTACATCTCAATGGTTATCCCATCCCTTGTATCCTCCCATTCTTCCCTCCCTCCCATTTTCCCCTTATTCCCCTCCCCTACGACTGTTCCTGAGGGGGATTACCTCCCCCTGTATATGTTCATAGGGTATCAAGTCTCTTCTTGGTAACCTGCTGTCCTTCCTCTGAGTGCCACCAGGTCTCCCCCTCCAGGGACATGGTCAAAGTTGAGGCACCAGAGTATGTGAGAAAGTAATATCCCACTCTCCACTCTACTGTGGAGAGTGTTCTGTCCATTGTCTAGATCTGGGTAGGGGTCAAGAGAACAAAGCGACAGCCTACAAACTGGGAAAAGATCTTCACCAACCCTACATCTGACAAAGGTCTAATATCCAAAATATATAAAGAGCTCAAAAAATTAACCACCACCAAACCAAATAACCCAATTGAGAAATGGGGCTTGGAACTAAACAGAGAATTCTCAACAGAGGAATATCAAATGGCTGAGAAACACTTAAAGAAATGCTCAACCTCCTTAATCATCAGGGAAATGCAAATCAAAACAACTCTGAGATTCCATCTTATACCCATCAGAATGGCTAAGATCAAAAATTCAAGCGACACTACATGCTGGCGAGGATGTGGGGAGAGAGGAACACTCCTTCATTGCTGGTGGGAATGCAAACTAGTACAACCACTTGGGAAATCTATCTGGTGCTATCTCATAAAAATGGGAATAGGGCTTCCTCAAGACCCAGCTATTCCACTCCTTGGAATATACCCAGAAGATGCTCCAGCACACAAGAAAATTTGCTCAACCATGTTCATAGCAGCCTTATTCATAATAGCCAGAACATGGAAAAAGCCTAAGTGTCCATCAGTAGAAGAATGGATAAAGAAACTGTGGTACATATACACTATGGAATACTATTCAGCTATTAAAAACAAGGAATTCCCAAAATTTGTGGATAAATGTATTGAGCTAGAAATGATCATAATGAGTGAGTTAAGCCAGAAGCAGAAAGACTCAAATGGTATATACTCACTTATATCTGCATATTAGCCCAAGGGGCATGTCCCATGAAAGCCTTCACTTACCAGGAAACTGAGACAGAGGAGAGGACATTCTAGTGGGAATCTAGATGAGAGAATCATGGGAGAAAGGCAAAGTAGAAGGATCCAGAGGGTCCTAGAAGCCTACAAGTAGAACATTATGATAGGCAGATTTGGGCCCAGGGGTCCCGCTCAAACTAAGGCACCAGCCAAGGACAATATAGGAATTTCTTTCTACAGGTCAGCTTGAGTCTTCTGATCCAGTGCCCCATGATAATGAAAGACAATCCTTTTTCTCAATTCTGCTCCTCGGGGTTACAGTATTAAATAACACTATTGCAATGGCGTTGAGTAAGAGTAAGGTCCAAGTAGAAATGGTGATCTTTGTGTCCCACTAACAAATATCTTCCTGTGAACAAGGCATATTTTACCATATGAGGTAAACTTGGTCCTTTTTCCTACCCAAAACTGAGAAAACAGTGGTCTAGAGTTCACTTAGTGTAATTATGAAACACATGTTAATGTCCTATGAGACTTTTATATAAGCTATTCTGCTTTGAACCACAATGTAAATTGTCTTTTGCTGACCTCATCTTCTCTGACTATTGTTTTGTTTTTTTTGTTATGGTTTTGTTCGTTTTGTTTTGGTTTATTTTGTCCCTGGTGCTTTAAGGTGATACTACTTTTATATTAGAACCTTTGGTTCTCTTTGTTAAAAATAAAATTCTCACTATCTGTTTATAAGAGATTTCAAAGTTCACTTTAAACACAGCCCTTTTCAATTGCCTTTCCAAAACATTTTGTTCTGTCTCTGTATTCTGATAAAAGCCTCCAGCCTGTTCCAGGATAACACAGACAGCCTGTCTGGCTAGATTGCCCAGAAGTTCAGTCTCCTGACATACACATCGGGCTTTCATGACCTATATTTGTTGATTTATTTGAGCACTAAGGTACTGGGGAATCATTTATCCTGTTTTCTACTGTATCCTCTTGATTAAGAGACAATCTAAAAACAGACTTGGCATTTGGACAGAAGTTTGAAAATGAGATATCTGTTGCATAGCTTTAAGATGCCTCCTTAGAATCACAGTGATTAATCTCTTGACCATCTTATCAGAAAAAAATAAATATGGGATATAGAAAATAACTGAAAATTATGTTTACTATATGACATCCTAGAACAACTGAAAACAAAGTATACGAATAACCCGGCATTTAAAACTAATCAGAATATATTTTCGTGACTTTTTCATTACAATCATGTTGAAATTTTTCTGATGACTTAAAACAATGGGTCAAATGTGACTTCTAAGTAAAGTAGCAGCGCACTGTGTAAATTTCAACTCATCAAAGTATCATCATTTTTTTTTGTTAATTATTTGCCACCAAGAGAAGTAGGAGGTCCTCATACTAGGATGACATTCGATCATGAAATTTTGTCTTTGAGCTTTAAGCACATTGTTATTTATCTGATTTTCTGCATTAACATTTTTTATTTCCTTTGCTTTATTTAAACTGATTTTCTGAATTAATTTAATGGATAGACATTGAACAGGTCTTAGGGGACTCCAATAAACTCAGACTTCACCTGTGACGGAGCTGTTAAAATGGTTGCATTTGTGCAACAGAACACTTGACTCAGAACAAAGAAAGCTCGTTGCTAGTCATAACAACCTGGTTCCTAATGATCTTCACAAGTCTCACATTTATTAATTACTCAATGAATGAATGAATGAATGAATGAATGAATGAATGAAAACTCAAGACTCTTTGGGAGTGTGAAGGTAATCCTGTAATGCTTAACTCTTGTATGCAGCCAGCATCTTTGCCAAAGCTCTCATCAAAGATGCATTACTCAAAGTGTGCTTGTGATACAAAAGAACCTGTACTCATTCTTTTCTCTTTTTTTAAAAATTATTTATTATGTATACAGTGTCTGCCTGCATGTAAACCCACAGCCTAGAAGAGGGCATCAGATAGTTCTGAGCCACCATGTGTGTGCTGGGAATTGAACTCAGGTCCTCTGGAGGAGCAGACAGTGAGTGCTCTTAACCACTGAGCCATCTCTCCAACCAACTCTCATTCTTTTCAAAACAGCATGCTGTAGAAGATAAAGTAATAAAGTAACATACACTTTGAATACCTCTTCTGAAATGAAACAAATTAGCATGCTAATATTAAAAAGCTTTTACTTAAAATTTCCTGTGTTTAAAGTAAAACTAAGATTACTTCTGTTTAATACTCTACATAGAAACTCCTTCCTGGTGAAGGACAACTTCTTGGGATTTTAATATGTATCAAACCCATTACCCAGAATATCAGACTTACAGTGGTTTAAACAATATCAAATGCCTTACCCAGAACTGGCAACTATGTTAGATTTAAAATGAAATAAAATAAATTACAAACAACTCATCACCTATATAAATATATTTGAAAGAGGATTTCAATAAGGTTATGAATTGTGTGGCTTCCATCTAAAAAGATAAAATTAAACAGAAGCTCCAAAATCTTATACGAGAAGAAAAAATATTTTTACTTAATATAATTATGTTTTGTAAGTTTATTAATTAGAACACAAAAACAAAACATCTGCCTAAAAAGAGTCTGTCAATTTACATAACAATTTTATTACTGTAGTTTGAATTTGAATAGCTAGCAATTTTAAGGCAAATTTAGGAAAGAACAAAATTTGCATTCTCTGTGTGAATTAATTAATTTGGAACAAAAACTACAAAACAGCATTTTAATAAGATCACCACTCACTTGAATATATGTAAGTGAAAAAATATTTGCAATATGGCAAGCACAGTTGGTTCACAAAAATTATATAAGATAATGCTTTGCTAACTAATAGACTCAAAATGTCAGTAAATCCTAATGTGTCTGACTGCTTCTATATCCTTTCCTCAGTGAGACCTTAAAATTCACTTTAGCAATTACTAAGTAATAACATAATGAAATAAGTTATTTTCAGCAAAAGGTCAATGAACTAGGAATAAGAAAAACCTGTACTCAAGTAATTCTATGATATAATCATTATGAGTAAAATAAGCCATTTAATGCTCTCATTTCTTATATATAAAGTAACTAAAAACTAGTTTGATATAGATTTAATTAATAAATATTTACATTCAAATATGCATTAAGTATCTGTGCCAACTGTGTATCATTATGCAAACTAACAACTCCTAACAGAATAACTTATTACATTTATTAGGTGGAATGGATACACTATAAGAGAAAAACTTTTATCAGATATTTTATTACATCATTTATATCACAGTATGACACATACATTTTTGGTTCTTAATGAATTAAGAACAAATAATGGACACTAAGGAATAAAGATCTAGATCATTATTCAGAGGTGAAAGGACAGGTGGTAAACCCAGAAGAAAATATACCCCAATAAAAAAATTCATAATATTTGTTACTTTTACCTAACAAAGCAGCCTCATACAAGAAGGTATTTAGTTCATCATGCTTATAATATCCCAATATCTATGGGTAGAGGTGACACCCTGGCAAGGTGTGCACTCACGATATAGTAGGTATACCAGTTGTCTCTAATGATCAATATCAAGAAAATTCCCTAAAAAAAAAACCTCTTTAGGCTTGCAGCATCCTAATCTGAATTTTCGTGAACTTTAAAATGAAAGAAAAGAAAGACTTCTAAGCTTCCACCACTTTTGAAACTCAAAGGACCTACTGAAACTATTTTGCATGGCATTGTCATGTGAAATCAAGTATAAATGATAGAGATGGTGATGCCATGGGACCAAGCTGAACTCTCATCATCTGGATCAGAGCATTCATACAGTGTGAGATTTAGCAATACCAACTGGCGGTGTCTCCTACAAACTAAAATTAAAACTTCTGAAATACAGTTTCTAAAAACTGTGTGCAAGATTCCATAGGCATTGAACTAAAGACCAAAGAAAAAGAGCACTGGAATAGTCATATGAATAAAACTATACTAGTGTCCCTTATTTGCTAAAGTAAAATTCTGCTACAAAGGGAAGAAAAAGAAGTAGATGAATATTGAGTAATGAAATAGTGCTCTATTCTCTAGCTTTCCAACATCTATCACTTTTATTTCTTCTTTGATGTGTTATAGAGATAACAGAAATGTCACATCAACTTACCTGGCTTGTTATCATTGATGTCTTATCTCCTAAGTGCTTACTAACAGCTGTGAGGCTAATAATAACCCAAAAATTTGATATTAAACAGTAAAAACAAAAAATATAGGGCTAAAAGAAGGGAAAGGCAGAAATATGATACTGAAATTTTAGGAAATAAAGAGAGCAGCATGAAAAATAAGAAGAAACACTTCAGTGATTTGCGTTGGGTATCTTTGTAAATGCTTTACTCCAATTTAAAACTAAGCAACATTACGTATTTATTTCCGAGAGTGGATATGTCTAGGAGGCTTCACTATATTGTCCTATGTGTCATAAAAGAAAACACATAATGACACAATAAACTCTCACTATAAATAAAACAGACATTTGGGGAAAGCTTACTCATATGAGGCAAAAGTATCATGAGAAAGAAATAGAAAAGTAGTAAAAAAAAATGTTTCCCTGATATCTGAGTAGCAAAAACTGTATGTATACCAACTTCCCTCACATTTTGTTTTTTAATTCTTTTGTCTTAAAATGTAAAGGTCTATAAATTAGAAATATGGCCAGGGATGCTACTATGATATTGAGTTACTTACTAGTAAACTGTATGTTTTCAAGTATACAATAAAACATGGGACTTGTTACATGATGAATGTAGACTATAACATATTATATGTTGAAAAGTAACAGTAATTTAAAACGTGTTGTTGCAAAAAATGTGAATTAAATGACACAAATGATGTACTGATTCATTTGATCACTCTGTATTGTATCTAAACATCAACTATATTATGCTCTATAGATGTAATAAAATTATTTTCAACTAAAATAACAACAAAATGGTATAAAAATGGAATGATCTTTATGGAGAACATCCACATAGATTCATAAAAGGTAGAAAGATTTGGGAAAAGGGATAAGTACAAAGGATGAAAAACAGAATGACCTAGGATGACAGTTCATGTCACACAAGTTTGTTATGACACTAAATTCAATGCCATTAAACTATGCCACCAAAATAAAAAGATTAAAAACCAACACAGCAGGGAAGGTAAAAGTAGCTAAAACAAAACAAAACAAAACAAAAAAACAGGTGTACCTTTGTAATCCCAGCAGTCTGTGGGGCAGAGGTAGGCAGATCTCTGATTTTGAGGGCATCCTGGTCTACAAAGGACATTCAGGACAACCAAAGCTATACAGAGAAATGTTGTCTTGAAATCCGCTGGCAGGCATGTCCTCTGAGAAACAAGCCTTGGGGGCGGGGGTGTTTCACTGGGGGTCAGCACCAAGCTTTGGTGGTGAAGCACTCCTCAGCATCTGCAAAAGCAGTTGGTTACCAAGAAGAGACTTGATATCCTATGAGCATATACAGGGGGAGGTAATCCCCCTCAGGAACAGTCATAGGGGTGGGGAATAAGGGGAAAATGGGAGGGAGGGAAGAATGGGAGGATACAAGGGATGGGATAACCATTGAGATGTAACAAGAATAAATTAATTTTAAAAAAAAAAGCAGTTCTGTCATTGCTGCCTGACCACCAGGCACTTTCCCCCTGGAACAAATGGAGTTTCAGATGATCACGGTACATGAATAATGATCAGGGGAAACCCCAAGCATGCCAGCCAGCCTTTATCTATAAACCTTGGGCAGTGGGTAGGGGTTTTGAGAATGAATGTGCTTGATTTGCTAGGGATAAGGGTTCCAGGATACTTAATCCACATACAGTGGTACAGTACCCTCATTTACATGCAAGAACATAAAGGTCCTATTACAAGAAGGAGAGAACTGTAATTAATTATCTTTTGAGTGAGAGAATCACTTCTAGTTATGAATAAAGGTCATTTGCTGGAGGCTAGGGTCTTCTCAGCATAGGATTGAGTACTCCCAGAAATTCCCTGTCCTTGAACAAGTTCCATATCAGGAAAGGATCAGGCCTGTTATCTTTTTTTGAGAGATACGTGACACTCATCACAAGATCTGGGATATCAGATCAGGTGGAGCAGGAACCCTGATGAGAAAAGGGAATCCACCTTCATAGACCTAGCACAAAATGGCTGTGCAGAGAAGTCAGATTTCAACCTTCTCCAGAAGAGTCCCACAATCACAGTCTATCTAATATTGGAACTTGCAAGTATAAGCCATAGACGGAAGATTATAGAAACAGAAACCCAAAGATAAATATTGCTTAGAAAGATGGGGTGGAACAATTGTCAAAGTGTATGAGAAGTCACTGTGTTAACCAGAGAACCAACTGACAAAATAATATGATTTATATACAGATATTCTGCTTAAATTTCAAAAATATCAGTAACATTTTATCAGCCAATGTAGTTATTTACTCTATCAATGACTTTATCTAAAGGTGCAGGTGCTGTTCCAGTTAGCAGCAAGGGTGGAAGTCAAATTCCTTACCCATATAATGATTAAGTATTGGCAATGAACAGTTAACAAAAGGAGAATATTAGGAATGCACCATAAAAGTAGGTGCTGGAGACTGAAAATAGGGTGCTTTTACCTCATCCAGAGAGCCAGAAGCGTTCATTAGCATCAAAGCTGACCATTAGGCATTGTACAATCAATTGTTGTGCTTTCCCATGATGAGGACCACATCTGCTTGATTTTTAATATTTACTTTTTAATTTTTTGTACGTGGTGTGTGTGTGTGCACGCACGCGTGCATGCATGCATATGAATTTATGTGAAAATAAAGGCCAAAGGTGTCAAATTCCCGTTGATTTGGTGCTAAAAGCAGTTGGTGCTGACATGGTTGCTGAGAACTGGAGCCAGTCCTATACAAGAGCAGCACACAGTATTAACTACTAATCCATCTCTCCAGCCTATATACATTGTGTCTTTGTTTCAAATCTCCAGAAAAGGTCTGAGTGAGAGTGTGGCAATTCATTACTTCCGCTGGTTATTAGCTTCAGCTATTTCTGGAATTCCTTGTTTTTAATATCTGAGTAGTATTCCATATGGTTATTAGCTGAAGTGTGCTTCCTGTAAATGCCTAGTGGGAAGACAAGCAACTCAGAATTTAACATTACTACAGACAAGATCTCTTAAATAAAATAAAGTTACATAAGCTGACCTTGGCCCAATCCGATCATTACTCCAATGAAAAGACAGAGAGACACTTGGAAACATGTGAACACCTCATATAAGGCACAGAAGGCCAGGCCACAAGTGAACCAATCAACCATCATGCTAAGAGAAGAGCTGAAGTTTTCTGTAGCTTCAGTCTTGAAGTCCAGTGGTTAGTAAAGTTCTTTTTGCTTGAGCTATTCAGTCTTGTATATTTGTCATGGAAGCCACTGACAATTAATATAATAACTTTAATAAATGTATGAAGCACAAATGTGGAGATTGTTGTTGTAGAGGCTATATCTGAATGTTGGCAGATTTTAAAAAGTGATTTTTAAAGGATTTGTTTATTTATGATGTATACTGTGCTGTACCTACATGTCACAAGAGATAATTGGATCACATTACTAATGGTTGAGAGCTACCATGTGGTTCCTGGGAATTGAACTCAGGACCTTTGGAAGAGCAGACAGTGCTCTTAACCACTGAGCCACTTCTCCAACCCTTAAAAAGTAATTGTAAATAATTTGAAATATTTAGATAAAACTTTCTGACAATGTAAATATGGTTCATGAGACAATGATTCATAGGAAGAACAATCCCAGACTTCTCTCTATATTCCATATTGAAGTGAAGATTATTTTTTTATCCAAGGTAGATTATAATATACCAAGAAATAATGTGTTTGCTTATTTTTCCATTTATTTATTTGTTTATCTAATCCACGTTACATCCTGATTTCAGACCCTCTCCCTCCATTCCTCACAATCCCACTCTCACAGAGAAAAGGAGTCCTCCATGGGTACCAACTTACCATAGCAATCAAGTTGTAGCAGGAATAAGCACATCCTCCCCCACTGACTCCAGTCTAGGCAGCCCAGCTAGGGAAAGGGGATCCAAATGCAGGCAACAGAGTCAGAGACAGTCTCAGCTCCAACTCTTAGGAGATCCACATGAACATCAAGCTGCATATCTGCTACATATGTGTAGGTAGCCTAGTTACAGCTGATGCTAGCTCTTTGGTTGGTGGTTTCACTCTCTGTGAGGCCCCTTGGGCCCAGGTTAGTTGACTCTGTAGGTCTTCTTGTGGTGTCCTTGACTTCTCCAGCTCCATCAGTCCTTCCCACCACTCTTCCATAAGACTCTGATTCTGCCTAGTGTTTGACTGTGGGTCTTTGCATCTGTTTCCATCAGCTGCTCGATGAGCCCTCTCAGGAAACAGTTACGATAGGCTCCTGTCTGCAAGAACTGCCGAATTAGCATTTATTTGTTTTTTAAAGAAATATCTTCCACTATTACAAATATACATTACATTATATATATTTAATATATATGTGCTTAGTATATATTAAAATAGGAAATGCGTAGGATAAGGCTAAATTTAGTTAATCTCATCTTTTCTCAATCAAGTCATTGCCTTGGTTGGAATTACATTTATTGAATGACAGTATGGCAAGGTTCTTTTCAGTTTTGAAAAGTTTGGATGAATTCCAGAGATCAATGTAGAAATTAATTGCTAAACTTCCTGGCACGAGTCTTCTCATCAGCACCGATTTCTTTGAGCAGCCATTGAAACAGGGCACTGCTTGCCAAGGTAAGAGTTTGACAGTTTTGCAATTAGGAAGGACAGGGCATGATTCATTTCTCCTAGAAGTCGATATATACAGTGTACAAATTACATGCAAAGGCAAATTAACCACAGTGTTTTAAACAGAATTGTTTAATATTCCATCATTTAACATTACTGTCACTCATATTTTTCTCCCATAAGGGATACACTTGAAAATAATTAGACTTAAGTATTTCACAACTTAGTGATTTTTATATGCGTCTCACAAAATCATGCTTGTAATTTAATCATTCAAGAGATTATGAAAATTGATTATATGAAAATAAGGCATCTGGTGACATAAATAATGTTTGCAAAATTGAGTAATTTATAGCACCCAGGGCATTGCATGTGGTGAACTTTAACTGAATGTAGTAACAAACTGACCTCGCCCTCTGCAAGTTTTCAAAATTGCCCTGTGTTGTGGGAATCAAATACATATCGTGTGTGTAATATCACATTTGAAATACTTATGAAATGTTTATTTTACTGTCTCCTTATTCCAGATACACTTTCCTTTTTCTTTCACCATGACTATTGACCATAAAAGCAAATGACATTGTGTGACTCATGTCAAATATTATTTTACACATAGTTGTTTGATTTAATTTGTGTTGTCTTACACATACATAAACAAATACTCTGCTTTAGTCTTAACTCTGATCAGCATTATTGGCTATTATTATTTTTCATGTAATATGTGTGTATGGTTTTTACTTTAGTTTTATTCCTATAAATACAAGACACTTTAATCTTAGTTCATTTGTTAGTTATCTATTTTACTAGAGTTGAAGTAAAATTATGAAATTCAATTTTCACAAACAGAAGCATGTACAAACTGGTGTAACTGTTCATGTGCATGCTTCCATTCATGGAGATGCAGCCTTTCATCTATGTACTTGTCTCTACCCACTAAGATGATCCTATCTGTGTACTTGCCTCCACCCCTGCTAGGCATCCTTCTATTGATGCCCTTTGCCTCTAACCACTAAGATATATCCTTCATTCTATGTAGTTTCCTCAACCCACTAAGATGCATCATTCCATGTGTGTATTAACCTCCACACACTAAGATGTATGACTCCATCTTTGTATTTTTTTTCTCCCTAGATGCATCTTTCCATTTGAGTTTTGAAGAAAAGGATTGCAACATAATTATGAAATATATAAATGTCTGAGACTGAATAAATGCATTTGAAAAACATTAAAAATATATGCACATTGAAAATACATAAATGTCCTTGAAAACTTTCAACACTGGTTTGGTTTAAAGCAGTTGAAATTGATATAAAAAGTTAAGAGTAAAATTTTTATGTGTAACTCTTAAATTGAAAACAAATGGTATAGTTAGGTAAAATTATTCCTGTATTAGTCAACTCAGATTTAAATTAGTATATTAAACATAAAATTTTTTGAATTAAAATTGAAGGTAATAATTTTTCCTTCACTCTTTCCTCTCTCTAGCCCCTACAATAAACCCACCCACCAGCCACTTTCCAAATCCCATATTCTCAATCATCTTTTATTATTATTATTATATATATTGTGTATAGATATACACAAAAATATTTATATTTATACAGCAGCTTGTGTGCGCCAATTAATAAAAAAATCCTATTGCTTGTTTATCTGTGGCTTTGGCAAGGATCACTATGCATCCTTGGGGAGTTGCTTTTCCTTCACCCAGTAGTCAACAATTCCCTGTAGCTCTTTGTCCACAAAAGCCATTTCTATGGCAGACTATTCAGAGGTGACTTCCTGGTACTCTGACTCTTGCAATCTTTCCTCCCCTCTTATGAAATGTTGTTTGAGTCATAGATGCAGGATCTGGGTTATAGATGTACTTTGAATATTGAGGATGGACACCCTTATGGCCCATTGATCTCTGCTGTGTGTGCAGTTGTGGTTTTCTGTTATTTCCCCCATTTGCTGTAAAGAGAGCCTTCTTTGATGATGGGTGAAATATAATAAAATTTACAGGTAAATGAGTGTACCTAGGTTGTATTACCTGAGGTACTAGAACACCCCAAAACAAAAGCTACATCTTATCTCTCATTTGTGGTTTCTAGTTCGAAATGCTTGGATGTGAGCATATGGCATGGAGTATCCACAGAAACCAGCAAAGTATAAAGGGACAGGAGACCGGGACAGGGGGCTTGAGAAGAAACTAGAAAGATACAGGTAAAATGATGTGAAAAACCAAAAAATTGGGAAAGAGTACCCAACTGTGGAGTACAGATTGACTTGATATAGATGGAGAAGGTGTATTCAATGGACAAATAACATTAAGATTACTCAATAAAGCCTCAAGAAATATATCATTTAATATTTATCTAAAATTATATATATACATATATATATACATGTATCTATATGCACATGCATGTGTGTGTGTGTGTGTGTTTGTACGGAAGGTAAGACACATAGGTTGAATGAATGCATGAAACGCATAATATATGAAATGCGTAATAAGTAAAACGTAGTACCTGACGCAAATGTCTCCTATTTAATTGTTAGTCAGGGTAGTCCATGTGACTCTCAAAACATTATAGATTATAGATGTCATCTTCAACTGGCTCTCAGGGGTACAGACTGGGTCCTATTTTGGGAAACACACCACACTTAGGGCATAAGACATGTACGATTGGAGTTAGATCTGCCATGAAAGCAATACATATTGATTTATTATATGTTCATGAGTTTTTAGTTATAATTACTATCCAAATAATAATACTCTACATTGAAATATAATTACTGTTTCCTCAGTAGCCACAGTACTGGGACTCTTAAATATTTTTACAAATGTCTTAAATCGGATGATGTGCCATATTGTTGGCATGTCTTACAATAGTTAAGTTTTCTCTAGGAAAGATTACAGGAACTACATAATGCAGACAATCATAATGTGTTCACATTAACTGTATGGCTTCCAATCATCAACCTGAAATTCTTTCATTGTTAAAAGATAAATAATTTTACTAAAAATACTAGAGATAGCTGAGTGGTAGGATGATGCCTCACTCTTACTGAGGATATGTATTCGCTTCCTAGTACCTAGGTCTGGAAAGTCATAACTGCCGATAATTTCAGACCCAGGTCATCTGACTCTATATGCACATACACATAATAAACTTAGAATAAATATTTAAAAACAAATGAAAATTCTCCTGACCTTCAGGTAAATAATTTTTCTTTAAATAAAAAATAATTAAAATAATTCTTACTATTCAAAACAGTATTTTCATGTATGAACGAAAAAGGGAACTGTCAGAAAAACATTGTATTGTATAAGGTCAAGTGAAACAGTGTAATACAAAAGGAGATATTCTTCTGAATGAAAACAACCTTTAAGAGAGAATAAGAGGAGCAGTATTCTGTCCTGCATTTCTTTCATTTTTATCTGTGGTTGAACCTGTACTAGTTCTTTGTATTTTAGAGAGTCAGTGGCAAAGCAAACTTATCTTTTATCTTTCTAGCTTGTTTGTGCTGCTGCAGCTTATTCCCCCAGTTATCCCTAGAAGATATTATTAAATGTTATCACCTTTTACATCGCCTTTACATTACAGAAAACATTTTGTAAGTTTTAAATATTTTATTAAACTTTCAGGACTATGCCAATGTGCTTTTACTATCATGAAGAGATTTTATTTCCATCAAACTTTAGTCAAACAAAACAAAAAATGAAAAAAGTGAATGAAAGAAAACACACACACACACACACACACACACACACACACACACACCAGATGAATATAAAATCATTTGCTTCAATAGAAGAAATAGCACAAAAGAGAAATGTGTCGATTTAGGGGAAAACTAGAACTCATGTGGTGTGTGTATGTGGGGGTGTAATTTGAGTTGCTTGTTCTTTTAAATTAAACACTTAATCTGTCTCCAGATTTGGATCTTATTTATAAAACAATCACTCCTCCCTACAGATGTACTCATAGATTCCAACTTTGAATTTCTGAACAAATCTGGCCATAAATACACCTCTAACTAGAGAAACTGCTTCTGTTTATGAATCCATATTTCTATAATTTCCATCAAAGAATTCAAAACAGATTTATATTATATTTTTCTCGGATGCTTAGAGAATTTACTGTGAATCTCCTTCACACTTAATCCTTTGAAAGACGTTTTCCAGGCATCATGTTTGCAATGACTATTGAGGGCTTTGGATTTCTTATAAGATCACAAATATGTGATCTTCTATTCTTTACTATTCCTTAAAATTAATGATGTCATAAGACATATTGGCCCCATGCAAATGTGCCTGTATATACTTATCTTTTTGTTTACTGACTGACATATAAAGAAGTGAATATATATATATATATATATATATATATATATATATATATATATATATATATATATATATTCAAGGAAGATAGACTCAGTAAAGAATAAAGATGTGGCTCAAGACAATGGGAAACATCCAGAAATAACAACAATCAAATGTAGAAAACCAACTGGTCTACTCTACTAGGAAAAACATCAAATCAATGTCCAACTTTATATAAAGATTTTATTATTGGAGAGTATGAAGGTAGAAATTAACATGTCTTCCTTAATTAAATTAAAATGTCTTCCTTAATCCCTCTCTGCTTTAATCTTTAAGGCAGGATCTCTCCCTAAACCTGGAGCTTATTGTCATTCTGCAATCAATATAGAGAATATGCTGTTTCCCAAACCTTGCTATTGATTTTATGTCATGGAAAGCATCCTCCTATAAATGATCATATGTATATCCACATACACCATATGCCAACTGGCACATCTTATATTTAAAATGTAATTCGTGTGACAATAATGTCAGTGTTTGAACATCTACTAAATAATTAATGGATACTTTTGTGCCTGACCCACAGACATTTTTTTCATAGATGAAAATTGAATGTCCTGATTTTCTCTGTCTTACCATCTGTACCTTTCTTATTTCAAATTACAAACATTATTAATTTTTCAGTTTCAAAATCATTATGAGATAGATTTTGTGTACGTATCATACTTCCCCTTAAATTTTATTATATGTGCATGATTTTTGATTATTTAAAAAGTATGATAAAGTAGCATAATTTCAATGGAGAAAATGGAAGAGATAACACAGTTTAGACTCATCATAAACTTCTCATATTGTAAAAGTAACTTTTTGTCTATTGTAATTGTTGTGTCAGAGGCTTACTGCCTCTGTCTGCTAACCTCTTTCTAGTCCTGGAAGCTTCTAAACTCTGTGTAATCTAATCTGGGCCTGGAACTGCAGAATAAACCCACTCTTTCTAGTTCTTTCTGAAATCTGGTTGGCTATTTCAACTCAGCTGTTCTGGCTCAAACACCTGTCAGGGCTAATTGATTCAACCTGGCGTCTCTCAGTTTCTCACTGAGTAGCTCTGCTTGGCCTATACTAACTTTGGCAATATGGTCTTATTTTCTGGCTCTTTCTCATTCTCTGGTTCATTCTGTCTTTACGTGGATGTCTATCTTATTTTCTCTTCAACCTCTTTCTATAAAACTCTCCTGGTAAAACTGCCTCTGAATTCCACACACTGAACTGCCACAAACTCAATTCCATTGCACTGCCACTCAACTCACTGACTCAACCAAACTGTTTAAACGGAATTGACTAGAACTCAGAGATCTTCAATTTTCTGTCTCCTGAGTGCTGGGATTAAAGGCATGTACCACCAGGCCTAAACTTAATATTTTCTTTACCTGAAATGTTCTCTATACCTGGCTGGCCTTGAGTTCAGAGATCTGCTTGCCTCTGTCTCCTGTGATTCAAGGTATGTCATACAGGCCTGGAAGTTCTATGTATGTGATCTCTTGCCAGAGAAGCCATGTTCTAAATTAAAATTTCTCTATAAGATATGTTTTCAGAAAACCCTCAAATCACTAACCTGATGTTCTTGTAGTTAGAAACTTGAACAGAATATTTTTGCTTTTTAATGTTGCAGAGACAATCTCATTTTTCATTTTCTTCTTTCATTCTTCCCATCAGGTTAATAATAAAAAGAAGTCTAAGAGGTTTCTGATATTTAATACAGTGGAGCTTTTATGTAACATTCCCGGGGAAGTTATTTACACAATAGTTAAACACAATTTAAGATGGATAGTCGAACACAGAATGAATTTATCCCCAAAGAGTACACCATAGCTGTGTAATTAATATATCTTGATTTCATGCATTTTAATGGTTTTGTTATTGACTGCTTAACTATTCTTTAGGTCGCAGAGAACAATGTCCCTTAAACTTTCCCATAGACTAATTACCTATGGATTTGTTTTCATTTTAAGTGCTGATTCAGATTCCATTAGTCTTGGAGACATCTGCGATTCTACATTTAAAACAAGCTCTGCAGTAAAACCAAAGGGAGGGGACCTCAGAATGCTCTAAATATCAAGGCCATCAGATGCAGACAGACAGTGGTAATGACTGCTCCCTCGCCAAACATAGAGAAGAGAAGTGTCAGTGACTGTTTTTCCATGAGAACTGCCACCTTGTTCCTGATTAGTAAACTCCTGGAATAAATTAACAAAATACTTGCATTTGAAAATGAGATATGGACAAATTCTCTGTCTTAATGTCCACAGGGAAATGGGAAATTCATGTCACTCTATGCACAAGATAGATACAGTCTCTACTTATTTCTATAGCTTACAGAAAGGGTCACTATCCATTACTTATAATATGTGCTTTATTAGTCTCTCCCTATCATTAATGTTCTGCCCTCATTGTGCATTATTTTGGCAATAACTATTTTACTACTACTACTACTACTACTACTACTACTACTACTACTACTATAAATACTAAATATCTTTTATTTCCATCTAAAACATAAGAGACACAGTAGGGGGTATTGTATATAAACACAGGTTCACCTACTTCTTGTTCCATCGGGACTTCTACATGAAACACAGTATGTTCTGCATAGACCTGGACATTATACAGCGTACAGTATGGGAAGCTGTGTCTCTGTATATTCTTTTGTTGATGGCTAAACAGGCAGAGAGCTCAGCAGCGCTAGCTTACTAGACATCTTGTGGTATTGTTATTCCTATGGCCCATCACCTCTCTTGTGTTTTGCAGATTCCTCAGTTGCCCATTGGATGAATTAAAGACTTGATGGTCAATCGCTTGAAAGAAAGTGGAGGGTAGAACTTCCAAAAGGGAGAGGACTCTGGGAAGAGGATAGCAAAAAGATTTTCCAGCAGGACACAGAGGTGGACAGATATAAATTGGAGCAGAGGCTAGAACTATCACGTGACAGGACATAGTGCCAGGTGTAGTCGTGTTAAGCTAGGAACCTGGCTCAGAACCTGCCCACCTAAAGCACCTAAGTTAGTTGAAAGCAGCTGTGTCATTCATATGTCTGGACAGTCAAAGCAGCCTACTGTAGATTCCTGAACCATAAAGGCCTACTATTTAAGGGCACATATTTTTCTTTCAGTGCAAAGAACAGAGAAATGAAATATCACGGTAGGAGCTTATGAATTTATAAAAGACATAGTAAAGAGAACACATCAAACTTCCTGATGAAATTTACTAAATAGGGAACTCAGTTCAGAGAGGTAGACCACGTAAGAACTAAAATTCCCCCGTGAACAGCTCACAATATTTTCTTGAAATTGCATTTTGTTCTAAAACCTGTAGTACTGCAATTTTATATGAAATGAGGAGGACTGATTGCATCCAGTGTTTTTATTAGCCTACTTCCATTCTTCAGACCTTGACTAGATTCATTCATCAGCTGGCCTTTGTCATTTTTAAAATACATTCAAAATGAAGGAGGAAAAAAGCAAGTTATGTGTTTTCAATGGTGCTATATATTTGAATATGTGGCTTCATAAGGGAAAACAGATATTGCCTCAAAACTTTAAAGCCGAACATCTTTATTTCTTTTCTTGTTTATTTTACGTACAGTACTCTCGGAATGCATGAAGTAAATCCACTCTTCATCTTCATTTGTTTGCTTGTTTGTTTTGGTTTTGTTTGTTTATTTCTAGGTACCTTGTATCTAGAAGGTAGCTATTTATTTATTTTCTTGTCCTCAAAAAACAAAACAAAAGAAAACAAAACTTCTTTTCTGGCATTTTCTTTTCACAAAATGACTGATTTTAATTGCAAGGTCATGTGATTCTTTAGTCCAGTGATGTTTATATTCATCTGTTGTTAGTCTTCTGCTATAAATAGTGTTCTTTTAGTTATTAGTGTTTTCTAGTTGCCCATTTTCTTTACAGGGACAACAGCTGTGTTTGCTAGATCCATGGTCCCATTGACACATGCTGTCATTCTCTTCTTCCATGTGAGCCTTGAATGTGTGATTGTCCATGAGGTACATGATATTGCATCTGGTTATTTATCACAGGAGTTATTTATATGCTTGGCAGTTATTAGTATGACTTCAATATTACCCATGCATTATTTTAAGTTAAATTACTTTTTAAACACCAATAATTTATTATTCTTTATACTTCTACTTGCTTTAGCAAAAGTTCTTCATTGCATCAAAATACTTCTAAAGCAATTTAATTTAATGTGACACAAGAACATGTAAATAAAGTCATATTTCATTGAGTGAGTCAAAAAAAGGCAAAAATTTTAGTGAAGTTACTTTTCAATTGCCTAATAGTTATTAACAATATGATCTAACTAACTGAGTTGTAACCTAGCCAACTCTCTGTAGCTGGTGAGGTTTTATTCTGGTGTAGAACCGATGAATATCACTCTCTAAACCAGTATATTTTTCAACAGCATTCTAACTGTGCATTCTTTTTTTGTTTTTTAATATTTTATTAATTTATTCATATTACATCTCTATTGCTATCCCATCCCTTGTATCCTCCTATTCTGCTTCCCTCCCGCTTTTCTCCTACTCCCCTACCCTATGACTGTAACTGAGGGGGACCTCCTCCCCCTGTATATGCTCATAGGGTATCAAGTCTCTTCTTGGTAGCCTGCTATCTTTCCTCTGAGTGCCAACAGGCCTCCTCTTCCAGGGGACATGGTCAAATATGGGGCACCAGAGTTCATGTGAAAGTCAGTCCCCACTCTCCACGTAACTGTGGAGAATGTCCTGTCCATTCACTAGATCTGTGTAGGGGTTCAAAGTTTACTGCAAGTATTGTTCTTGGCTGGTGCCATAGTTTGAGGAGAACCCCTGGCTCAGATCTGCCCATCATAATGTTCTTCTTGTAGGTTTCTGGGACCCTCTGGAGCCTTCTATTTCCCCATCTCCCATGCTTCTCTCACCTAGAGTCCCAATAGGATGTCATCCCTTCTGTCCCACTTTCTTGTAAGTGAAGACTTTCATGGGACATGCTCCTTGGCTAGTGTCCAGATAAAAGTGAGTATATACCATTTGACTCTTTCTGCTTCTGGGTGAACTCACTCATTATGATCATTTCTAGTTCAAGCCATTTGTCCACAACTTTTGGGAATTCCTTGTTTTTAATAGCTGAGTAGTATTCCATAGTGTACATGTACCACAGTTTCTTTATCCATTCTTCTACTGAGGGACACTTAGGCTGTTTCCATGTTCTGGCTATTATGAATAAGGCCGCTATGAATATGGTTAAGCCTATGTCTCGGTTGTGTAGTGGAGCATTTTCTGGGTATATTTCAAGGAGTGGAATAGCTGGGTTTTGCGGAAGCCATATTCCCATTTTTCTCAGAAAGTGCCAGATAGATTTACAAAGTGGTTGTACCTAACTGTGCATTGTTATTCTTGCACGAAATGTAACTGTCAGCCATCAACAGAGAAGGTTCATTTAGTAACAAATAGAAACCATCACAGAAACCCAAACTGTACAAATGCAGAGAACAGCAAACTGTGAGCGTCCCAGAACTAGTTGATACACCAACCACACAACTCAGGGAACATCTCAAAAGAGAAGCTAGACATAATAGTAAAAATCAGAGGACCAGAATGTTGGCTGGGATATAGTTTCTTCTATATAAAACACTCATGAAATGTTATCAACGTTATTTCCTAAACAACAACAGCAGATGACAATACCAGTTGACATCCCAACATGGAAGGTGGAGCTCTCAGAACTCGCGTTCTTAGATGTAAAGCTACACCTGACCAATGGGCGCAAAGAGAGAAAGAAACAGTTTTCTTCATACGTGAACCCCCTGATGTGGTACTCAGTCCTAAGAGGTGAACCCTAAACTCACACATATATTATCCATTTTTACTGAACTCAGCTTGGTGTGTGTGTGTGTGTGTGTGTGTGTGTGTGTGTGTGTGTGTGTGTGTGTGTGTGTAAAAATAATAATTAAAGAATAATAGATCATGAATTTGAAGTGGAGTGGTGGACATGGAAAGAGTTGGATTGGGAGAAATAAGTTGGAAATATCATAAAAACAGTTTTCAGATAGGAAATTTTCAAAATAATAAAATCAATGTAAAAATACCTACTTGTAATTCATTTCTCAACTCTGCTTATATAGTGAAACTAAACCATCTGTATTCTTTGGAGTACATTTAGGAAGACACATACATGAATGTATTTCTGAAGCTTTTTTTTTCCTCAGTCTGGTTTTTATTTATGCAAACGATAAGGCATGTGGTGACCTCGGATGGGGTTTATAGCCTTCAGAGCCAGAACTGAGATAATAAACTTAGGGTCACTGAGCTTCCCAGTGCTGTCATATTGTTTAAACTCTCATTTTCTCTGTCTCATACCATTAATTGCTCTCTTTAATTGGGGTAGTGAGATTGGTGGTGAAAGCCTTAGTTTGTTGAAGCTCCCAGAGTCAGGTCTGTGCTGTAAAGCTGCAAGTAGCAATAATTTGTATTTTAAAATTTTATTTAATTAATTTATTCAGATTACATCTAAATTGTTATCCCATCCTTTGCATCCTCCCATTCTTCCCTCCTTCCTGCTTTCACCTTATTCGCCTCCACTATGTCTGTGACTGAGGGGACCTCCTCCACCACTATTTGATCATAGACTATCAAGTCTCATCTTGGTAGCCTGCTATCCCTTCTCTGAATGCCCCCAGCCCTCACTATGGAATACTACTCAGCTATTAAAAACAAAGAAATTCCAAAATTTGTGGACAAATGGATGGAACTAGGAATGATCATACTGAGTTAACCAGAAGCAGAAAGACTCACATGGTATACACTCACTTATAATGGGACATTAACCCAAGAGGCATGTCCCATGAAAGTCCTCACTTGCCAGGAGATTGGGATAGAAGTTATCTCCTATTCTGAAGCTATTTTAACAAGCATGTATATAATAATTTACATAATCTACAAATTATATGTAGATATTATGTTTTTTCTACAGTTAAAATTGTGTAAATTCACTTGCGTAAATACATTAAGTATTTGCAAATGTACAGCAACTGATATGTGTATTTTATTATTTGTTTTATAAGCATATATTAACTACATGAATCAGTGGGTTTCTGATATTTTATACATATGTGAAATGTGCTTTGATCATACTCATTCCCACTTTCTGCCTCTTTTTAAGAGAGTCTTGTTATATGTCATAGATTATATTGTCACTTACCATTCTGCATCTTCAGTGTCCTACATTCTGGGAGTACAGGCATGTGTCACTATGCCCATAAATTAGGTCTGCTTTCAAATAATTTATTTGATTAATTTCCAATTTTTATTTTCTCAAACTTTTACTAAACATGACCTCTATTAGTATGATTTGTGCTACTCTAGCGAAAAACTCAAAGTAATCCATTTACACAGAGATTAAGGGAATACCCATCTGATGCCTTGCCCAACCTTAGAACCACCCCACGGGAGAAAGACAACCCCTGACACTATTAATGATACTATGCTATTTTCACAGACAAGAGCCTAGCATACCTGTCCTCTGAGAGGCTACTCTCAGCAGTGGGTCGAAATAGATGCTGAGACTCACAGTCAAACACTGAGTTATATATTGAGGAAGTCTTGTAGAAAAGGAAGAGGATGGATAGAAAGATCTGGCAGTGTGGGTCCCCTGCTGCAGGCATGCAGATAAGTCATAGAGGCTTTGCTTGACAAAGTTCCGGAGACCTTTGACTGTCTAGCATGATCACCAGCTATCCAGAACAGCTCTTGAGGATTTGCTTGACAAAGTTTCAAAGATCTCTGACTGATCATCACTGCCCCCAAATATTACATATAGTCTAGGCGTCATGTTATTTAGATGTCTTCTATTTCTCCTTAAATTGTTTTTTTTTTCTCTCTCTCTCTCTTTATTTCTCAGCACTAGGGAAAATCATACAGGAAAACATTTTCCCACGGATAATCTTGAAATAGGGCATCTGGCTAAAGGCTTGATACAATGATAGAGGTTTGTTTTTGTTTTTGGTTTTGGTTTTTGGTTTCTCTCTATCTCTCTCTCTCTCTCTCTCTCTCTCTCTCTCTCTCTCTCTCTCTCTCTCTCTCTGACTGTGAGCACTCAAGCAGAAATGGAAAAAAAAAAAAGCTAAGACCTTGACATAACAGTACCTGCCTAGATACTATTACCTGTAGAAATGCTTCTTTAGAATCTGCTTTGAAAACAATAGAAGGTGGTCTTGGAACATCATGCTTCACAGATACTTTACAATAAAGGACCCCATGGTAGTTAGCCTAGGTTGGATAACACATCTCTTGGTTTGGGACTGGGAGTAAGTCAAGTTTTGTTTTTGTTTTTTCATTAGAGAATATTTAGTTCAAGGTATGTTGCAATGGCCTTTTTGTAAACACAATGGCTTTAGCCCAGGGAAATTTATGATTAAACTTTCCTGAGTATTAGTTAAGAAATAATAACCAGGTTATGCTGGCCATTGCTTTGAAATTGATTGAGTTCTGCTATATATTATATGTAGGTTATATAGAACTTTATGCTTTCCTTGTTAGACTGTTCTCTTGCTTTGTTGATTTTTGAATGCCTTATTGATTGGAAAAGATAAAAAAATCATGATGTAATCTGTAATGAAAAAAATGAACTTCGTTTTAGTAAAATGCTGGGGTTGGCCCAAGGAGTGGAAAAGCAAATAAGAGACAAGACAGGGTAGGGTATAGTGAGTTGGGGAACATCAAGAGAGATATAAAGATGGGTAACAGCAAGCAAGAAGATAGATATTTACTTATTTATTTTAATTTATTTAATTTATTAATTTAATATTACTTTATTTATTATATATTATTTATTTATCCTTATTCACTTTTATGTTTTATTTTTAATTATTTTTTCTTAAATTTTATCTGTAATTCTTTTTAAGTCACCCTTTGGAAACCCCTTTTTTTCTGGTTAGAACCAGACAGTTACACAATAACTGTCTGGGGTTGATGAGATTGCTCAGTGTTTAAGAACACTGTCTGTCCTTCCTAGGGACATGTGTACAATTCCCGGCACCCACATGACAGCTCACCCCTGTCCATAACTCCAGTTCCAGGGGACTTGGACTGCTCACACCAATGCACATAAAATTAAATAAATTATTAAAACGATAACTGTCCTAGCCTATCCTGTAAGCATATTTTTTCATGGATCTTAGTCTTCTAAGTAAAATTCAAGCCCCACTAATGCATGATCCTTAGTCATATAAGGCAAACCCATCTATAACAGATAAGACAAAATATTATGCTATATGTTATATAAATGTTGAAAGTGTGCAGGTTGATTTTTTCCCTCAATATATTTTTATTAGCTACATGATAATTTCATACAATGCTTCCTGGTCACACTTGCTTCCTATTCCTCTCAGGTTCACTCTCCCACTTTTATGAACCTCACCTCTCACCCATCCCCAAAGAAATATACTGAAAATCCCCCTACCGAGTTCAATTTGTGTTGTCCATATATTCATGTGAGCATGATCAAACTGGCATTTGCCAAAATCTTGAAGAAAACTGAGTCCTTCCTGACTCCTACATACTGCTAGAAACCATCAACTGTGAGGGATTCCACTTCAGTGTAGAGGAATTTTAATCCATCAACATAGGTACTCTGGCAAGGGCTCACTTCCAAAGACCTATGTGATCAGGTTGGAACTCAGACACACCCTTAGGATGTAACTTTAATTCCTCTGGCTAGAATACATACAAACCTTTAGTGTACACCTTTAATCCCAAACAATAACATCTAATAGAGCAACAAAGTGTTGAAACAGAGAAATATTTAGCAGAATGAGTCAGAGATAGGATACCACTAACTCTGAGGGAGGTGGGGAGAAAGAGCAAAGGTGTGAGGGTGTGAGGGGGAGAAAGGCAGGGAGAGGAAAAATGAGGAGGGGGGAGGGAGAGGGATGGTTGGAAGGAAGGGGAGGAGGAAGGGAGGTGGAGAAAGAGAGAAATAGTACAGAGTAGAATACAGATCAAGAAAACGATAGAATTTCTTTAGTCACTGCAGTACACTTCAGCAAAGTTTGGTTGAGTTTAATTCTTGGAGTTCAGAGGCAGTTCTTCCAAGCAGAGCAATTCAGTGAGAAGCAGAGAGAAGCCAATTTCAATCAGTCAGCTTGGAGAGGAGTTTGAGCCAGAACAGAAGAGTTCAGAAAGAACTGAAAAATGTATGTTTATTCAGCAGTAAGTCTCAAAGGCTGAAAACATTCTATGCCTGTGTTAGCTGACTGAGGCTGGAGGCTGAGGCATTTAAGGTCAATGCTTGCGGAAGATTAGATTGTGTGGAGGTTAAAAGCTTCTAGCCCTAGACCTAGGGATAGGTAGATAGGAGCACTCCAGGCTCAGCCCAAGTCATGTTCTCATAAAGCTACGGTGTGGCTTTCATTTCATCATCTGAGTTAATAAAGGACAATTATACTTCAGCTTTTCTTTTTCTCTCTCTCTCTCTCTCTCTCTCTCTCTCTCTCTCTCTCTCTTTATTTTTTTTTTTTTGCATGCAGTGTTTGTCATAGAAACTTTCAGTGTCTCTCATTCTCATTTTATGCCAGTGCAAAGAAGCTTCCATGCCCATAGCACCAATCAGACATCCTAATGAATATGGTAGGCAGGAGGAGGCATGAGTTAGCGAAGATGGGAGAGAGTCAGAAAAAGAAGTTGGGGACAGATATAATTACATTTCTTTTATACTTTTATTAAGTTCTAAAATAATGAAAGTTAAAATATATTCCAAAATAAATGACTGAAGTAAAGATTGCAGTAACGACTGCAAAATAAAGAAAAGTTAACCTTAAAATGTCTCAAAACAGCCTTGGTGTGTGTGGGGACGTGTTTGTGCGTGTGTAAGTGTGTGAATGAATGTGCACGCTTCCAATGAGTGTGTGTGTGCGTGTGTTTGTGTGAGTGAGTGAGACAGCGTGTTTCTCTGTGCATACATGTATGTGTGTGTCTAACATAGACTATACTTTAACGGGAGTCCTATCTTTATAGGAAACTAAGTGTAATATAAAGAGATTTTCCACAAATTTTGTGTGCCAATACTTCATGATTGCTGGATTACAGACATGCCCCGAAAATGGTGCACATTAGTAATTGATATAATTCCCTAGAAGTCTAATACTCGTGTATATTTATTGTTAAATAAGAAAGACATGCAAGTGAATATAGTTTCACCATGGAAAGACTGTGAAAATCAAAGAGCATTAATTTTAAAATCAGGTCGAATCGCTAGACTATGAGTATGTGTGTAACCTACATCAGTTTCCAACATTGATGTTGTCCCTTTCTGGTCTTGGAAGCACCACATGAACGCACACTTCTTCACAGCATCCTCTAACTTCCGCGACTTCGGAGTTGTTTCTCTTTTGACATTTTGTCATTTAGTCCACATGTGGTACTGTGTTTGATTCTGTGTCAATAATGACATCTTCTAAAAGCAGATAAAGTAAGATACATTTCTATCTGTTGTATTGTCTATCAAATATTTTGTTCTTTTTTCTATTATCTTATTGGAATTATTCTTTTATATGTCCTCTTTCTCACCAGGGTAAATATGAAACATGTATATGATTATTAGTACAGATTTTTCTCTCTAATATGTGCATCCATGTAATTTTTTTTATTATGAGAGATTGCATTTTTAAATTTAAGATTTATTTTACAGTAACCAGATATTCTTCATCTTAATATGCTTCTCAATTTGTTTGCTTACTCTTGTGTGTATGTATAGTGTTTAATAAATCGTTGCCTGCCTACTACATACAGTTTTTATTTAAAGGCTGCACCATTCTATTTTCATTTTTATATCTATAGTTCATCTGAAACTAATTATTACAAATAATGTGGAATAGAGCTCAAGATTAATTTTTAGCATGAATATGCAATTGAATGAGCTATAGATGTTGAAAATATTCCCTTCCTGCTGAAACACATTCATTTTCCATAAATCACATCATCATAACAAAGTGAAATTTCTGCAACTTCTCCCTTATGTCCATCACACTGATTTTATCACTCTATCCATTTTAAAGTGATACTTGGTTTTGCTCTGTTACAACTCCTGATGTTTGGTGATAAATAATAAAACCATGCTTCATGGGAACAATTATTAAAATGAAACCATATTTTGTTTCCAAAACAGCCAAAATTTTGGTAACCAAGAATATACTAAATAAAAAATTCTATCCAAGAATCACCTTGTTGTTAAAAACATATATTGTTCTTCTAGATGATTGGAGTTTTATTCCCAGCACCCATGTCAGGTGGAACAGCAACTCTAGGAGATGGATGCTTGTTTCTAACCCCTGTGGAAGCCTGTGGAAGCATACCCCAACATCTCAGGATCTAAGATCAACAATTAATGAATGGGACCTCTTGAAACTAAAAAATATTCTATAAGGCAAAGGACACTATCAATAGGATTATTCAGCAGTGTACAGATTGGGAAGAGATCTTGACTAACCCCACATTTGACAGAAAGCTAATATCCAAAATATATAAAAGACTCAAAATTTAAACAAGAGCAAATGAAAAAATCCAACTAAAAATAGTTACAAAGCTAAACAGCAAATTCTCAACATGGCCAAGAAACTCTTAGAAAATACTCAGCATCCTTAGTCAACAGCAAAGTACAAAACAAAATAATTCTGCGATTCCATCTTTTTTCATTTCTTTTTAAATGTATTTTGTTAATTTATTCATATTATATCTAAATTGTTATCCCATCCGTTGTATCCTCTTATTCCTCCCTCCCTCCCATTTTCCCCTTACTCATCACTCCTATGAGTGTGACTGAGGGGAACCACCTCCCTCTGTATATGCTCATAGGGTATCAAGTCTCTTCTTGGTAGCCTGCTATCTTTCCTCTGAGTGCCACCAGGCCTCCACATCCAGGGGGCATGGTCAAATATGGGGCACCAGAGTTTGTGTGAAAGTCAGACCCCACTCTCCACTCAATTGTGGAGAATGTCCTGTCCATTGGCTAGATCTGGGTAGGGGTTTGAAGTTTACTGCATGTATTGTAGTTGTCTGGTGCCATAGTTTGAGCAGGACTCATGGGCCCAGATCTGCCCATCATAATGTTCTTCTTGTAGGTTTACAGGACCATCTGGATCCTTCTATTTCCCCATTCTCCCATGCTTCTCTCACCTAGAGTCCCAATAGGATGTCCTCCCCTCTGTCCCACTTTGCTGGTAAGTGAAGACTTTCATGGGACATATCCCTTGGGTTAGTGTCCAGATATAAGTGAGTATATACCATTAGACTCTTTCTCTTCTGGGTTAATTCACTCATTATGATCATTTCTAGTTCAAGCCATTGGTCCACAAATTTCTGGAATTTCTTGTTTTTAATAGCTGAGTAGTATTCCATTGTATAAATGTACCACAGTTTCTTTATCCAATCTTCTACTGATGGACACTTAGGCTGTTTCTTGGTTCTGCCTATTATGAATAAGGCTGCTATGAACATGGTTGAGCAAATCTTCTTGTTGTGAGCTGGAGCATCTTCTGGGTATATTCCAAGGAGTGGAATAGCTGGGTCTTGAGGAAGCCCCATTCCCAGTTTTCCAATATAGTGCCAGATAGATTTCCAAAGTGGCTATACTAGTTTGCATTCCCACCAGAAATGAAGGAGTGTTCCTCTCTCTCCACCTCCTCACCAGCATGTGGTGTCACTTGAATTTTTTATCTTAGATATTCTGATGGGTGTAAGGTAGAATCTTAGAGTTGTTTTGATTTGTATTTCCCTGATGACTAAGGAGGTTGAGCATTTCTTTAAGTGTTTCTCAGGCATTTGATATTCCTCTGTTGAGAATTCTGTTTAGTTCTGAGCTCCATTTCTCATGATATTCCATCTTATATCTATCAGAATGGCTAAGAAAAAAAAACTCAGGTGATAGCAGATGCTGACAAGGATGTGGAGAAAGGAGAATACTCCTCCATTCCTTGTGGGAGTACAAACTTGTATGAACACTTTGGAAATCAATCTTGTGCTTTCTCAGAAAATTCTGAATAGTTCTACCTCAAGACCCAGACATACCATTCCTGGGCATATACCCAAAAGATGCCTCACCATACAAGGACATTTGCTCAACTATGTTCATAGCAGCTTTATTCATAATAGCCAGAATCTGGAAACAATATAGATGTCCCTCAACTGAAGAATGCATAAAGAAATTGTGGTACATTTACACAATGAAATACTACTCAGCTACTAAAAACAAAGAAACCATGGAAATTGTAAGCAATTAGATGGAGCTAGAAACGATCATCTTGAATGAGGTAACCCAGATCTAGAAAGATAAACATGATATGTACGCACTTATAAACAGATATTAGCTATACAGTATCTGTCAAAAGCATCATAAAATAGTATGGAGCAGCATAAAGATTACCATTAATTATTAAGCATCTTTCTTGTGATATTTTGAAGTACTTATTAGCAAAGGTAAAAATATAACCCACAGTAAAAGACTGTTTTAAATTTTTATGAAAAAACACTATATCTATGATATGTGTTTACTAAGAGACATTTAAGGGTATGTTTTACAAGTATTTCATTTTTGTTTCCTTTATAACAATACTATGGCCATAATTAGCAGTTACAACTTTTCCTTCGAAATTCATCAGTGATTAACTTTGATAAGTTGGTAATAGCCATTTATTTATAGTGGTTCTAAGATGATTTTTAAGCACAAGATTCAGACAGAAATTTCTCTATCCAATTTTCTTCATTAAGTAAATCTTAAAATCTCAGCCAAGACATATACAGTTATTTTGTCTCTCATAGATGAATTTAACATATAATGTTGCATTCTTATCACCAAATAAATCTCAGATATAAAATATAACATTTTCAAGCTAGAAATGCATCTCTGCTAAGTGTTGCTTTGTTCAAAGGTATTTTAGATTTAGCACTAATTAGGTTTGTTTTTAATATTTTGTGTGAATTTGTGTATGTATTTGCATGTGTTTGTGTGTGTTTTTGTATATTTCAGTATATTCTACTAGACTTTTGGTCATTCATGTATCACAAAGTAAACTCTGTGGGTTTATTACAACAAAACATGTGAAATTTGGAAGGAAAAGCAGGAGGGATAGAAGAATAGGAGAGAAAAAAGGGAGAAGGAGAGTGGGGTGGATTTGATCAAAGAACATTTTATGCATTCTGCAGTTCTCAAACAAGAAAAGAGAGAAAGCTGAGAGTTTGAAAGCCTGAACAGAGGGAGAGAGGATGGGCATCTATACTAAAAAAAAATACCTGTGGTTTATTCTTGTGATTGCTGCTTGAATGAGTTTTGAGCTTTGAAAAGCAGATCCATTAGTAGAGCCAGGTGGTGGTTGAGGCCCTTACCCTCTGTGGGATGACATTAGTATTTAGGACATTTTCTTGAGAATATTAAGATGAGAACCCAATGTCAGATAGGTGACTCTTATAAGTGGATAAAGAGACTGAAGCTCTCTGTCTAGGCCTGGGAAGAGTAAATGAAAATACAATAAAATATGTCAGGTATTTCAGACAGCAGACTTCTGATTTGAGGCAAATTACACTTTGAATGTTTTCTAAGTAGAAATTGGCATGATGTGAGCTTAACATCATAGTATATATCTAGCTGTATTGACTAAACTGCAGGTGGTTGGAAGAAAAGGAGACATGGAATACTGTCTGATATTAATTTAGATCAGAGTGAATAGCATGTGGAAAATGAAAGAAATCAGAGTTGTTCTAAGGATTGGATAATGGGGAGCCAAAGAGCCCTGCGTGAATACATAAAATGTAGGTAAGTCCTGAGTGAAGGTATATTGTTGAGATGCACCTGGCCATGTCATGGATCAGCACCTTAGAACCATGGAAAACTACTAAAGCCTTCTTCCAGGTATCAGGCCTGGAGAAAACCGGCAAAACCTAATTTTGGCCCAAGCACTAGTCTTATAAATGAGTGATCAGTGTGTGGGAAAACTAGCAACTCCAGCTTCCTGCTCCAAGATGTTTACATTACAGCCTGACACAGCTGGCCTACAGAGACCTTCTACCAAGACTATATGCCCATCCTCTCTCTCTCTCTCTCTCTCTCTCTCTCTCTCTCTCTCTCTCTCTCTCTCTCTCTCTCTCTCTCTCTCAGGTTTCTAGGATCAACCCATGTGAGATGTGGCATTGGATGAAGAATAGAAACATCAAGAGTGATTGTTTTGATCTAGCAACTGAAAAGGACATAGAATTTCGTGATGAAGGAAAATATTTTGGGCTCAATTATGCATATTTGAATCTAGAGCTGCTTTTTCAACTTTCATACAGAAGTGATAATACAGAGTTTGACTTGTAAGATGAAGTTCACGGAAAAGGCTTACTCAGAAAACATGAAGGTGAAGTCGTTGCTGAAGCATTATTAGATTCTCACAACAAATTCTCCTTCGGGTGGAGTGATGCAGAGGAATCTAAAAACCACTTTGACAAAGCAAACTTTATAATGTTGTTTAGGCATTTTTGTTATTGTTGTGTTATATGAAATGTAAACATCACAAATGAGGCAAATTTGATTTCTCTAGCTAAAACAATTTCAATTTTTGAATTAAATTATGTGTTATGTAATTTCAACTAAGTAAAGTTGGCCAATGAGCACCTTGTTCTCTTCAATGATTCATGTAATCCAGGATGACCTTCAAAACTCTCAGCTCTGCGTAGAATTTTATAATTGTAAGTTACATTGCTGATACACAATCCTTATAATGTTCCTACTTATGTAATATTAAGTCAAATATTGTCATACTTGGGAGCCACTAAAAATGCTTATGCTTCTAGGCTATTAATAATAGCATTTATTACCTTTTGTAAATTGTGGTTTATGTGTGTTTCTGCTAGCATTGAGAAAGAGAGGTTATCTTCCTGTAAACAACAGCTGTGTTAGCTGCTATTTCAAGCACAGATGTCCTATGACCTGGGTGTATTAGGCAAAGCCACTCCTCAATGAATATATGCACTGTTAAAATGCTTTATGTGAATGAGGGGTCAAAGCTAACTATGCAGATGATGAGTTGGTATTATTGTTTGCCTCTACTTACAGTATTATGCATCCATTGTTACTTTCTTTTTACAAATAGCACATAAATGATGCTTCAGAACACTCTTCTAATTTACTTTAGAGACATTTCACAATATAGCACATTTCAGAGTGTTTGCTTTATAAAATTAATCAGTTTACCATGTAATTTAATTTTATACTTAAAGTGCTTTTAATTCATTAAGTGTTTAAACTGCCATGCTTTACATTCCTGGACAAGTTTATTTTATATGTAAATTATTGCTAATTTTTGCAAGTAAGTACCTCATGCTGAATAATTTATAAAAGACAAAATGGAAGGTAAAATTCAAATATATAGTACTTGGTTGCATTATGCCTCTCTATAAATTTTCTATGAATTACAGCATTGCTATTAAATGTTGTAGATGTTTTAAATAATAATTTTAATAAAATTCAGAGGAAAGGCAAGCAGTCTACCAGGATGAAACCTGGAAGGCTGTGATCATATGTTGGGGAATGTGGTCCCCTTTTGTCACAGACGTAGAAGAGAGGAATAGGATGAAAGAGGGAGATAGTGGGGAACTGGAAAATACAAGTGAGGGGTTAACAATTGAGATGTAATCTCAATAAATTATTTAAATAAAATTTTTAAATTTGTTTTGTGACTTTTAACTTTAGATTTTACTAAACTTGTAAACTCTAAGTAGGTAAAAGCAATATTTAAATACATGAATATACACATTTAATTGATATTTGTAATGAGTTATTAAATCTTTAGCTAATATGTATTTTAAAGAAAAATTCTTTTCATAAGACAGTGTTATTTATTTATAACTTATTAAAGCCATATAAATTGTTTTTTTCATTTAACATTTTTATACATATCATCACATTTCTGTATTAAAAATATCAGATCATTAAAACATTACACATCAAGTGCTCTACCCTTTTGTGTAACACTGGAAAAGCAATAACATTTCTTAAATCTGGATCGTAATATTATTAAAGGATTCCAATAGAAACACTCCCTTGAAAAATGTGTCTTATTTGTTTGAGGTAATTGTCATCTGGAAAACTTACTGCAGAGTAAACTCACACTTTCTAGTTCTTTCTGAACACTGGCTGGCTAGTTCAACTCAGCTGTTTGGCTCAAACTCCGCTCCAGGCTCACTGATTCAAACTGACTTCTTACAACTTCTCCTGAATTGCGCTGTTTCTGCCCTCCAGGAACTAAATGGCACCAGACTGCAGGAACGATACTGAATTCTCCTACACTCAACCGAACTGCCCCAAACTCCCTGCACTGAACTCGACCTACAGCTCTTAGGTAGCTTCGTTTTCGTATCTGTTCTTGTGGATGTTGAGCATATAATTTTCTGTCAAATATTTCTCTGACTTGTCCCTTTGTTGTCCCTCAATTAATCATTTTTGGGGATTAATTCAGTGTAGTAAGGATATTTCTCCATTCTAGCTGGATCACATAGACCTAGACCTTTGGATATGAACAGAGCATCCACATTACTGGATTAAAATTCCTCTACACTCCCTCTTTCCTAGGGGAAAGAAAAAGGCAAGATTATAAAAAATGCTGGCAAAAGACATGGATATGGGTGAGTCTAACAGAAATGAGGAGCACAGTTGATGAGGTAGGTATGAAATAAGAGAGAATGGGTGAGAAAAATTGAAGTTTATTATATGTCATGAACCTATTAAAGAATAAATTCAATTAATAAAAATTACAAAGGTAGATGATGACAGAAGAATGATTCAAGTTACCACGGGAAGAAAATTCCATATAAAAATTAAAATAGTGTCACATGCACAAAGTTATTTTTCTTTTTAAAAATATTTTATTAATTTATTCATATTACATCTCAATGGTTATCCCCTCCCTTGTATCTTCCCATTCCTCCCTCCCTCCCATTTTCCCCTTACTCTCCTCCCCTATGACTGTGACTGAGGGGGATTATCTCCCCCTGTATATGCTCATAGGGTATCAAGTCTCTTCTTGGTAGCCTGCTATCCTTCCTCTGAGTGCCAACAGGTCTCCCCATCCAGGGGACGTGGTCAAATATGAGGCACCAGAGCAAGTGTGAAAGTCATACCCCACTCTCCACTCAACTGTGGAGAATGTCCTGTCCATTAGCTAGATCTGGGTAGGGGTTTTAAGTTTACAGCCTGTATTGTCTTTTGTCTTACTAATCTAAAAAAATTCCTTTTAGTAAAGATGTGTGATCAACAAGAAAAGATTATTTACAATATAAATATCAGTATTTTTAAAAGTACAGTCTGATATCAGTAATAAAAACTAAAAGAAAAATATCATCTATACACAGATTATTTTTTAATTTCCAGAGTGTAGTAACTTTATTTTAAATTCTTTCCATTGAAGATTGGTTATTTTCTTTTAAAACAGCCATATTCTTGCTACTCCTGAAAAAAAAACAAACAAACAAACAAAAAAAACCAAAAATGCAAAACAAAACAAAACAAAAAACCAGTTCCACCATTTTGGCCAAATTGGAAGCAAGCTTTATTAAATACTGACTAGGATGTGTTTTTGTTAGTATTATTCCTTGAAACTTCTAGCTGAGTAGCCCTAAGACACAGGTGGTATGGCTTTTTATGGAGAAAACCATAGGCCATCCTACTTTCCCATGAGGATTTTTTTTTTTACTTTTCCAAGAACTACAACTCCCAGAATTCCAGAGAGTTACCTGGTCCTTGCCTGAGTAGCGCTTACTGTTACTATAGTTGCATTTATCACAATTAGCTTCTTTCCCTCACAGCATTCCTTAGGTGCCTGTAGTTCTTTGTTTATTGGTGGAAGCCCCTTCCACACTGGCATGTAATTACTGTTGTACATCTTTAGCTGTTGTTAAAATAGGCACATGTTGAAGTAATATGAATAAAACTGTCACTTCTGGGAGACACAAACTTACAGGAGATTTTTCTGGTCCTCTGACTTTTACAATCTTTCTGTTCCACGACTCTGATATACACTGAGACATATGTTCTAACGTTGCTCTTTGGTTTTATTAATTTGGACTGTGTGCCCCATTTTGGACTAATTGTGGTTTTTCTGTAATTGCCTCCACACCTGTTGCAAAGAGAAGCTCTGTGATGAGTGGTAAGAGCAAGACTTACCTGCAGAGATAAGGATAAAGTCTGAGAATGTAAGTACGACTTATATGGGTTTGGAAAAGTGGCACTTGTAGGTTCCCTCGTAAGATCCATGGGAAGTCCTGAGAAGTTGGGGAGATTACCTGTGATTACAATAGAGTAATTCCAATCAATGGGATGATGTTTACCACCAGTTATTGTGAACTGTTACATGCTTAAGATTTCCTTGCATTGCTGCACATCATGGGTGCACAGGCTTCCTGCCTGAGTAGGATTTTAGTTTGCTGTCTCTCTTACAAGCATCTCCTGCGGCTGTGAAAGTCAAAGTCTAGACTTTAGGGCATAGAAGGAAGAGTTCAAGTCACATTTAGCTCAGGTTCTCTGAATCTTTTATTCTGTATTGTATGGTGATTTTACCATTAGAAATTTACTTTCAACTTCTTACCGCCCAGGTTAACAGCAATACCCTATGATGTTTTGAGAGTCTCTTAGAATCCCCTAACAACTCACAAGGGGGAAGGGATTTCTCATACTGGGTACTGGATTTCTTTGATAATCCATAAAGCCAAGGTGGGATAACTTAATTCCAACTGAATATGTGTGTTTAGGATAGACATATATGTGTTGTATGTAGCTTTAAGTAAACAAATAATAATGTTAGTACAGAATTTTCAGATATCTTTTATATTTTTATCCTCCTCTTCCATCTGCTTTTGTACTGACCTCCTTCTAATTGTCCAGTTAATCCCCTCCAATTTTGCTCATTTATTCAATTGATTTATATGCATTCTTCTATTCCATCGTGTATTGCTTCCTGTCTTCATCTAGCACTGTGGTCTCTTTCTACATTTCTGCTTTTACAGTTATCTCATACCTGAAGATTTGGCTCTAGAAATCAAATGTGAGAGAAAACATATAAGGTTTACTTTTCCTAGACTTCACTCAATATATTTTTTCTAGCTTCACCCATTTAGATCAAAATTTTATTATTTTATTTTTCTTTACACCTGAATAATATTCCATTGCATAAATGAGCCAAATTTTTATTATTCATTCATCAATTAATGGATATATGGGTTTATTCTATTTCCAACTAATGCAAATAAAGTAACAATAAACGTGGCTAATCAAGTACTCAAATTCTGGAATGGGTTACACTATGTTTTGACCTTTTTTTCTGAGTTTTTACATATTTTAAATAAATATTTAATATTTTTATTTTATTATTGATTTTCATACATGGGATCCATATTTACATCATTTCTTTCCCACATTTTACATTGGCACAACCCTCTCAACTTCATGATATCTTCCATAATTATCAGTGAGAGAGGGAGAGAGAGACAGAAAGAGAGAGAGAGAGAGAGAGAGAGAGAGAGAGAGAGAGAAAGAGAGAGAGAGATGTGTATACACAATCTGCTATGTCAAGTTAGTACTACTCTATGTTCACAGGCTTTAGAATGGCCACTTGAGATAAGATAACTTTATTCCTTTCTTAACAGCCGTTCATTGACTATAGTTCTTCATCTGAGCATGGCCTTTGTGTGATTTCTGCTACCTGAGTTAGGATGACAACTGGTATTTTCATTGTGCCATTTGTGTTTAGGTAACGATATTGTTTAAACTTAATAGATGCAGACATTCCATCATATATACAAGACACTGTCTCAGAGAACATATCCAGATCCTCTAGTTCTTACACTCTCCCCCATATCCCTTTTCAGTGATGTTCCGTGAGCCTGAAGTGAATGGATTGTGTCGTAGATATATTACCTGAATATGAGAACACAACAGTCAGATGTTCTCTGCATTTTGACCAGTTTAGATTTCTGTGATGTTTGCTGATGCAAAAATTGTAACCCTTTGTGTCTTGGAGATAAGCAACCGCTACTTTATTCAACTTAAGACATGCTCAGTTGGAGGAAATTCCTGCCCAGCACTATTAACCCACCAACTTCCTATGGCTGATGAAGCCGTGGACACTAAAAGAGAACCTACTACTTCCACGTTGTTCCTAAATTAGTGGAATTCCCAAGGCATTCTAAACATAAGAGTATCTCAAAAAACAAAACAAAAGCACACAGACAACATCAACAATAAAAAAATATCTCTTACTTCACATATAAGATTGTTAAAAAGAGGATAGGTTTAGTTGAACTCCTGAGGAATATTTGGTCTCCTACAAATCAAAATTTTTGTAAATTCATGGCTTCTGTTTCTATGTATACTGGCAGTGAAATCCTTTCTTTGAGAGGCATTAGGCTAGTTTTGATAGTGGTTATTATCAGTGGGTCTATTATTTATTTATTCATTTTTGGACAAAACATAAGAACATAAGAACCCCAGTGTGGGCCTGATCTGGAAATTGTCCTTTTGCCTCAGCTTTCCAAGTTCTGTGATTAGAGGAATGAATGACTGCATCAGACTTACTTCTCTGTGACTGTAAACATGAGTTTATATTAACTTTGAAAGAGGGACATGATTTTTTAAATCTGAAAATAAAAACAGTAGTTCAAAATTTAAAATGATATATGTGTAACAAGTGAATAAAATGTTATTCAACACAAATAATTTTAATATAGGAGAAAAGGTTGGTAATTTTAGTAATATTTGGCTTCTGGCACATTCCTTCAAGTAGAGCCAGGTGCTCTTTCCACCATGGGTATTTCATTTTATTTTATTTTATTATTATTTTATTTACCATAGGTCTTTCTATAAACAAAGATAGGGCCTGAGACAAGAAAGAAAACAGATGAAAAAAGAAGGCATTGTTTTTTCTTTTAAATTCCATAGTGTATCTTACATTGCTGTGGTAAAAGGTATGCCACTTGGAGTGGACTTTGAGTTTTCCAAAGCCCATAACATTCTTAATTAGCTCTCCTCTCTCTCTCTCTCTCTCTCTCTCTCTCTCTCTCTCTCTCTCTCTCTCTCTCTCTCTCTCACAATTCGTAGTCTCAACATGTAAACTCACAGCCACTTCTCCGGTGTGATGCTACCCTCACCTTAATGGTCACAGACTACACTAACCTCTGAAAGTGTAGACTCCAATAAATTCTTTCTGTAGATAAGTTACATTGGTCATAATCTCTCTTCATAGCAATAGAAAAGTAACTGATCATATAATAAATATTATTATGAAGAAAAAGATTTCTATAAAACATTAGATATATTTTCTAATCCTCATCCCTTCCAATGGAGTGCTGGACCACAGTTATATCCTACTGTAATGCTTGCTATCCAGGGGGCTTAAACATGAGAGGGATATTTAATCATATAAGGTTTTTCATACATTCTGGGAAACAATAGTTAACACAGAGAGTAGAATACATCTTTTGTAAAGCATGTTTCCACCAATCATATTGAATATATTGGAAGCTTAACTAGACAAAAACAATGCCATAGAAAGGCAGAACACTGCGTATCTCCTCCTTTACAGTGTCTGCTAGGACATCTCTATCTTAGTTACCATTCTATTGCTGGGAAAGACTCTATGACCAAGGCAACTTAAAAAATAATTTAATTGTACTAACTCTAAAGCAAACCTTCTAGGGTGGCTTCTTTTCTCTTTCTACCCCCACTCTAAGGAGTCTAAAACAAACAAAAAATCAAATAATAATAATGAGAATAATAATAAATAATAATAAACAGATCCTGGTGAAACAAACTGTATTTCTCTCTCCTATAAACTCCTTCAGACTCCTAAACTATCCCCATTCATAAGAATCAGCTTCCAATACATAGAGACAAATCTTAATTTGAACTCACAGTGGCCAAACTCTCAGGTTTTTAGAAAATTTACTACCAAGAAACACAGCCACCGTACTCTCCTAAATTCCTGAGAGAAAACAGAAACCAAGAAAAAAAACCGTCCACCCAACAAAGATAAAACCAGACATCAATATCTAGAACAATAATCATCCAAATCCCAAATGCCTATCTTCAGTGTAAAAACACAATTAGTAACAGCCAGGCCATATGTCTCCACTAGAGGCCAGCAACTCTACCCCAACAGGCCCCAAATATTGCACTGTAGCTGAAGCACAAGAAAAAAAAAAAAACCTTAAAACAGCCTTTAGAAATATTATAGAAGTACATAAAAAGAAAATGGAAATATATTTTTAAAATATTTGGAAGGAAGGAAATTTGGAAGGAAATATATAAAATTGTCCAATACCTGAAAATGAATAAGGAAATCAATAAGGAAAACTCAAACTAAGGGAGTGTGGGAAGGAACAATTTGAGAATTTGAACAGGAACAACAGAGGCAAGCTTCACTAACAGAATGGAAGAGTTGGAAGACAAGATACTAGGCACTGAAATTGACGACACAATAGAAAGAAAGTAATACAACCTTCAAATAAAGTGTAAAAACAAAACAAAGCAATAACAACAACAATAACAACAATCTTCCTGACAAAACATCCAAATGCTAGGTAGTGAACAGATCTAAGAATACTAGGAATAGAGAAAGAAGGACCAGCTCAAAGGACTAGAGTACATTTTCAACAAAAATAGAAAACTCTCCACATTTAGAGGAGATGCTTAGACAGGGAAAAGAAACTTACAGAACACCAAATAGATAGGACCAGAAAGGAAAGTCCCTCATCACATAACAATCAAAACACAAAACGGACAGAACAAAGGAAGAATATTAAAAATATGCAAGGGTAAAATACCAAGTAACATAGAAAGACAGGCCTATTTGAATTACCCCTGACTTCTCAACACAGACTCTAAAAGCCAGAAGAGCATGGACAGATGGCTTGCAGAATCTAAGAGACTTCAGATGCCAGCCCAGACAACTGTACACAGCAACACTCGCAGTCACCCTAGATGGTGAAAAAAAGACATTCCATGATAAAACCAAGTTAAAGCAATGTTTATCTACAAATCCATCTGCACTGAGGAATGCTAGAAGGAAAGCTCCAACTTAAGATGGTTAATTATAACCATAAACACACAAGAGCCAAGCATAGCTGTCCTCTTAGAGGCTACACCTGGCAGCAGTTTGAAACACATGGTGAAACTCACAACCAACATTGGGCGAAGCATGGTGAGTTTTGTGAAAAGTGAGAGAAGGATAGAGCAACCTGCAGGTGTCGAGAGCTCCACAGGAAGACCAACACAGCCAACTAACCAGGGCCCAGAGACTGAAGCTCCAACAAAGGACCATGCATGACCTGGACCTAAGGCCCCTGCACATATGTAACCAATGGAAAGCTCAGGATTTACATGGGTCCGCTAGCAAGGGGAGTGAGCAATGTCTCTTACATGGACTCTGTTGTCTGCTTTTTGATCAATTCCCTTTTGAGGGGATTCCTTGCCAGGACACAGAACAGGATGCAATTTGTCATGATGAGACCAATGTGCTGTGCTGGGTTGTATTGGTGGTGGTGGTGGAACTCTCATTTTCTGAGCATTAGGGGAAAGGAGATACGGAGAAGAGGGAGATGGGACTGGCAGGAGAGGAGGGAGGGGGGAAAATGGGATTTTTTTTAATAAAGAAGTCAGAAATATACACTTGGGACCTACCCTTCTCAGAGATAATTTCTTAATTGGAGAATGTGTAACATATTTGAGTATGTTTTGGGAGATATATTTACTTCTTAATCATATGTGTGTGTGTGTGTGTATGTGTGTGTAGTTATTCATGAAAGATTTCAAACATACATCTATATCATCAGCAAAATATTTAATATCATTGTATTTAAACAAATAAGCTTTATTGATACATATTGGAATAAATAACAACAGCAACAAAATGGTAGAGAATGTGTTCTTTATGGCAGATTTTATTTTTCCTTTCAAAGCAGAAAACGGAGGTCTATTTAATATGGTAGCTTTTTTTGTTTTGTTTTGTTTTGTTTTGTTTTTTGTTCCTTTTGGGTTTTTGTTGTTGTTGTTTTTCAAGACAGAGTTTCTCTGTGTAGTCTTGGCTGTCCTGGACTCGCTTTGTAGATAAAGGATTAAAAGAAAACTGGAAACTCCAGTATTTAATCACAGTGGCAAATAGAAATAAATCTATTCTTCTGTAAGCCATGGAAATATTCCAGCCGTATTACCTATTCACTGCTTCTAATCAATCAACAAAATTTTCACATTTTGAGTCTTAGAAACATTTAACTAACACAATTCCAAAATATATATTATACACCAATGAAAATAAAATACCATTATTAGGAGGTAGTTTCAAAATAGCTAATGAATTTTCTGCACACTTGATTGTACTGTTTATACCATACTTTCATAAAAAGCAAGTCAGATTTAGACAATCTGTGTATGTGTGAATGTATGTATTGTGTTCTATGAACATTGTGTAGTATGTGCATGTTTGTATATATGTGTATTATTGTTTATGATCATGTTTCTGTGTATGTTTGTGTGTGATAAATGTAAGTGTGTTATATATGTAGGTATGTATTGGTTAATGTATGTTATGAGAATCATATTTCAACTTTGTCAGAGGATTGGGACCATAATATAAAACATAATTCAGGAAGATATGTTACAGAAGTATAAATAACCTTAACTTGATATCTTTTGCTTTGCAATGCAGCATAATTCATAGTACATCATGTTCTAGTCAGATAATATTATGTCCTTTTCTTAACCATAAAGGGATATTTACATAATGCAATACTAGTGACCATATTTTTTGCATTTTATTTTTTAATATATTTTATTAATGTATTCATATTACATTTCAATTGTTATCCCATTCCTTGTATCTTCCCATTCCTCCCTCCTTCCCATTTTCCCCTTGCTTTCCTCCCCTATGACTATGACTGAGGGGGACTTCCTCCCCCTGTTTATGCTCATAGGGTATCAAGTCTCTTCTTGGTAGCCTGCTCCTTCCTCTGAGTGCCACTAGGCCTCCCCTTCCAGGGGACATAGTCAAATATGAGGCACCAGACCCCACTCTCCACTCAGCTGTGAAGAATGTCCTGCTCATTGGCTATATCTGGGTAGGGGTTCAAAGTTTACTGCAAGTATGGCCGGTGCCATAGTCTGAGCAGGACCCCTGGACCCAGATCTGTCCATCATAATGTTCTTCTTGTAGGTTTCTAGGACCCTCTTGATCCTTATATTTCCCCATCTCCCATGCTTCTCTCACCTAGAGTCCCAATAGGATGTCCTCCCCTCTGACCTACTTTCCTGGTAAGTGAAGACTTTCACGAGTCATGCCCCTTGGGCTACTGTATAGATATAAGTGAGTCTTTCTGCTTCTGGGTTAACTCACTCATGATCATTTCTAGTTCAATCCATTTGTCCACAGATTTTGAGAATTCCTTGCTTTTAATAGCTGAGTAGAATTCCATAGTGTATATGTACCACAATTTCTTTATCTAATCTTCTACTGAGGGACACTTAGGCTGTTTCCGTGTTCTGGCTATTATGAATAAGATTGCTGTGAACATGGTTGAGCAAATGTTCTTGTGTGCTGGAGCATCTTCTCAGTTTATTCCAAGGAGTGGAATAGTTGGGCCTTGAGGAAGCCTTATTGTAAGTTTTCTGAGATAGCGCCAGATAAATTTCCAAAGTGGTTATACCTGTTTGCATTCCCACCAACAATGAAGGAGTGTTCCTCTTTCTCCACATCCTCGCCAGCATGTGGTGTCACTTGATTTTTTTATCTTAGCCATTGTGATGGGTGTAAGATGGAATCTCAGAGTTGTTTTGATTTGCATTTCCCTGATGACTAAGGAGGTTGTGCATTTCTTTAAGTGTTTCTCAGCCATTTGAGATTCCTCTCTTGAGAATTCTCTGTTTAGTTCTGAACCCCATTTCTCAATTGGGTTATTTGGTTTGGTGGTGTTTAATTTCTTGAGTTCTTTATATATATATATTGAATATTAGACCTTTGTCAGATGTAGGGTTGGTGAAGATCTTTTCCCAGTCTGTAGGCTGTTGCTTTGTTCTTTTGACAATGTCTTCTGCCTTACAGAAGCTTCTCAGCCTCATGAGGTCCCATTTATTAATTGTTGACCTTAAGGCCTGGGCTGTTGGTGTTCTGTTCAGGAAGTTGTCTCCTGTGCCAATGTGTTCCAGGCTCTTCCTCACTTTTTCTTCTAACTGATGTAGTGACTATTTAACACACACTTTATTTTAATCCAGTCCTCAGGGTCTCGGAAACAGTGAACACATTCCTTCTCTAATCTCCACAGAAGAATGATTTCGCTAAGTTCACACCATTTTGAAATTATTTTCACAGACATAAATGTGCATGCATTGCCTCTGTTTGTAGCTAAGTAAAGTAAGACTCATGGGAGGAGGTAAAACTCTGAGACATTTTCACCTGAAGGAAAATTATGCAAAATCCTGCTTTAAGATTATCTGGTTGTAGACTGCCCAAAAATGCAGAGAAGAAAATAGTTTGTTTCTTTGTTCATCATTACCAAAAACAAATCTAAAATTATTTTCTCCAGGAGATACAAACGATTGTTCTAAATTAAAGAAATGATTTCAACTATTTATAAACTTTCAGGCATTAGCAAATTTATATAAAGTCAAGCAAGCTTATTCTATAAAATGTTATTTAGCTGACAAAAATGCTTAGCTCTTTGCGAACTTGACACAATCTGCAATCATCTAGAGAGAGAGAAACTTGTTTGAAAAAACCATCCCATCAGCATGACCTATAAGCCAGTGTGCAGGCCTTTTCTTTTTAAAAAAAATTATAATTGATGTGGTATGGTTCAGCCAACTCTTCAGAGTTCCACGCCTAATCTGTTCATCCTGGGATGTTTAAGAAAGCAAGCTAAGACTGTTCCTAAGGGGGATTATCTCCCCCTGTATATACTCATAGGGTATCAAGTCTCTTCTTGGTAACCTGCTGTCCTTCCTCTGAGTGCCACCAGGTCTCCCCATCCAGGCGACATGGTCAAAGGAACAGTCATAGGGGAGGGGAATAAGGGGAAAAGAGGAGGGAGGGAAGAATGGGAGGATGCAAGGGATGGGATAACCATTGAGATGTAACAAGAATAAATTAATAAAGGAAAAAAAAAGAAATATTCAGCGAGGAAACATCAAAAAAAATAAAATAAAAAATAAAAGAAAGCAAGCTAAGCACACCATGGGGACACAGCAAGTAAGCACCCTTCCATTACTTCTGTTTCAGTTCTTGCCGTCAGACTTCTGCCTGAATACTTGTCCTGTCTTCCCTTACTGATAGAGTATAAACTGTAAGATGAAATCATTCTTTCCTTCTCAAGTTGATTTGATCCCAGTATTAAACACAGCAGTAGAAGGCTTACTAAGATGTTGCCCCTCTGGTTTGAATAAGAAATACTCGCCATGGTATGGGCATTGGAATGATAAGTCCCAAGTTGTTGTTGGGACTTTCTGGAGAAAGGATGTCCTGGAAGAAGCTTTGAAAGATTAAGGCTTCACCATACTCCCAGTTTGCCCTTTATGTTTCTGGCCTGAAGTTAAAGATGTGATCCTGCAGCACCTGTTCTGGTGGTGGTGTCCACGACACAGAACCATTCTTCCTCACCACCAAAGATTCAAAACTTATGCAACCATACAACCAAATGAATTCTTTATCTTTTAAGTTGCTTTGGTTCTATCACACCAATATAAAAGTACTCAATAAAGCCCATAAATATATTTGTTATCAAATGTTTATTTAGGGACAACCTATTTTATGACGTACATTTCCTCTACCCTGGTTCAATATTAATAACATACTATAACAGCTGTCTGGTTGTTCTCTTAACAAATATTAACTTACCACTTATGAGACCCAAGGCCACTGGTTTAAAGCAAGGATAAGACACATGTGTAATCATACATTTTAATGATATATATATGTGTGTGTGTGTGTGTACTCTCTCATGTTTAATGCTACTTTATTTACTATAGCAAGACTTTCAATCTATAGATATCAATGTAGGTGCTTACCATAAGTTGAATGATTAATAAAAATTATATATACATATATAATATAATTTATCTATAAAGAAAATGTAATGACTTTTTCTGGAAAGTGGATAGATTACAATGTACAATCTTAAGTGAAGTTATGCAATCTCAGAAAGAGAAACATTGTGTATTCTCTCTCATATGTGGAAGCTGGCAAGTAATAAAGTAACATATTTGTACACAAAAATAAATGCCCATGTGGGTTCAATATAACATGTAGAAAAAAAAACAACAAATCTTAATATTAGGTGATGGAGAAAGACTGAGTTAATGTAACAAACATGAGTTATGAAAAAGGGTATAAAGCTAATTGCTGACCCAGCTTTAACTCTATAATGCCTCTTTTTTATTTTAGTAGTAGATAATTGCATAAAAACACATTTGATAGTGAAATGTAACATCCAGTTTAAAGCTAAAGTGCTTCCATTCCAAATGGTTATTCTAAGTGGATTGTGTACTGTAATGTATAGACTTCAGGTCTGATTAATGGTATCTTTTTATTTGTTAGAGTTTTACCCTGTTTTTCAGAGCTCTCACTTCTAAGTGCATAAATATTAACAAACCCTTTCTATATTTAATACATCTACACTGATATTTTAATTTCCCCTCTTATAACAATAATTTACTTTTCCTTCAGTCTGGTAAGATGCTCTCTCCATCTGTAAGGGAGAATGAACATGTGGCTATTCTGACTCTCGTAATAGGGACTTCAGTAACTTCTTCCAGGACACAGACACATTGCTGTGCATATCCCCTTCCACCTGTGAGTACAGTGCTACATGGTGCTGCAGTGTGAGCCTCAAAAGCTCTTCCTTGTTGTGCCTTGAATAGTAAGCTTCATATGTGTAGTACTTTTTTCAATCTGCTATGAAACCCAATCAATGTAAAGACAGAAATCCACTGAGTCTTGTTACATCTCTGCTGCTCTAAGCCTACCCTACCCTCTCACAAGAAGTTCCCCGCTAGTCGCCCATTATGCTCACAAAGGAAGGAGTGACAAATGTACAAGGAAAGCAATTTCTTTTCTTAAGTTTTATTTTGTTTCTTAAGCTGAAAATCAGTGGCTGGTAACATTATATCCTACCTTCCCTAGAGAAGGTAAATAAAAGCTAATTCTCAGAAGAAGTGAGAAGTAAGTAAAACAAAGTAAGATGCCAAAAGAATAAGCATACTATATATTAAGGACTTAGGATTTTTTTAAATAAAAATTATCCATAATAAAATCAACAAACACATACAAAATGAATATTAATTAAACTGAAAGCTGGTGAAAAATTGAGTTGTTGAGTATATTTTCAATAACTATATGAAAGAGAAAAATGAACTGAAAATGAATATAAAGTCTAAATTTTATACTGTGAATGTATGTATACATACACCACATAGCATATATATGATATGCCCCCCATCATATATGTAATATCAGAAAAAAAAACAAAACAAAAGAACCTAAAGAGTTTATTTGCAGGTTAACAGCTAAGAATTTCACACAAGTTAAAGACATACAAATTTCATGCAAGTAAACACACACAGAAAGATTAGAAAAAACGTAGCTTTATTGATGTCAAAACTCTACCTAGGCAATTGTTATTTAATCTGCAAAAGGAGTACCTGAAAAATTGAGAAAATGTACCTAGAAAATATTAAAACTATGTTACCTATACAAAACACAGTGAAAACAAAGCATAACATGAGTGACCATTCCACTAAATAATCCAGAATACTTTCTGACTCCATGGGCAAATGTTGGATTTCTTAAACTAAAACCTGATTCTGAACTCTCAGTGCCTCATATAATTGAATAATAAAGTAACTTCTCATAAAATTACTTACTTTTAAAAATAATAGTGTAACTGCACTAGTAGGATTACTGTTACATTAGACTTAAGGAATGACCTTTTTATTACAAACTAATATAATAGCCACATTAGAATCTCCCATTGTCCCTGGTTTATATGCACATTTAGAGGCATAACTGTTCTTGTCTACCAATACCCAACTAGAGGGACATCCACAATGACATTTACACTCTAATTCGTGAGCATTCCCACTTCTTCATCCTCCTCTAACGAATCAATATGTGTGTACACGCATATGTATTTGATTGCACACATGCACACACAGACACACAGAACACACACACATGCACACATCTTTAATGACAATGTTTTATAACAGGATTCTGCCCATCACTTGCCCCTCTTTATTTAATCCTATCTATGTTCAATTTGGGTCCCTCAAAGCACGAGTACCTCTTCCATTGTCTTTAATATCCTTATTGATTTCCTATTCATCGTTAAAGTTGTCACATAAAAATTTGGGCATAATAACACATTTGAAATAAATGTGGCCCACACAATGCTTGGAGCACTGTCCAATTTTATTTAGTTACCCTGAAACTCTTTTGCAGCCCTGAGAACAAAAGAAATTAACACAATCAAGTTTCCCATTACATCCATATTCATCTGGCTAGCAGAGGCATATGCTCAGAGAATTTCAAAGCTGATAAGATTGAAAGGGTTATTGACTCTAAACCCCTTATTTCACACATGAAGAAACAAAGCCTCAAAGAAGTTAGAGGGCTTCTCAAGTTCACAAGAGAAGTTTACTTCAGAAATTTCCTCCTGGTGAAATACCTTTCTTACACCAATTCATTCATTTTTAACAATATTTCATTTACTGAATATCATTACATAAGTCAAATCAGCTGTAGGAATTTACTATTATTTAAGTTATGAAAATAAGTCAAATCAAAATAGAGCATTGACATAAGATACTAGTTACATGGCTTGCAATATTTATAAAATATGCACACTATTATGACACACAGAAAATCATGTTCAGAGTACATTATTGTTACAAAAACTAAATTCTAAAGATTTAGAATATCAATATTCTTTTGTTTTGCTTTGTTTTACTGATTTGAAATAGAATGGCGAAACATTCATATTTCACCTATGTCCAAGATATACTAAGATATGTGAATATCTCAGCAGGTCAAATAATATCCAGTATCACTGGTAAATAGTGGTTATTATGTCATAATGCTCTCCACCATCTTATCTTCAGAGAATAGACCCAAATCCCCAAACTATTGTTTAATATCTATCTCTCTGTCTATCTACCTACCTATGTATCTATCTAATTATATATATCAGTGTTATTTCTATTTTCATGTGTGTTTCTGTGTGAGTGAATTCTACATGTGTTTGTGTACTCACAAAGAATAAAAGAGGGTATTAGTGTTCTTGGACCTGGCGTAACAGACGGTGGTTAACTGCCCTCTATAGATGTGGGAAAATAATTTGGGTCTTCTAGAACAGTAAGTACTCTTAACAACAACTATTCCTGTACCTCCACACACTTTTTTCCTACAAAGTAATTTGCAGTACTACTTACAAATATGTAGAAAAGACAAACAAAAGTCAGTGATAATTAAAGACAATCCTAAAATTTTACTACAATTCAAATTATGAATTATTAACAGAAAAATTTCATTATTTTTTAATGAAACCACAAAAATTGAAATCAACCAGACGAAGTAGGATTGTTGTAGGTGGCTTTCATTTTTATTTTATTTTTAAATATATTTTATTAATTTATTCATATTACATCTCAATGGTTATCCCATCCCTTGTATCCTCCCATTCCTCCCTCCCTCCCATTTTCCCCTTACTCCCCTCCCCTATGACTGTGACTGAGTGAGACCTCCTCCCGCTGTATATGCTCATAGGGTATAAAGTCTCTTCTTGGTAGCCTGCTATCCTTCCTCTGAGTGCCACCAGGCCTCCCCATCCAGGGGACATGGTCAAATATGGGGCACCAGAGTTCATATGAGAGTCAGACCTCACTCTTCACTCAACAGTGGAGAATGTCCTGTCCATTGGCTAGATCTGGGTAGGGGTTCGAAGTTTACTGCACGTATTTTCCTTGGCTGATGCCATAGTCTGAACCCCTGGGCCCAGATCCACCCATCATAAGAGAAATGAGAAATGCGATGAAAATGATAAACCAATCTGAATAGCAGTAATGAAGATGTGCTTGTGTATGTGATCATTAAATACCTAATCTTCAGAGAGTCTTTTCATAGAGCTATGGGAGGGAACGTCATAGTCAGCTGTCACTAAAGGGAGAGATCCATGTTACCAAAAACCCTGAATCAATTTGTCTAAAAGCTACAAACTTTCATAACTTAACTCTTGTTTCTGAGATGGATAACCAACCTTCAGAGTGTTTACAACAACATAAATAAGTTAAATGATGACTATGTAATATTGAAAGACATTGGTTTTTTAACAGAAGAGCTAGTTTAATATACTATCTTCTGATGGCATAAAATATCATTTTAGGTTAAATGTAGAATTATCTAAGCAAATGCATGCTAAAAATCTTAAAAATCAGCAAATAACAAGTATTACTAATAATGGTTTTAGTAATTTTATATATTTATATACTGTGAGTTAAGTACTAAATTATACAACAAGTGTATTGGTAGCATTTTTTACTGTATTAGGACAATTATTATTGTCTTAATTTTTAGATTAAGAAACTGGTTTTATATATTACAATCGACAGACGCAGAGAAGCTGAGCAACAAGGAGGGCTCAAGGGGTTATGCATGAATTGCACTATGAAGGGAAAATAGAGTAGAAGGAAGGGTGAGGATGGGAACAGTGGGGATCAGTCAGGGAGAGGGTGGAGGGAGTACTGGGAGAGACAACTAGAATCTCTGGGACAAGCTAGAAAACCAAGTGCAATGGAAACTCTCAGGAATCTATGACAATGACCCAAGCCAAGCCTCTAGTTATGGAGGATACACAGCCTAAACAGGACATCTCCTGTAACTAGGCAAGACTTCCAATGGAGAACTTGGGAGACAAACACAGCCAGAAAAACCTTCCACCTACAAAACTGCCTATAAGATTTACTTGGGGTAAAGGTGACACAAATGACCAAATGGCCAACCAATGACTGCCCCACCCTTGAGAGGGAGCCTTCTCCTGACACTGCCTGGAAGCCCAGGACCCAGAGCCTAAATAGCCCAGAAACATAAGATAGAACCAAAGAGGGCTAGTAAAAAAAAAAATCAGTGAATTGATTCCAAATGATATTCGGCTATACTCATAGATTGGTGTCTAACCCAATTGTCATCGAAGAGGATTCATGGAGTACCTTATAGGAACAGATTCAGAGGCACACAGCCAAACATTAAATTAAGCTTAGATAATCCAATAGAAGACGGGGCAAAACATTATATGAACCAGAGGAGCAAAGCACACCACAAGAAACCCACAGAATCAGCTAACCTGAGTTCATAGGGGCTCACAGACTAGATTGCTAACCACTGAACCTGCCTGGTGCTGACTGAGGCCCTCTGAAATATGGTGCAGTTGTATAACTTGATCTTATTCTGGGACTCCTGACAGTGGAAACTAAAAAAAATATTGTTCATATTTCCTCAAATGGTTGGATGACATATGACCCATACCCAGACTGTATGGATACACGCCTTGGCTGAGCTCAGAGCATTTTTATCTAACTATCCCTTGGCATAGCCTCCATACAATCTAATCTTCTGCAAGTCCAAACTTTGAACACTTCAGCTTCTAGCCTCCTTTTACTATCCTAGGCCTATATTGTTTTCAGCCTATTATACTTACTGCTGAATAAGCTCATCTTTTCTAGTTCTTTCTTAACTCTGGAGATGGCTGGTTCGATTTAGTTGTACTGGCTCAAAACTTCTCTCCCACCTGACTGAATCAAACTGGCTTCTCTTTGCTTCTCGTATAATTACTTTGTTTGGAAAACCTATCTCTGAACTCCATGAAATGAACTGCACAAACTCAACTGCACTACTGTACTCCCGAACTACACACAAACCATATGCTGTACTACATAAACTACTGTACTCTTAAACTATACTGCACTGTCTCCACAAACTCCCTTGCATACTCTATGTCTCTGTGTGTCTTTGTCTTTTTGTCCTGTGTCTCCTCTCTTTCTCCCTCCCTCCCTCCATCCCTCCCTCCCTTCCTTCTCTTCTGACTGTCACTTTGTCTTCCCCTCAATTAGATGGCATTGTCTGGGAGTAAAGGTGTATACTAAATTCTACTTAGAGGATTTTAGGATGTGTTGTGTCTATATTCAAGCTGGGAGGATTAATGCTGTGTCTATATTCCAGCAAAATCATACAGACCTAGACCTTTGGATGTGATCTCTTGTCAGAGCAGCCATGTTTCTGGATTAAAATTCCTCCTCATGGAGCAGAGGCTGTTTCTGACTGTTTCCTGCTTAGCCACCCTTTCCCCCTACTGCACTGTCTAGTCCATCTTTAATAGCAGAGGAAGTGCCTAGTCTTACTGCAGTTTGGTATACCATGGCTGGTTAATATCCACGGGAGGCCTTCCATTTCTGGAAAAGAAATTGGGAGTGGATAAGCATCAGAAAGTGGATAGGTAGGGGTTCGAGGTCTACTGCCTATTTTTTCCTTGGCTGTTGCCATAGTTTGCGGAGGACCCCAGGGCCCACACTCGCCTGTAGTTTTCCAGGACCCGCTGGATCCTTCTATTTCCTCTTTCTCCCAGGCTTCTCACACCTAAAGTCTCAATAGGATGTCCTCCCCTCTTATCCACTATCCTGGTAGGTACAGTTTTTCATGGGGACGTACACCTTGGACTAGTGTCTCGATATAAGTGAGTATATACCATTTAGCTCTTTTTGCTTCTGTGTGAACTCACTCATTATGACAATTTCTAGTTCAATCCATTTGTCCACAAATTTTGGAAATTCCTTGTTTTTAATAGCTGAGTAGTATTCCATGGTGTAAATGTACCACAGTTTCTTTATCCATTCTTCTATTGAGGGGCACGTAGGTTGTTTCCAAGTTCTGGCTATTATGAATAAGGCAGCTATGAACATGGTTGAGCATATGTCCCTGTTGTGTGGTAGTGCACCCTCTGGGTATATTCCAAGGAGTGGAATAGCTGGGTCTTGAGGAAGCCCTATTCCCATTTTTCTCGAACCCCTACCTAGACTGGCCAATGGACAGGACATTCTCCACTGTTGAGTGGAGAAGGAGATTTAACTTTCACACAAACTCTGGTGCCCCATATTTGAACATGTCCCTTGGATGGAGATGCCTGGTGGCACTCAGAGGAAAGATAATAGGTCACCAAGGAGAGACTTGATACCCTATGAGCATATACAGGGGGAGGAGGTCCCCCTCAGACACAGACATAGGGGAGGGGAGTAGGGGGGAAGCGGGAGGAAGGGAGGGATGGGAGGATACATGGGATGGGCTAACAACTGAGATGTAATATGAATAAATTAATTTTAAAAAATAATGAAAAAAAGAAAGTGGATGGGGGTGATGAATGAGAGGAGAGGGGAGAAAAAACTGCAGTCAGGATATTTAAAAAATATTTAATACTAACTAGAAAAAAAAGGACTGATTTTAAAAGCCAAACAACTTGGAAGTTTTTACAGTTAAGATCTCATAAAAGTTTTGTGTTTTGTTTATTTTAGAATGAAAATCATGATTAACTGAATCCATAACCAAATTCTTAATATTTCTTTACTCGGCAGATTCACATATTAAATCAGTAGCTCAGAGTTTTCTTCTCTCATGTTATAATAGTTGGGTCTAAAAATGTAAATTATAAAAGCACATCTGTCGAAATACTTACTAATGTTACATATACTGGAGTAATTTGAAGAGTTTAAAAACACGATAAAGTAGGTATATATGTTTATTGTTATGTAACAGTTTCCTACAGTATTAATACCTCCCATCTTTAAGGGAAGAACATTAAGACTTAAGAAGTAAAGAAGGATGTAAAACAACCAGATATTTTAGGTAAGAATTGTCTTAAATATACTTTATTTTTTATTCATTTTATGCCCTGTTCATAGGCCCATCCCTCCTTATCCCTCCTCTCCCCTCTCCTATTCCTCAGAAGAGAAGAACCCCCTTGCCATCCACCACAGCTCATCAAGTCACATCAGGATTGTGCATGTACCATTCCTTTATGGCCTGGCAAGGCAGTCCCACCCAGTGAGGAGTGATCAAAAAGCTGTCATCAGAGCCCATATCAAAGGTAAAATATTTTATATTTCAGGGAGGGCCAATAAGTTCAGGATGTATACAAGTCGAAATAGTTTCAGAAAAATCCCTGTAATAGATCAGATTTATTAAGTCCCTAGCTTCCCAAGACTATATGCAGGAAAGACTACTGATCATCAGTCACTCTTAGACAAACTGAGATGCCTAGAAGAAATTCACACCAACAGAGAAGTCTGCAAGCAAAAGATTCCAGCTAAACTGAACTTTCTAGAGTAAATAAAGACCATCTTGGCTATCTGGAAAAGTCTCAGAACACTTGAGTCATGTGGAAAGTCGTTACTTTGCAGTGTGCTTTCTGGATGTAGCTATTTTCAGGGTGAGATCTACTCCTGAAATAACCCAAGCCTTCACCACTTATTGGTTTATCAAGTAGGACTCTGGTGGTATATTTTCTTTGGTCTTTGTTAGTTTCCCAGCTAGGGTGAATAAGGGTTTTTTTTCAGGGGTCCTCATTAAAGGTACCACAAAAGAATGTATATTTTCTTTGCCTTAGTATGAAGTAGACACAGGGAGAGAGAGTTGACTCTTCTGAGGTGATCCAGGAAATTCTCTTGAGAGAAGTCTATATAAAGTGAAGAAAAAAAAACCCTTGGTATTTATGTACAAAAAAATAGCCAACTTTAAACCACCAAATGGCACAAGGAAGGACTGAGGTAAACAGAGTTGGGAAAAGGAAACAATAGTAATCATCTACACTCACAAGCGATTTTAGAGGATCTTGGTAAACCTTGATAAGTATCCTCTTTTTTTCCATCCTTAGTCCATATGAAAATAATAAAATAGGGGCATTTTGATAATTCTACACTAATTTTAAAATACTCTATTGACTTCTGTGGTATAATTTCACAAAGAGACTTTCTTACTTCTTGCAAAAACAACCTAAGTAGAAAATAAATTAGCTGATCAGGAAACATGAGTAGATAAAGGAGCAGAGAGCCTTTTGGGAAAATATTTGTTTCACACAGAAAAGGCTTCTTTATTATATATTTAAACTTATAAATCAAGTGTACCTGAATGGATAATCCAACACCAATTTTTCAGTAATGATGTATTAATATCTATAGACCAAAACTTCCTTGTTATTGCATGGGAGATTTTATTTTGTTTTCCTGATACATACAGATATTTGTTAAAATTCTGCATGGTGGGAAGCTCAAAGTTCACCCATTTGGCTTCACTCTTGATGGTTTTAAATCTAGCAATGGTAATGTTAGTGTTGTTTAGAAAGGAAATTGCTGTGATCATTTAGTATTTCTTACTTCATTATATCTTTTGAAGGGGTGATTCTACTTTTATCTGTGTACTATGATACAAAGAAAAATAACAAATATAAACTTTCAATAAACACAATTCTAATAACATATAAATAACCTGAGTAAGTTTCCTGAGGTAGTTTGTAAAAAGCAAAATAAAGGTCAAATGTAATTAATCCAAAGTACATTACAGCTTTGGTCTATGTTAACTTGTTAAAAATGATACTTTACATTAATTAGTGATACCTTAAATACATTGATAGTAAAACAATTTAAAATTTAAGACTCATTAGCTAATAGCTTCTGTCTTTTAGTGTCGATTTATTGTATTACTAAACAGTGAACTGAGGGTGAGCACTGTAATCGCATGGCTTTAGTTATCTTCACATTGTCCAAACTATATTGACTTCAGATGAAGTAAGACATCAATAAAACAGAAACATGTACAGCAAATAAACATAACAGCATCTAATTTAATTTATTTAATTATTGGAGCCTTCATTAAATTTTTAATACCTTACACAATAGTTCATGCCAGAAGGTGGCACCAAAAGACTCAGCTTCCAAATTGGTCTATAATAAGTACATCTATCTTTAGAGCTCAAAGCACAGGGAAACAAAGTTGCACACCTGGAATATCTAATAAGAACACCCTGTCCATTCAGAAGTGAGCAGAACACAGGTTAGCATTAGTCTTTTATTGATTTAATTTCTGTCACTGAAGAACTTCTAAGTGGTTTCTCAATGGACTTTAGATGTTTCATGCATTACAATGTCCTATAAGATGGTTATTTAGGAAATCACATGATACTGTACAGGGCAATGGAAAGTGCAGCTTTCCCCTTTCAGTGAAACACCTGACCCACATTGTACAGCACACCTTTGCATTGTGAAAGGAAAGCTCAGATAGTTTTATCAGTGTAAGGGCAAAAGAAGAGTTGCTGAGAAAGAAGGTGGGGAGAAGAAAAGGTCACGTGTGAAAAGAGAAAGGACATTCATTTTGGTAGGAGGACACTAGGAAGGCAGCACGGAAAAAGGAAGAAAGGGATTAAAGAGTAAGCAAAGCAAGATAATTAAATTTGGGGCACGAGAAGAGAATTGGTTCAGCAAATCTAGGCACCTGCTGCCAAGTCTGATGACCTAGGTTAACACCCTGGGTCTCACAGGGTGGAAAGAAGAAATCAGATGCAGTTATTTGGCCTCTGGTCACCAGAAGTGTTTTGATACTCATGCCTTTCACTCATAAAAAGGAATAAATAATAGATAAATACAAATAATTAAAGATAATTTTTGCATGCAGCTAAAAAATAAACTCAGTTTTTAAAAAGCTCCAGGAGTACCACCCACAATGCCCTAACTCCTTGCATTTGTTTTTGTCTTAAGTAATGCAAGCAATATCTACTTGCAGATTTGGAAGTTGTAATATCTATTACATTAAATTGTTTTGAAAGTTGACTCTGGAGCAAAGTATAACTCCCCACCCCATTTCAAACCTAAGTGTCCTCCAGACCCCTTATCTAGGTATGGACTGCGTTTCTGGGCCTAAGACACGGAAAGAGAACAACAGGCGTCTAAGTGTATTAAGATCATAGAGTCGCCAGAGCCCAGAGAGAAAGTAAGCATTTCCAATAGTGCCGTACAAATGGCTACAGTGGGAAGAACTGGGCGACTCCTCTGGGTGGAGAAAGCTCTCGGTTGTTTACTGTAGCTGACTGTCTAAACATCACTCCCATTGTCAGTTTTTACTGGATGTCATAAGCCTTCTGGTTGACCACTGACTTCTTGGCACACTCACTCAGATTATTCCAGTAGTTTCTGTGGTATGGTGTAAGTGCCAGTTCTGATTATTGACAGTTTTGTGTATTATCTATCTCTTGCTTCTGCCTGTATGCAATGTGCTATTTGTTCTTTCAGTTTTGCTTAGTAAGTGCTTAATAAACTTGCTCATTGTAAGTTGTAAGTATTGCTTGAGAATTGCCAAAGAGTAGAAATACAGTTCAATACGTGATTGCTTTCTAAGGCCTCAAGGCGTTCCTATGTCTCTAGGAGAGAGGGAGATGCAGAGGCAGTAGAGCAAGAATAAAGAAAGAAAAATTAGAATATGTAAAATCATAAATATTACATTTGACTTAAGAATTTTACATGTTAAAATGTATATCCAGCTTATCTTGGTTAGAGTTCTTTTTATTTGTTTTGTTTTGTTTGTTTGTTTAGCTTAGCACAACCTACAGTCATGTGAGAAAAGAAAACTCAATTGAGAAATCTACCTCCATCAAATTGTAGGGAAGTCTGGCATTTTCTTGATTATAGATTAATGTGGTTGGTACCAATTCACTCAAGGTTGTGTCACCTCTGGGCAGGTGGTTCAGAGTCAAATGAGAAACAGCAGACCGTACAAGTCACAAGAAATGGGGAGCAAGCAGGTAAGCAGCATTCCTCTCCTCCATGGTCTCTGCTTCATTTCGTGTTCCATGTTTCCTGCTTGGCTTTACCTGATGATAGACGGATATCTATAAACCAAACAAAACCTTTCCTCCACAAATTGCCTTTGTCCAATATTTTATCACAGAAATATAAAGCAAACCAAGATACAACATTAAGAGGAAAATCATACAGTGTCTATAAAGAGTGTAACAACAATTACATTTTTAAATGTCCTAGAGAAATTATTCCTGAAATGTTTTGTACAACTGTTATTCTTACTGTGTCCATTCCTCTTTAAATTAAACTCTTCACTCATGATTACATATTTTAATTTCAAGTCTAATTCCATGACAAATAAAGTCCAAGTCTTTTTTAAACCAATCTCAACTCCCTATCCCTAGAATTTTTGCACATTTTCATATTGATAAATAGAGGAAATAGAATAGGATAATTACTATAACATAAACTATGAGGTTTCTCTGAAATTCTTACTCCTGGGACATAAATAGTACAATAGGCATCTAGGACAAGTTTATAATTTTTGAAGATTATGAAGGATTATGGTTTTTGCTTTAAGGAACATTGATATTAAATGATCAGTTCTGTACTTTTCTCAACAATAAACTACTAGATGCCAGTATCTCTCACACATCTCCTCACCATTATCATCTCACATTTGCTGAACAGGATTTGCATTAGGGAACCTACCAGTACTTAATGACTTTCATCAGAAACAACTGAAGAAGTTCCATTATTTAATTAATTATGGTTAGAGATAGTACTTCACAGCTTTTTTCTGACTACCTCTGTTTGCAAAGAAGAGGCAAGAGAGGGAGTCTTGTGACTTTTTTCATTGGCTTTACTTTGTATTTGTAATAACTTCAGCATTGCTATATATCCATGGAAATTTTTGCTTAAAATTTTTGGGAAGCAAAATTTTAGTTCATTGACATAGTTTAAATACCTTCGAGTCACACATATTATTTTTCAGTATTTCATAAATGCAGATGTTGAAATTATAATAATACATAATGTATCATTCTATATAGGCTATAATAAGAAATGCCCACTTCAATACACATCAGAATAATAGGCTCTTGAATAATAAGCAGGACCAATTTAAAATGACCTTTATAGAAAATGATTTTAGGTAATCAATAGTAATTTGGGAAAATAATTCCATTTATGCCTCTCACGAGAAAATGTTCATGTTAGCCTTTATTATTGGGGCTTAGTGTTGTTACCAAGGAAATACTGTGAAAAGAATATATTCTCTTCTATAAAATGTATAATTATTGAAATTTCTATAATTGTATCTATCTTTTTTTATTCTTTGTGCCCTGGTTCTAGATAAGTAAACTGGCCAAGATATACAATTAAATATTATAATTAGCATATATGTAGGTGTGCTAATTTAAAATTTTTAATGAAACTTATTTTATTATCTTTACCGTTCTGCATCTTTTATATATCTCATATCCTTCATAAATTCCTTACTGGAATTATAGAATAAATATAGACTTCACTTTAAGACATTGAAAAACTCAAGCTGGTAGTTTCAACATTTTTGTCTCTCCTAGGAGAGACTAGGCAGCAGAATGACACTAGACTGGCCTGTGCTATCTCAATGAATGCCTTCAGTCCCTCACCAACAGGGTGATGACCATATACCATTCAAAGGCACTTTCATTTTTCTGTGACCACAGCCACTGTGTCTATGCAGCCCTGACACTTGAATTATTAAGGAGAGTACAAATCAGTAAAGGAAACATTGAGTGATGAGAGTGGGATACAAACCACATGATCATCTCTTTGGATGCAGAGAAAACATTTGATAAAATCCAACACCCATTCATGTTTAAAGTTTTAGAGAGATCGGGAATACAAGGCACTTTCCTCAACATAATAAAGGCTATATATAGGAAGCCAATAGCCAAAATCAAAGTAAATGGTGAGATACTTAAGGAAATTCCTCTAAAATCAGGAACAAGGCAAGGCTGCCCACTCTCTCCATATCTCTTCAATATAGTACTCGAAGTTCTAGCCAGAGCAATAAGACAACATAAGGAGATCAAGGGTATTCAAATGGGAAAGGAGGAAGTCAAATTATCCCTATTTGCAGATGATATGATAGTCTACATAAGTGACCCTCAAAATTCCACCAGAGAACTCCTACACTGATAAACACCTTCAGCAAATTGGCTGGATACAAAATTAACTCAAAAAAGTCTGTAGCCTTCCTATACACAAATGATAAGCTTGCAGAGGAAGAAATTAGGAAAACTACACCCTTCACATTAGCCACAAGCAATATAAAGTACTTAGGAGTTACTCTTACTAAGCAAGTGTTTGAAAAAAAAATTCAAAACCCTAAAGAAAGAGATTGAAGATGACATGAGAAGATGGAAGGATCTACCTTGCTCATGGATCAGGAGAATTAACATAATAAAAATGGCCATCCTACCAAAAGCAATCTACAGATTCAATGCAATCCCTATCAAAATACCTACACAATTTTTAAAAGACATTGAAAGTTCAATTCTGAACTTCATATGGAAAAACAAAAAACCCAGAATAGCTAAAACAATCTTGTACAATAAAAGGTGCTCTGTAGGAGTCTCCATACCTGATCTCAAACTGTACTATAAAGCAATAGTAATTAAAACAGCATGGTACTGGCACAGCAACAGGCTGGTTGATCAGTGGAATCGAATCGAAGACCCAGATATGAATCCACACACATATGGTCATTTGATTTTTGACAAAGAAGCCAAATCCATTCGATGGAAAAGGGATAGCATCTTCAACAAATGGTGCTGGTCTAACTGGATGTCTATGTGTAAAAAAATGCAACTGGACCCATATTTGTCACCTTGTACAAAACTCAAATCCAAGTGGATTAAAGACCTCAACATAAAACCAGAGACACTAAGTCACTTAGAAGAAAAAGTGGGAAAGAGCCTGGAACATATTGGCACAGGAGACAACTTCCTGAACAGAACACCAACAGCCCAGGCATTAATGTCAACAATTAATAAATGGGACCTCATGAGACTGAGAAGCTTCTGTAAGGCAGGTGACACGGTAAAGAGAACAAAGCGACAGCCTACAGACTGGGAAAAGATCTTCACCAACCCCACATCTGACAAAAGTCTAATATCCAAAATATAGAAAGAACTCAAGAAATTAAATACCACCAAACCAAATAACCCAATCGAGAAATGGGGCATGGAACTAAACAGAGAATTCTCAACAGAGGAATATCAATTGGCTGAGAAACACTTAAAGAAATGCTCAACCTCCTTAATCATCAGGGAAATGCAAATCAAAACAACGCTGAGATTCCATCTTACACCCATCAGGATGGCTAAGATCAAAAATTCAAGCAACACCACATGCTGGCGAGGATGTGGGGAGAGAGGAACACTCCTTCATTGCTGGTGGGAATGCAAACTAGTACAACCATTTTGGAAATCTATCTGGTGCTATCTCAGAGAAATGGGAATAGGGCTTCCTCAAGACCCAGCTATTCCACTCCTTGGAATATACCCAGAAGATGCTCCAGCACACAACAAGAAAATTGGCTCAACCATGTTCATAGCAGCCTTATTCATAATAGCCAGAACATGGAAACAGCCTAAGTGTCCCTCAATAGAAGAATGGATAAAGAAACTGTGGAACATATACACTATGGAATACTATTCAGCTATTAAAAACAAGGAATTCCCGAAATTTGTGGATAAATGGATTGAGCTAGAAATGATCATAATGAGTGAGTTAACCCAGAAGCAGAAAGACTCAAATGGTATATACTCACTTATATCTGCATATTAGCCCAAGGGGCATGTCCCACGAAAGCCTTCACTTACCAGGAAACTGAGACAGAGGAGAGAACATTCTAGTGGGACTCTAGATGAGAGAATCATGGGAGAAAGGCAAAGTAGAAGGACCCAGAGGGTCCTAGAAGCCTACAAGTAGAACATTATGATAGGCAGATTTGGGCACAGGGGTCCCGCTCAAACTAAGGCGCCAGCCAAGGACAATACAGGCGGTAAACCTTAAGCCCCTACCCAGATCTAGCCAATGGACAGAACACTCCCCACAGTAGAGTGGAGAGTGGGATATGACTTTCTCACATACTCTGGTGCCTCACCTTTGACCATGTCCCCTGGACGGGGAGACCTGGTGGCAATCAGAGGAAGGACAGCAAGTTACCAAGAAGAGACTTAATACCCTATGAACATATAGAGGGGGAGGTAATCCCCCTCAGGAACAGTCATAGGGGAGGGGAATAAGGGGAAATTGGGAGGGAGGGAAGAATGGGAGGATACAAGGGATGGGATAACCATTGAGATGTAACAAGAATAAATTAATAAAGGAGGAAAAAAAACAATATGATAATGAAACGAAAAGGAATAGAGATGGAAATTAAAATATTCAAGGAAAATATATTTATCTTCTTCTACTACAGGTTTCACTAATCCATCAGAATATTTTAATTACAGTTCTGAAATTGACTGAAAATGGTAATGAACCAAAGTTTAATACATTTTATTAGAAAATGAAATTCAAGCAAGAAAACAGTGTTAGAATGAGTTTTCTTTTATATTTCAGAATCAGTCCAGTCAATTCAGTGGAAATTCCATTTGCCAGTGAGGCCAGAGCTGCCTAACAGCATTAAACAATCAGCCTGAAGGTAAGAGCTTGGCCTATTACTTAAAGAGATGAGAAGAAGGGAGCAGGTGAGTGAACAAGGGGCAGGTATTCATTCACTTGTTCCATCTCTCTAAGGTGTTTTGTGAAATCAACATCAAGCCCAGTGACATATGCAGAGCACCTGCTCGCTGGCATTGACTGGTGCACACACCTGCTGAGTTAATCTCAAAATGTCCATTCGGTACCCTTTCACCATAGCAACAAAGTCTTCTACTGTTTTGATAAGTGGGTCTTTATGCACTCAAATCTATTGCTCTACCTATTTATTTCTGTTTCTCACATTTTAGTCATGGACATTGCTATTTGATTTCAGCTTTTAGCAGCTGGTTTCAAGCACGTTTCCATTTCTACTTTTTACTCCAGTAAAGATGCTATGTGTAGAAAAGTCTTCCGCTTAAAAACAGTCACAGAAAAATAATTCAGAAGTTTTCAGAGATCCTAATCTTGGAGAAGTTTGGGAATGTCTCATGTTGTTGCCTGCCTTTATCTAGTATTCATTTTTGCGTAAGATTTTCCTTTCTAGTTTTAGTATGCATTTAAAGTTATGATTTACTTCAAGCTCAGGCACACTGATTGGCACTGGTTAAAACTGACTTGAGAAGTGGCAACTGAGCACACGAACTAATGAATATTGTCAATACAACAGGCAAAATATGAGAACAAAAAGAACAAATATTTTTGTGTGAACCATCATCTACTTGAATTCTGTTTTATTCTCAAATGTTGATGTGCAAAAACGCAGGAATTTTAATGGTAAATTGGGGTCATTTTCTTTGTGTGTGTGTGTGTGTGTGTGTGTGTGTGTGTGTGTGTGTGTGTGTGTGTGTGTGCATGTGTGTGTGTTTTTTAAAGCAGCTATGGTAAAATACATTGTTGTAAGTACTTTCAGACATTCCTGTAGCAACCATGATTACAGTTTGTGAAATAAACTTCACCTATCGAGAGAGCATTCATGTTATCTATCTATTCTAAGATTTCCACGCTCTTTAACTAGTAGGTGATAGTAATTGTATTGTTATCTGTAATTGTTAAAATGTAAAAAAAAATTAAATAAGCTTAACCTGTACTATGTCAATTAGTTTATCTAGCATTTCATGAAAATCCTGAAAAACAAGAGAAATAAACATATTACACTATATACCTTATACCCGGGCCCTTTAGATAAAGAAGACAATATGTGATGCAAACAAGATAACCTACAACACTCGGAGCTTTGTCCGTTCTTAGGGTTTTCAGGCTATTATGTCAATAGCCCATCTGTGATTGCAAATAAAATTAATACTTCTTCCTGAGACATAAGGAAAAACATCTACCCGGAGAAAGGTAAATGAACAACAACTTCTAAGATTTTTTTTAGACAAGTAATACCATATTTTGAAAGCTTGACGAGGTTATTTGAGTTACTTTGAGTTACAGAAAAGCACATTGAATATATTTTGATAAAACATTATATATATATATATTATTTCTATTTTTCTCACATATAAAAATTATACCGAAGATGAAGAAGTACTACTGTAAAAATGTTCTTTCCTCAACAATGTATATTTTCAAACAGTTATTAGTCTGTTAAATCCAATGATTTGCATGGCTGTGTTCAGCCCCTGGCTCTAATCAGCGCTCTTGCCTGCATACCCACTGTGGCCAAGACCCTCAACCTTGACTGAGCATGATAAGCACCCAGGGATCTCTTAAAAATCATGATGCCAATTAAATCTCTATCTTTGGGGAAATTACCCATGAGGCAGTGTTTATGAAGCTTCCCAGGTGGCTGCAATAGGCACCCAGAGTAGCAAATGACTGTGTTATAAAAATACCCTAAATGGATCATAACCAAAATCTTTCTGCTCTAGCTTCTTCCAAACCAGACAGTTTCATCTCCTGAGCACATCACTGGGGAATATTAAAGTAAGGAGAGTAGGGCAAAGTGCATCAACTTTCTGCCTCATGCTGCTCAGAACCATCCCCACATCAGGCTAGATCATGTGGTCATGTTCTTTTTTAACAAAATCCTTAGTTCTAATAAATACTAAGTAAGTTTTATTGAACATAATTTAGTGAGTACCCAGTTAAATGTGAGTACCCACATTAAATTGTCTAGGCTTTGGTAGATGTACTTTAATATTTATACCCCAACAAGACTATAGTTTGTTTGAATGTGTACATTGGTATATATATATTAGAATAGTATATTGGTGAGTCTAATCTTTGCTGTGGAAGAATATAGAATCTGTAGTTAATTATTCAACATCTCTCTTTGTTATTCCATTGTCTCATATAAATCATTTAAAATAAAATCTACAATTGAAAATATATGAAGAACTACCTCACCAAATCTAAGGAATTATATGCAATTTATAATAGAAAAATCTCACTGTTAAAATCATGTTTTTGAATATATATATATGTATGTGTGTGTGTATATATATATATATACATATATACATATATATATATTTGAGTGTCTATTATGGAAAGTCACTTTACTAAGTCTCTCCCTTCATGGTGATTCTTATAGATTTTCCAGAGAGACAGGTTTGATATGCCATATAGAAATGTAGGTATAGATAAATTAAGTGCAAACTCAGTTTCAGTTTCAGAATAGGTGTCAGGATAGGCCATCTTCAAGTTTCAAAACCAGCCAGGCCAGCAGCACAGCAGAGAGAGGAATTCTGAAATGTACGGTGGATCTCAGTCTTGTTCCAAAGGGATGGGAAAGTAGGATGGAGACCAGTATAGGACCCAGAGCCTTTATTTCAAATATCGGGAGGTTTTATGTCTAGAGAAGGGTAAGAGGGTCAGAGACTGAAGTAGTCTTCCCTTTTTCTTTCTTCCTCAGCCCATGAACTCAGAGATCAGTCTTTTCAGGAAATACCCTTATAGACCAAACAGGAATATTTACAGGCAAGCTGTCCAGATATTCCTTAATTTAGCAAAAATGACCTTTCAAAATTAAGTACTTCAGTGCTTAAATTTTATGACAAAAAATGACTATCCATTATTAATGACAGGAAATATTAGGACAAAGTCAAATGAGAGTTTGGTGAAGTAGTTTGAGCTGGGGCGCATTTGAATAAATCCAAAGAAGCAACGCTGGAGGCAATAGGAAGGTAGGTGTAGACTTTAATCTTTTAAAAATATGGTTTATTCTGTGCTTCTTTAAGGCCTATACTTCCCTTCCAACCCATCTACCCTAGAAAAGAGAGAAAGAAGGTTAAATACAACAGGGGAAGTAGACGTTTTTGAGACTCACCCTAGGGTGAGTCCACTCTTTCTGTCATGATTCCAGAACACCTACTAAACAGGAAACCAGAAATTGAGCAAAAGTGACTGCAACCGCAGCGGCTGGAATCAGGAACCTTAAAGTGATTTCTGGAGCTCTTCTCTTTAGGAGCATCTTGAAGAGAAGCAATGAACAGGCTACCAGTGTGAAGTGATGCAAGAGCCAGAAGCTGAACCTCTATTTTGAGGCTCATATTTATCTCCTCTCAGAGATCATACTAGGATGTTTATCAACTTGCAAAGACCATGCCCCTCAATGAAGCAGTCCTTCCTCTAGCTGACAAACATTACATGCCCTCACTCAAGTCTATTTCACATCCCACAGTTTGGGTCAAAACATAAACATGTTTACATCACTACAGGTAGGAAGAAGGACAATATCTTATAAAGTCATATTATTTGAACAACATCTAGAATTTCAACAAAGAGTCCACCACATTTTAGTGTTATGCATGCTATTTAGGACGAAATGTAAGCACCAGTCTTAGTCAGCTGTGACCCCTGTGAGTTACAATAATAACTGATATGCCCACTGGTGCAGTAGTGGCACTAATATCACGAATATAATCAAGAACCTTTTGGTTGGATTTAAGTCCAGCTCCACAAGACAAAACCATACCTGATACCATTATTGGGCCAAGAATATGTATCTAGACAGGTCTTATGTTCTAGGGAAGAATGTGCATTTTTCTACTAACTGAGGATAGTATTGATTTATCATTATACCAAGAGAGGAATGCATCTCTCTATCCTTCTATTGAAGCAGATGTTTACTAACACAGAGGCACACAATTGCTATGGTGCAGAGAAAAATACTGCACAATACTCAGATCTAAATGGAACATGTATGCCATATCCCCTCCTCTCAAAGCTTACGGATAATAACAGAAGAGGAGTAGAAAGAAGATAAGAGCTAATTACGATGCTTGGACCACAAGGCAACGATGGCTTCTTGGAAACAGTAAGGATGTTTCTCATCTTTGTTCTCAATTTCTTTTTCTTTTTCGTTATAAGTGTTTTAAATAGAATTACTGTGAGTGATTTTTTTTAACAGCCCAATTATTTAACAAATTCAGTAATAATTGAGTTATATCAACAGAAAATATTTTTCTTACCATTACTCTCTTTGGAGATGGAAGCTTCAAAACAAAAAGATTCAGATGGTTAGAAATCCAAAGAAACTTCTTGTATCCCTGCCTCACCTGAGTCATATCCCTAACGATGCTTCTATGATAGCTAAGCAAATCCCATTTCAGAATATGGTTCTCTAAAAATCAATATAACAAATATTTTTTGTCAATTTATCTTCTTTCGTTTTTACAGTTTTCAAGGGGGCAGGGAAAGTACATATGCCATGAAGCAACAGGGGAGAATTCTACTCTTGGTTCCTTCCTTTCACCATGTGTATCTTTGTGATTGAGCTCAAGGGTTCAACTTGGTGGCCTGGCCAGTGCCTTTATATAGTGAGCCATCTCATTGGCCCTTGATTTCCTTTAAATCATAAAGGTGAATTTATAGATGATAGATAGATAGATCCATTGATAGATAGATAGATAGATAGATAGATAGATAGATAGATAGATAGATAAAATCTGGCTAGTTTTGTCTCAACTGACACAAGCTAAATTTATATAGAACAAGAGAATCTCAAAGGAAAGAAAAAATAATGCCTTCAAATATTAGGCTAAAGCCTAATATTAAATGTAGCTAATTTTCTTTTCTTTTTGTGAAGAAGAGTCTATATACTACTCCTGATTGATATACTACTCCGGAACATGATGCCTACCATGGAATGGTTAATATATGCAGTGTCACTCCATTGTAGGAAACTGATCTTCCCTCTCCTAGCAAGTATAAATGGCAGCTCAGTTGTTAACATTTACCCTAGTCTTGATGTTTTAATCCATCCATCCATCCATCCATCCATCCATCCATCCATTCATTTTTCTTTAAAAACTTAACAAAAGAAAATGTAAGATTAAAAAAAAAAACCCAGTCACTTCAAAGCAGACAAGACAAACTAGCAGAAGGAAAAGAGCCCAAAAGAAAGCACAAGAATCAGAGATGCACTAATCCATACATTCAGGAGTCCATAATATAGACACAGACGACTTGCTACATACATGTGTATATTGCTATAGCCTCCTTATTATCCCTACTGGTTTTTGTCAGTGAATTCATCTGAGAAGAGAGAATGTGATATCTGTTAGAAACATTTTCAAGCCAGCACTACTAGACTGAAGAAAGGGCACACATTATTGATCTTACTTTAATTTTAATCACACCTATTTAATCTGCATGTAGGTGTGGTGGCAGTAATAGGTGTTGATCAGAAAATTTGCTGATGTTGTCTTCCACCATGTGGTGGTTTTGTAATCACGCAGGTCATCAAATACAGTGGTGTGGTGTCCTCTTTTACTGAACTTCAACAATCCTCTTAGAGATTTTCTCTCCTAAAAGAGCAAATTCTATGATTTGAAGAATTACAAATATGCATTTGGGAGACACAAGTTAAAAAGTGCATTTTTAAACTGACTGATGAAAATCCATTTCTCCTGCCACAAAAATATTCCCCTCAACACTGGCCCATCAAGGATATAATGAGCTTTTTTTTTTAAAAAGATATTTATTTATTATGTATGTGAGTATGGTGTGTTCATGTACACCAGAAACAGCATCTAATCATAGTACAGATGGTTGTGAGCCACCATGTGGGTGCTGGAAATTGAACTCAGGACCTCAGGAAGAGCAGCTAGTGCTCTTAACCACTGAGCCATCTCTGCAGCCCAATAACATGAGCATTTATCACTTACTTAAGATTGTGTCCTTGAGGTTTCTCTGGTGATAGGTATCTTTTTCACTAGATGTTGTCCACGGTCAATTGGAATGTGGTGATGCTACACCTCTGATAGAGAAAGACATTACATGCCTATGAAAATATTTTTAAATGACCACAGTATGGTTGGAACGAAACTGTAAGACAGTGAAAATATTCAGTTTCTTAACCATGTGTTTTGATTTCCTATAAAAATAATGTTTGGTAATGTGAGATAATTTCATTTTCATCTAGATATTTTATTTATTTTGGATTTACTGTAATTTCTAAATCTTGTGAAAAAAAATGTTACACTACAGTGGCAAGTGTTGTCCCTTTGCCCTGTTCTCTGCCTTAGGGAAAAAAAGATCTAATTCATCACATTCATCATAATGGCAATTAGATTTCCTTATAGATATCTGTTCTTAGGATACAGGACTTCACATCTTCTCTTTATTTTGGGGGAGTTTTTAATCATGAATTGATCATGCACTTTATTAATGTGATTTCCTTCTACTGACTGTTACCTCATTATCTTTCTTATTTAACCTGTTTATGTAATGAATTACACTTATTTTCAGGTAGTGCCTGGGCTTTACAGACTTAAGAAAAGTACTTGGCCTTGTCTGTAATTTTGTTCAATTCAAAATTCTTGTTACTGCAATAATGTAAAGATCCTAAAACATGATTAAGGTATTGTCTATTCTATTTCTAGAATTTTTGAAGACACAAAAATATTCATACTGCATATTTTCTTGAATGATGTTCTGGGTCTTTCAGGTTTTTGTTAAGTGCTTATCTCTCATTTATTTACTTATTTATTTTTAATTTTTTATTAAATTATTCTTGTTACATCTCAATGGTTATCCCATCCCTTGTATCCTCACATTCTTCCCTCCCTCCCATTTTCCCCTTATTCCCCTCCCCTATGACTGTTCCTGAGGGGGATTACCTCCCCCTGTATATGCTCATAGGGTATCAAGTCTCTTCTTGGTAACCTGCTGTCCTTCCTCTGAGTGCCACCAGCTCTCCCCCTCCAGGGAACATGGTCAAATATGAGGCACCAGAGTACGTGTGAAAGTCATACCCCACTCTCCACTCTACTGTGGAGAATGTTCTGACCATTGGCTAGATCTGGGTAGGGGTTGAAAGTTTACACCCTGTATTGTCCTTGGCTGGTGCCATAGTTTGAGCGGGACCCCTGGGCCCAAATCTGCTTATCATAATGTTCTACTTGTAGGTTTCTAGGACTCTCTGGATCCTTTTAATTCATCCCTTTCAGTTACTTTGTTGAATATGTGATTACAGAGTTAGTTGAGGTATGTACGATGTTTTTTTTATCTTTGAGATCAATAGTAATTTCTGTTTTTCTAATTCTGATATTGTAAATGTATGTCCTTTAAAAAGCCCTGGTACAGAATTTATCAATTATATTGATGTCACATAAAAACCTTTTGGTTCATTAATTCTTTTTATTTTCTTTCTTCAACTGTATTATTTTACAATAATTACTATTTCTCACTTTTAAAATTCAATTTCCACTGGTTTGATCTATATTCATTAGATTAAAAGAAGTTAATAGCTTAATATTTCTTTTTAAATGTAAGCATACTGTATACATAGCCCTTTAAGCATTACACATTTTCATTGGGAGGATAATCATTGAGACAAGCTCATATCCTAAACTTACTTGGAAGTCTCCAAGTAACTGATGTTGTTCTTGTCCTTGCAATGTTCCTGTGTTGACAATGAAAATCCAAGATTTCAGGCCATGTATGGTTAACCTAAGAGAGACTACTCATTTTAATTTATTGTGTTTTTCTATTAGCTTAGTTAGATGTTTGAAAGTTTTTATTTTGAAACCCTCTACTTGCTTAAATTGCTCAGAAACAATTGTGATTCAAAGTATATAGGTGAATATTTTTAGTTTTTTTGCATTAGTTTCTGGTTTTGCTTAATTTTATGATAGAGTGAAAATATACTTTAAGAACATATTAATTTACAGAGGTTAAGGCACAACACATTTCAGAAACAGGACTTGGAGAACTCCAGCTGAAATACACCTAGTGTCCTCTTCCCTTAGAAGAAGCTCTTTTAGCTTCCACATGTGCTAATCAAGCTGCCAATATAAAATAAATAAATAGTCTTACATGTGTCTTAAGCTTGAGAACCACAAGAATGAACAGGAAGGTAAGATATCATTAATGGTGCCATTGTGGTGCACAGCTCTTAGGTAACCAACACTCATGTAACTGAATTTAAGGATCAGTTGGAAGGAAGAAATTCATGCTTGGTACTATAAACCAAACCAACTATCTATTGACCCTAGGAAAAACCTGCCGATACTGTCTCAAACCAATACAATATCTAACTGCACTCTAAATAATTATGTTTACGTCTAAAACTAGGTATAGCTCCCATCTCTCATCAGATAATATATTTTCTATGGTGAAGAGAGACCATTACAGGAAGCCACAATTGACAAGTATGCAAGTAACAATAAACCATGGGTTGGCCAAACCCAATTGATATGTATCACAAATCTCTGTATCTAACACCCATGGGACACCCTAAAAGAAGAAGAGAAAAGATTATAAGAGCCAGATGAGCAGAAAGTCTGATGTAAGACACTCTTTTATTATGATGAGAAAATTGTACTCATGAAATATCACAATATGGTCATTTAAACAAAACCTGACTAATGATAGAATAAGTTGATGTGCCAATATGGATGGGAGAAACCTGACAAATCCAACTCATAGGTAAATATCTATAGACAATTAATGGATGCTAAGAGAAATAATCAGTCATCTCAAACTTAAACAAATATAAAGCAACACTAAGTGAACTCATCAGATTACCAATAAGTATCATTTATCTATCTACCCACCCACCCAGAACCTATCTCCATATGCAAAAAGAGCTAAAAACTAAGAGTCTATCTACTTAAGAAAGTCTGGGGAAAGATGGGAGGAGTTGGGTTAAGATGAGAGAGTGGTCAATGATGTAAATAGATTACTGATGTATGAATTGTTAAAAATAAATAAGTTTAAGTTTAAAAGGGATATTGTTGAAGACCCAAACATATTGTTAGCTTAGTGTTTATAATATCTATTAAATCATATGATGGAAAGTGTCAGAACATCCTCATAATTTTTGATTTTCTCACATGTGTGTATGTGCTTGCATGTGTGAATGTGTGTGTGCATGTGTTTGAGACAGGGTCTCTCCCTCAACTTGCTGTTGATTGGTTCAGCAAGATTAGCTGTGTAGTGAGCTCCAGACTGCCTGTCATTCTCCTCAGTGCTGGAATTACATGAACATATCACCGCTTCTGGGATGTACATGGCTACTGGGGTTTCAAACACAGATACACATATTCATACAAGAAACACTTTGTGATTCAGCCAAGTTCCCAGACTGTACATTTTATTAAACTCAGCTAATTCATTAAAGTCGGCAACTACGGAATTTTCTTACTATTTATATTCATATCAAGAAGGTTTGAATACACAGTTCCTATTAGGCAAGCAGAAATGTAAAACTGTTATTTCCTCTTAGAAATTTCTTCCTTTTGCTAGTGAGAGTTCTCTTATCTATGATTAACAGTGTCCCATAGGAATCCAGTGATTTCTTGAATGAATCTGTATCATTTGACATGGGCATAACCTTGTCAAGGAACTAAGCCTCAGGCCCTGGAGATAGAGCTTCTTCTATATGGGAAGGCCCAGAAGAATGGCAATGCTTTGCTCTGGTCTACAGAAAATATGGGCAGTGAGTAAGGAATGATAATGTGCCCTCTGCTCCGGATATTTACAGAGTGAAGACTGATTCCTTGCATTGACTTCTCCTACCAAGGTTAGCTAACCCTGCCTACTTGTTCAGCTGTTTCTTGCTTATCTCTATGTAATAACCCTGCCTCCTTGTTAGGCTAGAAGCGTTAACCTCTTCTTCCACTTCTACTATAAATGATATACTTGCTGACTTTCGGGTCCCTATAATTATTCATTCATAGTGATGCTATCCCACCCAATCCCAGTTTATTTTATATATGTGTCTGTCCTTTCTTCATTCCCTAGCCATGCAGAGTAGAGCCATGAACAGGTAACTGAATATGGACACCAAACACTCCAGAAGACACACATTGATCAGACAGGGGAATGCTCCTGAGAGAAGTGCGCCATGAAAGGAAGAGGAAGAAAGAAAGGGAAGATAGAATCAAAAGTTAAGAAAGAAATAAGGATAAAGAAACAAAGGCAAAGGGGAGAGCACATTTGAATGTGTTGGATGTAAAAGCAAATTTACCTACTTGAAAACAATAACAAATAGGAGAAAATGGATGGACAGATGCACAGCCTAGAGACCTGATCCTGATCGTATTCTTCATTATCTCTCACTTTTTAACTGCTTTCATGCTGCATTTCATAAACAACAAGCAGCTTGGAATGCCAGATACATGGTGGTGGAACTCTGTGCAAGCTCTGGATTAGCATAGCTGCTGGGGTGTGGGGGTTGTGAGTGGGTTCTTGGAGAACTGTTCTCCACCAGCACAGATAGCCTCTCCAACTAGAACCTGGATCCTGAGTAAAGAAGGAGATGGCAACCTCAGCACCGTAGTGACAGCAGTGCTGTAACTGCACCATGACATGGCAAAAAGGCTGCTAATGTTAACAGGACATGAGCACACAGAAGGAGCAGACATGTAGCTAAGGGGACAGGGAACATTTTGGTGACTTTAAATGCTACCCAATTTCTTGGATACCTGACCCCAATAACATAACTGTTATATGTCTGATGTGTGTAGTAATTGTTTGCATGTGGATTAGACCAGTCAGAGATGAAGATTACTGTGACTATGCCTTTTAATCCAGTGGCTTGGTCACAGTTTAACATACCTATTTACATTAATGACTCCCTCCAATTTGGGGGGATATTGCTCTAACCATCTACCCTCCCAATGAGCTCTATTTAACTTTTCAGGGCAGCATTTCATGAATCAAGGTCTCCAGGCACCACATCTGTGTGGCTACAGTCTTTCCTCTTATTATGCTTGCTTCTTATTCATGTCCAAATTATATAATGTATTTGAGTTATATTACAGTGTCCCTCAAATACCATGATATAACTTCATTCATGGTACATATTTTCAGTGGTGTGTCTTCAATCCCTCTCTTTTGCCTCTTTATAGGAACTAAACAATAAGAACAGTGTTCTACTTACTTACTTTTCTCATATGCACTCCTGTTAACATTACTATGCACTAGTACTTAGTATTATTACTGAGTACAACCAGAATTGCTTAATATTCTTGCTTCCCAAAGAGATTATTTTAACACTTCTTATAAAGACCAGAGCACTGCTTTGAGGGATGTACTTATTGTTCAAAATAGTCTGGATTAGCACTCTTTTGTTTTTTCAATAAGCCAATTCTATTTCATTATATGTGCAGTCAGTTTCTAAAAGACAGTAGAGTGTCATGGTTTTAGTAATTTTAATTGTAATTTGCATATATCAAGGTAGTTATATATGTAATAATTAATATACATACAGATATAGGCACACAGACAAATTAGTAACTAGAGTTTTTCCCTTCATAAAAGTTCCTACATGTCTGCAACTACTCAGCCTACAGGTGTTTTTAGTATATTTCTAAAGTCAGCTTTCTTGGACAACATCTAATGACATCTCTCCTAAGCAGATACAATCTTAGTACCTACTTTTCTCTCTGGATCTTTGCTATCATTTTATCCAATAATCTTAGTCCTTTGTTGATTTCAGGGAAGCTTACTATTCATTTTTCCTCCCACTTATGGCTTGGCACTGCTTCTAAATTTCCATGTCTGTAAATTAAAACTGTGTGACACTCTTGAGAATTTTGTTTTGCTCAAAAAATACTAATTTTAAAAATATTCAAATTACCTTCGTTGTGTTAAAGACAACATCTGTTTAACAAAACATTTCCTGATTTTACATAGATTAAAGGCTGGGGATGTGGAGCTCTTCACTTTCAGAGTATTAGCTCAGATTCCCCAGCCAAGAAACCAAACTATGAAGCCTGCTCTGCGACTGCCATGCTTACATAATCTTTAAATTAAGTTGCCAAAACACAATTATCGTTAACGCAATTTTAAAATTTCTGTTCTGGAAATGAATTTAGAAGCTCATATAAGAGGTGTACAGAACAAATTCTTCTCATTAGTGAGTTTGTATCTGAAAGATCTAGTTTCAACACCACCTCTGCTCATTTTCAGAGATGTACAGAAAAGCAAAAGGTTCCAGTGTTCCTAAATACACATTTCCAGAGAGACCAAAGCAAGGTTTTGTATAATGGCTACATTCTTTGATTTTTAGTATTACAGGATGGAACCTGGAGGTCCTTGCTCATACTTGGCAGGGCCTACAGTGTCATACCTGCCTCACTGACTCACATCTGCATAGTAAAGGCTACAGGATGGATCTAGTAGAGAGCAGTGAACTATATCACTTTCTGGCCTTCACAGGCTGTGTATATACATTTGAAGGATTTTGGAATCCCTATTCTTTACTAGCAGCGAGTAGTCTGAGAGAAGTCATCAAATGCTTCTGAGACTTATATTTGTCTTCCATAAAATACGATTTTGAATGGACGATATAGTTCTGGGACAAAGGATATATATTCTTCTTCCAGAAGACCCAGACTAGAGTCCCAAAACCAATGCCAGGAAGCACACAACCATTTTTGACTCACACTCCAGCAAATGCAATGTCTCTCTGGCCTGTTGAGACACCCAGATTTCAGTGAACTATACTCACATAGATATACACATATACAGATTTAAAAATAAAAATATTCAAAAATATAGGATTTGAGAAGTGAAAACTTGAGCTGCTCTATTATTTAAGGTAAAAATATATTTTTGTGTGTTTGAATACAAACATGAATACAATTACACATGAATAAGTACATATATAAATCACTTTAAAAGATATGGTTTGATAGAACTAAGTAAGACTTATAGAAACATTTTCGAACATAAGTTTGTAAATACCATAAAATGTGGCTATGTAGAAGGCCCTGGTTGAATTCAGTTGCATTTAAAACAGATAGATAGCTAAAAAAAAAAGAATTATGGAGAAGAGGAAGAATAGCCAGTGGAGTACCTGTGAATTTTAGGAAAGTAAAAAGGAACCAAAAGGGAAGGAGGTCCAACATACAGGGAAATAGATCAGACCTTGATAGAGTGGAGAAAGAAGGAAGAAGGCTTGCAAAGAAAAGACAAACTGTGGATGGGCACATCTCTGTGACAAGGCCAAGTCTTAAGTCAAATTAGGCCTTTGGGAGGATATGAAGGGAACTACAGCTGAGATGCCTAATAGCAGGGGTCATGGAGACAGAAGAGGACTCTTAGTGGAAGGGGGGAAAAGACCAAACCACCCACAAGAACTTTGATTCAAAATTCATCCTGCCTACAACTCATGCAGGGATAAAGATAGAACAGATAGAGCAAAGACTGAGGGAATATCTAACCAATGCCTGTTCCAAATCAATATGCACACCATGGAAGAGAGTCAATGCCTGTTACTAATAAGAATACTCCACTATCCTTGAAGACAGGAGCCTATCAGAAGTGTTCTCTAAGAAGCTCAACTCAGCAACGGTTCAAAACAGATGGTGAGACTCACAGCCAAACAATGGGCAAATCATAGGGAGTCTACTGGAGAAGTTAGCAGAAGGATAAAAGCAATTAGAGGTGAAAAGAGCTCCACTAGAAGACCAACAGAGTCAATTAACCAGGACCCAGAGGGGCCTGTGGAGTTTGAAGCCCCAATCAAGGACTATGCGTCAACTGGACCTCGGCACTCAACATAGATGTAGCAAATGGGCAGCTCAGGCTTCATGTGGGTCCACTAGTAAGGGGAGTGGGGACTGTATCTGACATGAACCCTTTTGCCTGCTTTTTGATCACTTCCCCCAAATTGGACTGCTGCAACTTGATGAGTTGGGGTGGGTAGGTAGGGCAGCTCCCCTTTTCTGAGAAATAAGAAAGAGAAAATGGGGTAAGGAGCGTGGGACTAGGAAGACATAAGGGAGAGGACAACCACTGAGATGTAAAATGACTAAATATTTTATTTTAAAAAAGAAGTATTGGAAGGGAAAATTTTAAAAATTGGAAGAAGGAGATTAATTATGGTAACAATTCCAATTACGTGGTAGGGAGATAAATACAAAAGGAGGAAGAAGTGTAAAATAACAAGGTTGTCTGACAGTCTTGAGAAGTCATAGTATTATCTATCTACAAAAATAAAATTCAATACATAAAAGCATTAAATGAAATGTTCCCACCTAGACTAACAGTGATCCTATCAATGACCATGCACTACCTAAAAAAAGTCCCAACACCAGGCATGATAATCCCTGCATTTAAGTACTGATTGGTATATGTTGTGCAAGAAACTTAAAATAGAAGCTAGTGTCATTGCTGTGGGCTTCTTCATACAGGTGGAAGGGAAGTCGCTCTTGCTGATAACAACATGTACTTCAGATACAGGATCCAGAAGACGCAAACTGAACCTGACCTGAATATCTCCTTCATGATTCCAGAAGTTTCCATGGTACCTTCCCAGGATGGAAGCAAACTATAGAACCAACCTAAGAAGCCTATGAACCACAGCAGTGACCAGCACTGCACAATAATCCCAAGACTGCAATAGAAACACACTGGCATCACCAACAGCTCTTTAATTGGAAAAAGGGGCTGCTCGACAAGATGGAAACTATGCCGGGTATCAGAACCTAACCCTGAGCTAGTAATTTCATACATACTAGAGGACATACAAAAGCCATATTACTAAGCCAACATAAATCCTAACTACATAGTAAATATTTATTCTTGTACACAGAATATTTTCACACCATATCAAATAAGTTTCTCTCTGCAGTAGAGACCATTAGAGAAAACCACCACCTGTCAAAATGTAGATCACAAGTTACTGTGGTTCACATTCCCAACTTGTACACTCATTGACAACACTTCCCGCTCTTAAAGCTCAGGAATCATTGCGGAGGAGTTGAAGAATGATTTAAGATGCAGAGAAATGGGGAATTTGTGTATCCTAGAATGTCAGAGAGGTAATACCCAGGAATTCCCATTATCATTGCTTCCTAAATAAACCTAAACAAGAATGACAGCAATGACCAGGCTAACGTTGGGTGAAGAAGGCCCAGCAGGCCTCAATTGTAGACAAAGACCTTCAGACAACTGGAAATGCTAAGACTGGAAAAAACTGCCTTCCCCAGGAAAGAGCACACCAATTGCTTATCCAATTCTGAGTGGTCACTTGTGAGATCATATACAGACAGGTAATTTTATACAGAGGTGGATGGTTGTATTTAAGTGTTTGGACTGCAAAGAGAAAGAGGCTGTGAGCTTTAACGGGATCTAGAGAGGGGTTGAAGGAAGAAAGCAAAGGGAAGGAATTATATATGTATATTATAAATACAAAACTAAACAGGTGGAGGATTAGTGCAATCAATATGCATCTTATTCATGAAAGAAACTGACAAAGAAAACAATTAAAAGGAACTGAATGAATGTACTGGTGACAATAGACACGCATAGCTTAAAAATATGTGTGACAGAATAACGTGGTTCTTTTGATTACTTGTTTGAAGCAGTGTTTTATGTAAACATCTACTCCAGTACTTGATTTATATAGACAGTGCTAGCCTTGAGCTTTTTAATCTCCAATCCTATATGCAAAGTGAGAAAGGATTACAAGCCTGTTGGCAGTATGCCTGGTTTTTTTAACATGTTTATATACAACACATCACAGAGTCATGTTCTATGGATAGAGATACATATATGAGTACTAATGGTGTTAGAAGAAATGAGAAAGTTTGGACTAATCACAAATCTTACCTGAAAAGTCCAGACATTTGAATTTAATATGCTATCTCATTCTGTTGTAGCAAAAGGGTTTAATCAAGGGAATAAGGTGCTGAAAGGGGTGTTTGAAAGTATTAGTCTAGGAATAGTGTAGATATTTCTTGTATGATAAATGCGAATATAAAAGAGAGAGATTGGAAAATCTTGTCATGGTAGGTCAAATAGCCAGAATACAATGAACCTCAGAGTCATTAACAAGGAAATATTGAAAGAAATCTGATAGAAGATTAAGCAGTGGCAGAAGTCAAATTAATTCTAACATCATGACCCAAATATATTAAAAAGAATGTTAAGAATGTTGATAGAATTGTGAATTTAGAAAGCTGAGCAGTCTGAGAGGGCAGATGTGAAGCAAGGCATCTGAACAGCTGGTGTTGTTTTGTTTTGTTTTGTTTTGTTTCGTTTTAAGTGATGACAAAGAAACATTCTCACAATGCATCAACGCATTGCTGAATTCAGGGAGGCAGAGATGTGGAGAGCAGAGAAGCAGTCGTGGCAAACAGACCTGCATGCTGCACAGTCCAACAAAGATGAATTGCTCCTTCTGAGCAACATCTGAGTTCACAAAGGTGGCCAAACCCTGCCAAGTTACTGCTGCAAACACGGAAACATTCAAAAATAAATTTAGTCATCAATAAAACTTCTCGGTAATATATGAGTATAATAAATAACTTTTTTTTCCTGATAAAGTCACAAGTTGATTAAGTTAAGTCATTGTAACGAGGCATCGGCATGTTAGAGCGTTCTCTCTTCTCTCTTTGGACACGATCTCTTTCCTTTCTGTGGATGATATAAAATGAAAGATTCGAGTTGAGAGGCACCACTCTCCTTTAAATTAAAGAATGGCTTAATGCACCAGCTGTCCATATTTATAAGAAACTCTTTTTTCAGTTGTGTTGAATTCTGCCCTAATCACTGGACAAGGCTTTTTCCTTCATAATGTAACTCCACACAGATCTCTCAACTTTCTCATCTCTATAGATGGTTTAACTCAAGAGATAGACGTGTATATAAATGTCTTGTACTTTTAAAGAGCAGAATCCCTTAATTTAAGTATAAGAGGAGTGTCTTATTCTAATCATTACCTGTAAAAAAAAAAATACCATGAATCATTGTCTCATAAATTCATTTGTTTCTCATAGTTCCTGAGACTGATAATATAAAGTAATGTTGCAGGAGAGCTATTTTCTAATCCAATACCACCTCCTTACAGATGTCATATTGTGTTCCCCGTGCCACTGTGGTACCGAATCAAGGGCGAGGGACTGTGGATTTAACACACACACACACACACACACACACACACACACACACACACACACACTAACACTGCAGGTCCTTCATGCTAATAGAGCAGCAGCAGTGGCAGCAACAGCTTCAACTTATTCAGTGTTCAAAGAGCCTTCTTATAGGCAGCAAAACAGGAATGCCACTCGCAGGTGAAATCCCTCAAGAGGTGATTGCACACATGAGGAAAAGTCTCGAGGAGGGGTAGGGTGCGTTCTCAGAGGTGATTGCACACAGGAGCAGTAAACATAACTAGCTAACCAACATAAACACAAACACAGAAGAGAAGCTGCTAGAAACAGGACGTGAAACAGTAAGACAGGCAGGCAGCCCAGTCGGGCCTGGTTCCTACATCATATAGTCTTTTTGTCCATGTAAAACATATAGAGCAAAGCCAATCTCTTGCATATCTTTAGCAAAGATATGGACTCCATCACAAATGTTCCAAAAAAACCACAGATAATCACTTTCCAAAGATCTCACCTCCTAATAACAGAGCATTGTCGGTTAGGATTTCAACACATAATCTTGGGAGAAAAAATTACATGTAGAAAATACCACACTGCACCCACTGAGTGTTTACCAAGTATCCATGGCCCTTGCTCTCAGGACCTGCATGAGGTTTCTCCCTTACGTGAAATGCATCACTCTTCACACTTTATCCAGATATTTGCTTCTTTTTTCTTCTATTGTTTCAGACGGTTATCCCTGCAAAGATATAATTTTATCACATAGAATTTTGGCCTTTTTTAAACTTCATTTTTTGTCTAAAGGAAAATGCCGAAATAATAAGATAAAGGAAATGGTTACTGAAATGGTATGGCCAATTTTAATATAACTTCTGGTATGATGGACAAAAATTTGTCTGATTAAAAAAATAAAGGAATTCAAACAGGCTTCAAAACATAAACTCATATGTATAAAAAGTAAATAAAAACCATGCTTTTTTCATGGGGGTGATTTAATTTTATATTTTCAGAATTTCATGGATCCTGTATTTACATCCTTTCAGCTACCCCTACTTTCTAACTCTTCCTGTGTCCCCGCACTTCTTTTAAGATTTATTCTCTCTTATTCTTTAATTATTACTGCTTAACAAATACATATCTACAATTAAATGGGTAAATTTAAACTTATAAAGTAAAACCACATGTCACTGATAAAGAAACCAACCACAGTAATAGTTGACTTTTCAAAGCAAACTTGCAAAGCCAGCAGACCTTGAAGTAACATACTTTAAGATATAAAGGACATGCACAGCTAAAGAAACAATCACCCATTTAAAAGGAATCCTACAGAGTGGGGGAGAATCATAGCCAGATATACATCTGACAGGGAATCAGTATCCAGAAGATATGAAGAACTCAAAAACAAGCCCAAAGAACAAAACAAACAAACAAATGACTCATTCAAAATTGGGCTTGCCATCTGGACAAAGCTGATAAACACCTTCAGCAAAGTATAACTGCCTAGGCTGGGTGTGGTGGCAAATGCCTTTAATCCCAGCTACTTTCGAGGCAGAGGCAGGCAGGCAGACCTCTGTGACAAAAGTGAGTACAGATTAGCTTGGGCTGCACACAGAAACTCTATATTGAAAGGCCAAAAAACAAAACAAAATAAAAACTTAAGTGCCTTCCTATTCATTTAAGTATAAATCTGTGTAGGCAAAATTATCTAATAAGAATTTCTATAAAGTGAAAACTGGTTGGAAATACAGTCACATAATAAGCCCTTTGATGAGTATAGCCACTTCATAGGATTTATACTTTTGGATTGGAAAGGATGCATTTAATATTTCATTTTCAAATGTACTACAATATACATTTTAATTATTATAATTACTTTCTCAAGATAAATAACACGTAGAGAAAACAGTTGCATATTCCTAGGAAATGGAGAGAAAACATTGAATAACCTTATTTGTTGCTAGTTAGAAAAGAGTCACCACATATGAATTTAATTAAGAAGACTCCTGCCCCATTTGCTACTCAGTGAGCTAGAACAGGTTTGGAGAAGCAACTGCAACTTTTCTGAATTAATGTTACATTTAAATTAATGCAGTTCATGTATAAGATGTGAAACTTCTCAGTAGCAATTTTTGTGTATGAGAAAATGCAGCATCATATTTGCTTTTGTATCCATTAAGGGACATTCAGCATTTTATTTCTTCTATGCAGAAGCAGGATGCGCTGCATAAAGTTAGCTGTTCACATGTTCTCAGTTCTCAGAAAGGCAGATATTGACTTCCTTTAATTAGAATATCATGACTTATAATAGAATGAAAAAGAATAACGTGTAGAAATAATATTGTATTTTATTTTAAATTTGTTAGAAAATTTTACATCTTTACAGTGAAATAGAGTCAGATTTATCAACCCATAAATACTATTTCCCCAAAAAAACTTCCACCTTTCAATTTCCTATCTTTTTCTCCTTTTTAATACCTCACTCATTCCAGTTAGAGATGCTTTTTATATGCATGGGTGAAGAGCCTTTCGCCAAAACATATGCAACCTGCTAGTGGCCATGCTCGCAAAGAATGACTGGTTTTGGCTACTTAGTGAAAGGGAGGGAACTCTTTATAGCCACCCTGGCAAGACTCAGGGAGCATGGCAGGACAAGATGCATAAAGAAGGTAAAATACAGTGGGTCACAAGCTGTGGTTCAAAAGTTCTTGAACTCATATAAGCTTTGATTACCTTAACAAGACATACAGAAGATCAAACCAAGCAAAATGCCTGTATATGATATACACAGTCTCTTTAAGCTCTTCAATGTATAACCAGTGACAACACACAATATATTTCTTAAAATAATCATCAGTTTTTAAAATTTGTTTTTCATCTAAGAAAACAACTTTATGATACAATTAAGGTTAGCTAGTAAGCTGAGGATTAAGACAACTTTAATAATCCAGAAAAGGCAAATTCATTTCCAAGTTAGATAAAATGTTTTTATTCACAATAGCATAAAAAACCATTTAACCGATGAAGACTATCGACATGCAAGTATGTGAGTTGGCACATTTGCTGGCTGCTCGATGTGTTGCTTCAACGGTGATAAATGAGATCAGTTTGCCATCTATGTGACAGACATCTGGTCCCCAAGACCCTTCCATGATTATGCAAAACATTTAGTCCTTCAATAGAGACATTGTTGCTGTTTTATCACTTGTGATAATCTGGTTATTTTGGTACAGTTTGTACAGATGGATCAAAAATTGGTATCTCTATACAGTCTTCATGAAAATAACTTAATTATGTTGTTCTGTGATTTGGAAAATACAAGGAAAATATTATTTACTGATTCTTGTTTGTTTTAAAATTTTTACCTCCATATGTGCTTCGGTCATTTGCTCATTTTTCATTTACTCAAAATATATGAAGCAGCCAAAATGGGTTAGAAAGTTTAGTAAGTTGTACGTCTTCCCTTCCTTCCTCCTTCACATGCACTGCTTTCCCCAGAACCTCCATACTCATTCGTAACTTCAGTTCTAGGACCTGATGCTCTCTTTGTACCTTTGCAGGCACCAGCCATGTATGTGGTGCCTATGTGAATTCATGCAGAAAAACACTCAGAGCATAAGATAAAAATGAAGAAATCTTTCAAATAGCATTTGGCTTAGAAGTACATGCTAAGTCAATATAATTTTATTTTCTAAAAGTGTTCTCCATAACTAAGCAAATTTCTATTATTACTCTCCTATATAGCCAATATATGACTAATTAACATGTTACATATAGTCTTCCATATGTTTAGTACTGAGTTTTTAAAATTTTTTATTAATTTATTCTTGTTACATCTCAATGGTTGTCCCATCCCTTGTATCCTCCCATTCCTCCCTCCCTCCCATTTTCCCCTTATTCCCCTCCCCTATGACTGTGACTGAGGGGGACCTCCTCCCCCTGTATATGCTCATAGGGTATCAAGGCTCTTCTTGGTAACCTGCTATCCTTCCCACAGGTGGTAAACTTTAAACCCCTACCCAGATCTAGCCAATAGACAGAACATTCTCCACAGTTGAGTGGAGAGTGGGGTATGACTTTCATATGAACTCTGGTGCCTCATAGTACGGAGTTTTATAAATTTGCCTTTTCTTTCTATACTACTCTAAATGAATATTTTATGGAACACTAAACTATCTTATCTCTCCAGTATTCTCACATTTTTCTATTTGCTCACAATATTAGTACTAAAATATTTTAGTACAATTAATTTTGAAATTTTAAATTTATTTTTATATTTAAGAACTTCATGTGAATAACTATGTGTACACCATGCCAACACCTTTCTCTCTGCCCTAACACGATTCATGTTTTCTTAGCCATTCCTTCTAAAATAAAAGGCCTCTTATGTTTAATTTCATATACATATGAAATTAATATATATGGGTTTATAAATATCATCTGTAATGCTGCTGGTATGTATATGTGCTTAATGTTGGCTACTTGGAATTAGAAAAACTATCTGAGGGATCATCCTTTGCAGAAACTGAATCTCCCTCTCTCTGGAGCCATTAATTGCTTTCAGCACTTCTTCCAGAAGTGGGGTTTTATGAGATGTTGGCAAGTCAACTGGTGTTGCCATTATGCAAATATTTTATGTGACCTTATTGTTGAGATTTTGATGGTTCAGTTCCTCATATATAGAGGAATCATGTTACATCAGACACCTGGTCCTTAAACTTTTTCTGTCCCTTCCTCTTTAGTGTTTCCCGATGCTTAGATATAAATATTATGCTGTAGAGACATTAGCTGGAAATGAACAACATATGACTGGCTGTAGATTTCTGTACTGGTCCCTCTCTGCTGCAGAAAGAAGGCTCTTTGATGGAGGGTGAGAGATTCACCTACCTGGGTGTATAAGGATAAGTATTTAGAATCAATTAGAAATTCTGTTGGTTTAGAGAAACGGTAGCAGTGGATTATCCCGTAGCGCCCATTACCCACTAGGCAGAGGTGGTTGATAGGGTTATAGTATCAAGCATGAATTCCTCTCTTTTGAGTGGACCTTAAGTCCAAGGAGGGAGCAGTTGGTTATTATCACACCATGGAGAATATCTTACCACTCTGGTCATTGCTGTGGTTTTTTACAGCAAGGGATCTCAGACTGTGAAGTAGCTGAAAAAGCATCTCTTGTCTTATGTTTTCTACACTAACCATTTTCATTGTCAGGCGCATAGGGACAAAGAAACATGGACAGTAAATGGTCTTTTATAAATGATTCCTTCATCCTATTATCTAAGGATCACTGATGTTTTTTATGATCATACTATACGCAGGACCTGATCTAGACATTGTTGTACAAATTTTTTAAACTAACAAAAAGAATGATTTGAGAATGTTTATTAGTAAAACTGCATTTGTTGATGCAAGGAGAATATAGTTTAATTCATGTCTAAATATTGTACACTACCTACTTTTGCCAACAAAGACAACACAAAATAGAAGTATAGTACATCTGTTAAGATGATGTCAATGTTGTGATATGCACCAGAAAACGCTTGTAGGATAAGTAAAATCTTAATCAAATGATATATGAAATGAGCAGTAGTAAAATACCTATTAACATATAAGTGTGTTTATTTTAAAGATAAATAATTATATGGACTACTCAGCACCTCATGGCTTTTCTTTAAGTATTGTGTTTAATATTTTAGTGAAAATATACTACCATTTATTGTAATTTAAACAATCAACATTAAATTTCTCAAATATCACATGAGTATAAGGTAGTGGACAAAGAAGAAAGAATCAAAATACTAAGGAGAAAAGAATTCTTTGTTTTCTAATTGTCTCATTCTCTCTCTCAGAAGAATTAGTGGTCAGTCCTGAAATCATAGAAATACAAGCAATAACAAAATATCTGAGCTGGACATGTTATATATTTATACATATAAATGTAACAATAATAATAATCAATGAAAAAGAGGGCATGAATTTGAAAAGAAGCAAGAGGTGAAATATGGGAGAGCTGAAGGTATAAAACATGAAATCGATTGGAATGGGGAAAGGGGAGTAAGAAACTGCTATAAGATTTTAATTAAAACAGAAAATAAAAATAGAATTTATTCTGTGTTTTGTAACTATAATCTTAGGTAGCACCTAATTTTCCCAAACTCCTTCTATAAGGAAATATATTCAGATGCATTGCTGAGAGTCTCTTTCACATAACCACAGATGCTCAAATGAGGATATTGACAGGTGTTTTGCTCAGAGGGCAGCATTTTACAACATAGAAACAGACAGGTGCTTTTGGATTTGTATTAATTTCATTACTAGCAATGAATGGCTAATATAGCAATTGTCCACATTTTGTTTTTCGTTTTGTTTTGTATTGTTTTTTTGTTTTGTTTTATTTTTCATAGTCCTAACTACAGTGTAACTTGGCATGACTGGTTGGTAAGCAGTGAACATTACTAATTTTTCTAACTTTCCAGTTATCTTATCTAAGGTCTTATTGCTGTAGAGAGACACCATTACCAAGGCAACTCTTATAAAGGAAAGCATTTAATTGAGGCTAGCTTACAGATTCAGAGGTTTAGTCCATTACCGTCTTGGCAGGACACAGGGCAGCATCCAGGCAGACATAGTGCTGGAGGATCTGAAACTTCTACATCTTGATCTGCCAGCAGCCAAAAAGAGACTGTACTTCTTCCTGGGTGACACCTGAGCATAGGAGACCTCAAGTCCTACCCCCTCCCCAGTGACACACTTCCTTCAACAAGGCCTAACTCCTAATAGTGCCACTCCCCATCGGCCAAGAATTCAAACACAGGAGTGAGCCAAACCTATTCAAATGACCACACCAGCATTTAGTCACTTTAATTTGTATGACCATGCTTTATATGACTGCTTAGAAGGAAGGCTGGGGTTGGTTATACATGCTTATGGACCATAAGGAACAAACTCAACTAACATGAAAAGAAATAAAAGAATATAAAGTGATATAATAACAAGTATAAAACATGCAACACATGTGGAATGGCATAGCATATCGGCTCTGGTGACCTTTATATATACAAGACTATTTTATAAAATAGTAAAACTATAATATAATACATACTTAAGACTAACATATTAAGAATCAGTTACTGCATACTGCACAAATTATAATGGGCAGCAGTTGTTTCTACATAAGCAGTACAACAGGGTAGCCTTGATCAGCATTAAGAAAAACACATGGTTAATGTGTACACTATCATGGCACAGTAGCTACAGCATATCTATGGAATAAGAATACTTCAGCTGTAGCTTCATAATAATTATATGAGACTCTGATGCCTATATGCAGTCCCTCATTGATGAAGGTGTCCTTACTGTATTTAAAAACATAATTTAAATTATCTCTGAAAAATAGCACTTGATGGAAAACATAAGAAACAACAGGGTCCTACAAACATCATGTTAGTATCTGAGAAACTATGGCCAAAATTTCATTTACATTAAGTACATTAAATATATAAATACCCATTAACTGATTGTTGTAACAAATGAGTTTTGAAGCTTAGAAAACTTAGGAAAATATCCAACAGCCAATTAAGAATGGGGAAAATATGAATAAGGCTGCTATGAACAAGGCTGAGCAAATGTTCTTCTTGTGTGCTGGAGCCCCATTTCTCAATTGGGTTATTTGGTTTGATGGTGTTTAATTTCTTGAGTTCTTTATATATTTTGGATATTAGACCTTTGTCAGATGTAGGGTTGGTGAAGATCTTTTCCCAGTCTGTATGCCTCCTATTGGGACTCTAGATGAGAGAAGCAAGGGAGAATGGAGAAACAGAAAGATCCAGAGGTTCCTAGAAACCTACAAGTGGAACATTATGATGGGTAGGTCTGGGCCCAGTGGTTCTGATCAAACTATGGCACCAGCGAAGGACAATACGTGCAGTAAACTTCAAATCCCTACCCAGATCTAGGGACTGACTTTCACAAGAACTCTGGTGCCCCATATTTGACCACGTCCCTAGATACAGAGGCCTGGGGGCACTCAGAGGAAGGATAGCAGGCTACCAAGAAAAGACTTGATACCCTATGAGCATATACAGGGGGAGGAGGTCTCCCTCAGTCACGGTCATAGGGGAGGGAAGTAAGGGGAAAATGGGAGGGAGGGAGGAATGGGAAGATACAAGGGATGGGATAACTATTGAGATGTAATATGAATAAATTAATTTAAAAAAATTAAATAATGTTATTTTTACAACACTTGAGTTTGGCTGTATATTTACTAATATATTAAATTCTGTTGTTTTAATTCATATTTTATTATGAATTTTGAGGATCTCATATATTCTATTTTTATCATATTCTCTCCTCTGCTCTAATATCAATACAACTTTGTTTCCTCGTTTTTGAAAACAACTTATCAAGTCCCATTATTATTAGCTTTATAATCTTGAATATGTGTCCATCCATTGTAATATTGTAATACTATATTATATCTACATATATATATAAAATATTCTACACTTTAATGACTCATACGTTAACAATATTTTTCAATGAAAGATATCACAAACTATGGGGACAAAAAAACATAACTTCTTCCTTAAATCTGTAGCATATTTCTAAATTACATGTAAATATTGGTTTTAATTAAAACAGGACTTCATACAAAAACTGTTTATAGAGTTGGAAAGATAAGGAAAATTATGATAATGTAAAATGCTTAAGCAGTATGAATGATCCAAAATATGAAATTTTTGATTCACTTAAGTGGGAGCAGAAATTTGATTCTGAAGAGCTTTATTTCCAGTTTTGCTCAACGTACTCTATGCTTCTCATAGAGTGTGAAAGAGCAATGAATCTTTTTGTGCTGCTAATTGTTTCAAATTGTTCACTTTAATAAACATCTCTTTTTTGTTTCAGCCACATAGCATTTATTGTCTACATATACATCTATGCTACACTTGCACAATTATTATAATAATGTGACAAGATATTCAGAAGTGTGTAATGATTTCAGTGTCAACTGACTGACTCACATACCCATGGATGGGTGGATATTCTTTCCACTGTATTTGGTGCCACCCTCCAGGGTGTTTCGTTTGCATGGATGAAATATTTTCACATTTGTTTTATGCATTTTATCTGTGAAGAAACAATTAAGGGAGGGAATTTTAGACTAAGTGCAGTAGTATGTTTTGCTCTGTCTAACTCCTATCAGGGAGAACTAAAGTATCTTTCCTGAGCTTTCATGAGAGCCTGGCATTTCACCAAGAGTCAGCACACCCAGCTACTGTATGATACCAGGAATAATATTGAGGGACAGACCTTGAAACCCTACAGGGTCCCTAAAATTTTCTATTGCTTATAGTGTTTCCCATAATATAGCTGTTAATTATTATCTTGAAATGTGTAAAGGCTTTATCTACACATCAGAACGTACTATTCTCTGCTGATGATATCACTTAACATTGGGGAGATAAGGACATGAACAACATAAAATTCAGAAATAAATCACAGAGACTTCACATGGGATTTATGTAATACAATTTCTAAAAGACTATAATTCATGAGGGGAACTTTGTTTATCAGGCAATATAACTACACAGAACTAGTAAAACAGAACACTCGCTGTTTCAAAGAACATGCCTCAGAATGCAAATTATTTTAAAAAATGGAGATAATACTTTTCTGGAAGATTAATGGTAACCCTAGCTTCAAAATAAAGAAAAATAAAAACAAGCAAAAGGTAGCATGTCAAGGATAGTTTTTGTGAACATATTGCCTTCAGGGGTTTCATATACTGGGCTTCATGTGGCACTAACCGACTGGACTGATACTGCCATGCTATTACATAACATCAACTTCTTATTTACTGCAATTTACTTTTTTCAAATTCCTAAATAAAATATCTTTTCTGGAAAAGATCGGCATGTTGTTCTCTTAATATATATTTGTATTTTGTTTTAAGAATTCCTAGACCATTAGGTGAAATATTCACGAGCAGACAGCTGATATTACTGATTTTGTATTATTTAATATTCCCGAGTATTTATTTAATTAGGATATTTTGAAATTTATTCCATATCTTTTGGTGAAACAAGTTTAAAATATAGATACATTTTTTATTCTAATACATTGACACTGTGTTCTTACACCCATATCAGAATGCCACACAGAACAAGGAGGCACATGCAACTCCTCTAGTATGCTACTTCCTGAGGTATCCCACTGACAGCTCATCTTTCTTTCCTGAGCTTGAGACCTCAGTATATGTTATTCTCTTAGGTCATTTTACTTCCCTAAGAACTGCTATTTTTCCCCAGCCCTAAAGGTGTGAGAAATACAAGTGTTATGAGCTTAATTAGAGCATCTTGCCAATCTGAGAACAGCAGTCCCCACAATACCTCCATACCACAACAATACAAGGCAGAAGCAGCAGGCACAACAGTGGAAGGCCAGCTTCTACTTCATCTCTCTCACAGAGTGGGGCCAGGAAAACGTCAGGAGCGTCTTGCACACATGTAAAGTGTCTTCTCATGGCCAGAAGCCAGAGAAATTCAGAGTCAAAGAGATGCTGGAGGAGGAATGCAGGGATTCAGAAAGGCATGCCTATGATCATGTTACAGAGACCACCTCAGGATCCCTGAGCAAGGAATTTAGCAAAATCCAACTGACGTACTCCTGACTCAACACTCAGGTGTGTAGGATACCAGTTCCTATGTAAAATTTCAAGAAAATGTTAATTATGAAAGTATTGAGATGCCATCTTAGAAAAGTCTGAATGGTTAAGATAAAAAGAATAAAAGACGGCAGATGCTGGCATGGCAATGCAAAAATGGAAACACTTATTCACTGTTGATCGGGAAGCAGATTGGTGCAGTCACTGTGGAGATCAGTTTGGAGGTTATTCGTAAAGCTGAAAATAGACCCCACTCTTGAGATACCTGAGCATCCATATTTACTCTATTTTACTATATATTACTATATCCACAATAACCAGGAAATGGAAACAAATGAGTTTTCCATAAACTAATGAATGGTTATTGTAAGCATCTGCTCTAACTTACTGGGCCAAGATCACCTGATATGATTTTGAAGAATTCAATCAGGCTGGTTGTAAGTTTCCAGAACAACTGATGCGGTGACAATTTTATTGAGAGAAATCAGACATTTATACCTTTGTCAGAAACATGACATAGTGGCAATTGTTGATCAATTCAGTTTTAGTAGTCAGGGTTCAGTGGCATTTGCAAGCTATATAGGGTACACAAGATTAATGTCGAAGACCAATTGTCTTGTCAAGTTTTTATACTCTGTTGACTACTAATGAACATACTAAAGCGTAATGAAGCTGAAATGCTTCACTAACTGTGTGAATACATCAGTATCCCAGGAACTGGAAAGCGTTTTGTGCCCCAGGAACCATAATCTCCCTGAAAACCCTATGACACATGTCTCTCAAGACAGCTAGACCAAGTCAACTCCAGGGTTCCCTGTAAAGTGTTTTTACACAATGGAATCTTACATGGCAATATTGACAAGTAATTGGGTAGAGGTAGTAACATTCATTATAGGTGAGGTAACACACATGTAGAAAAACAGACATCACAAGTTTCTTCTCATTTGTTCATATTAATGTTGAAGCGTTATATATAAATGTTGCATTTGGAATACCCACTGAGGACAGAAATTTACCACAGGGCTGAGATTAGGGTGGGGAGAGAGAACACACTGGTATAAAATGTTCAAGAGGGAATAATAGAACAGCCAGGATTAAACTGGTTCTGGGCAGGGAAGGCCAGAGCAGAGGAGAAAATACCAGGAATAAAACTAACACTGAAAACCTTTCAAAAGAGTTATTTGGAAAATTATTGCTATGGGTGAGTTGAGGTATGAGGGAGAATATAATCAATACATGTTGTATGAAATTCTTAAGGAATTCTTTTTAAAATTATATATATATGGACAGTTTGGGGGCGACAGAATTTGACTCAGTGGTTAAAAGTACTTGATGCTCTTTCAGATGGCACAGATTCAGCATCCAAAGACCACATGTTAGCACATAGCTTTCTGCGCTACAACTTCAGGGAATCTAATACCTTACTAGGCAATAGGCACGCACATTGTACAGATACATACAAAGGCAAAACTATCATACATATAGAAATCAAATAAATCTTTTTGAAAGGATAATTTTAGCAATATGTTAGGATAGGTTCCTGATATGGGTGGAGAGATTTTCAGCATGATTGATTTGAAATAATTCATACGTTCTCTCTGTTAACAGCATTGCATCATTACTCTCTCAAATGGTAAGATACCATTATGGGCACTCCATAGTCCTTCCACACCTGAGCTACTACATCTCAGCCAGGTTTTTTGCATTTAACAGGTCATAACTGTCACTTACATATATTACAATTTACTTGGTTATTGATGTAGAGGTAATGAAAGAAGGAATTTATTGTCAGGGGCAAAAGAGTCATTAATGAACATAGTTCCTAAACCAGGCCAGAGCACTGTAATATTTTGCCCCTACAACAAAAGATAGGCAACAGGTTTTTCTTTTCCTCATTTAAATGGCCCAGAAGACTCTGAACTGCAAAAGCCTTCGATTTTTCATGTCACAGACTTTTCTTTTGTTTGCAGTTGTCAGGCTGATCTAACAAAGTCTTTATTTTACTAGTTAAGATAAGCAAGCTGAGGCTTTATAATTGCAATGGCTGGGGGAATTGCAGTTCTTCAAATCATAACATTGGACATAACCTGAGATGGTTCAGTTGGTGAAGTACTGGGCATGCACGCATGAATTCAGTGACCAGAAATAATGTTTAAAACAAATCAAAACAAAACAAAAAACAACGTTGGGCTCATGTTATGTTTCTAAAACCCAAAGCTATGAAGGTAGAGACAGGAGGGTGCATAGGCTGACCGCTCAGGCAGCCAGGCCAAATAGAAAACAATAAATAAATAAATAAATAAATAAATAAATAAACAAACAAACAAACAATAGATGTGATATCTAGCATTTCTGCTGAACACAAACACACACACACACACAGACAGACACACAGAGAGATATACAGAGACAGAGAGAGACAAACACAGAGACAAGGAGTCAGACACACAGAAAGAAATAGTGACAGAGACAGAGATAGAGACAGAAATAGAGAGAATCAAAACTTATTTTTTATTTAGTACAAACTAAATTTCCGTTGAAAAATGAAAATATTTTAAATTTTTTCCATGAAAAGATTTCTTATCTGTCGTATGTAGTAAACTGGTAGCTCATTGAATGAAGTCAGACATTATTTTTCTTCAAAATGATAAGAACAGTAAATAAAGTATAGGCAATTCCAACACTTCTATAATTGCTATTGCTGGAATGCGTTCTAAGTGCTAGGGGTATTGTGCAAATCACTGTTTCCTCATTTCACTTTCCATTGATTGCTGAGCCTATGCAATGTGGTCTTTCAGTTTGCATGTATTACCAGCCAATTTCCAGTCACCAATGGGACACATGCTGCCCTCTGGCTCATTTACATATTTCATTATAATAACTGCCTTGTTACCATCTAGATGTAGATTTCCTCAAAATTGAACTTTGATTAAAGCTTTGATATAGAAGCCATTCATCCAGTCCATAATTACAGAAAACTAAAGTAAGAAAATCAGGTGAGATAAAAAGGGAGGACACAGTCTGACTGTGTACAAGCTGAGCAGTAGCTTGGGCATCCTCTTAGAGCCTTGTACTCAACTCCACGCACTGACTTAAATATCTTGAAACAAAAATATGTTGTTCCAAAGGCACTAAATGTTTAGCAAGTGTAATATAATGCAACGATGGAACTTTATTTGAGCAGATGTGATGTGAGTGGAGCAGCGTACAGGCCCAATGCTCTTTACCACCTCATTCACACAGCCCTTACCCCATCACATTAGTGAAGACTGTCAATTCCGCTGGAGTCCAGTAAAAATGTAGGTCACACTCAATTCTGGAATAAAACAAAATAAACAACAGAATTGGAAATGTAAAGGGTATAGAGAGCCTATCAATCTCATTTGTAGATTAAAAAACTAACACAGATAAATGGTAACACGAGGCACAGAGGAGTAGGTAGATTAGGGAAAAAAGGTCCGAGGCCTTAAGAACTTTGTCAAAACTACACGTTTTTTAATAAACACATTATTTTAAATGTCAGTTTTCAGAAATTTCCTGTAATTCATCTGTAGTAATTAATTAGTTTTGGGCTAATTTATTAATAAACTAAATTGTGCACTTTGAAGGAATTCAAAAGAGATTTTCAACCTCATATACATAAAAGTTATTAATTAAAACTACATAATAGATCATTGAAGAAAATCCAAACCTATTTTCTCCACTACAATAATTTTTGATGATAACCATAATAAGGTCAGTAACTAGGTGTGAAGATAAGGGACATTTATTTACATGAAAAAGTTATTTTAACTAGAGCAGTAAAATAAGTACCAAGCTGAAGACCAAAATAATAAATATACATGATGTTTATTTTAAAGGAAAGATTCATTTTGAATTCTCAAAAAAAAAAAAAAAACACCCTAAAGTATTTTCAACAAATGTATTATGACTAAAAATTTTATCTCACAGTTAAACCCATTGCCTTTATGGAAGTAAATAAAGTTAGTCTATCTTGAGGAAGTAATCAAATTCAATAATATCAAGGAATGTCTTTTGAAGCCATTTTGTATGTTTAATATTTTCAAATAGTACCAACAGGAAGCTATGATATGTGTCAGTCCCTAAGTTGTCCTCTTGTCTCCAGGTAGTATTTGATTTTTAAGATAAAAATATTAGCTGAAATTAAATATTGTGTTTCATCTGTCAGACATTGTTCTGTAATTAATTCATAGAAATGATATAGTATCTGTTAAACTACAGCTTCCAAAAATATTTTAGTTCAGACAAGTTATGTGTAATACTGATCTAAAATATTTCCACTTTTACAAAATGGGAGGGTCACAATAGTATTACTTTTCTAAAAAGACAGAATGATTTTCTTTTTTTTCCTTTATTAATTTATTCTTGTTACATCTCAATGGTTATCCCTTCCCTTGTATCCTCCCATTCTTCCCTCCCTCCTCTTTTCCCCTTATTCCACTCCCCTATGACTTTTCCTGAGGGGGATTACCTCCCCCTGTATATGGAGCAGAATGATTTTCTTAATTTTATTTTTCACAATTAATGTTTTTTCTTTATATATATATTTTATTATAATTTATTTACATTACATCTCAATGTAATCCTCTTGATCTTATCTTCCTCTTCCCACTCTCCCTCCCTCTTCTGCCCTATTCCCCTCCCCTAGACCTCTGACTGGTATTGTCCTCCTCCCCCACCATCTGAACACAGACTATCAGTTCTCATCTGGATGGCCTGCATCCCTTTCTTCTGGGTTCCCACAAAGCTTCTCTGCCAAGGAATACTTAATAAAATGCTAGGCAACTAAATCCAAGAACACATAAAAAATATCATTCACCATGACCAAGTAGGCTTCATGCCAGGCATGCAGGGGTGTTTCAATATACGAAAACCCATAAATTTAATCCATCACAAAAGCAAATTGAAAGAAAAAAACATATTATCTTGTCCTTAGATTACAAAAAAAGCATTTGAGAAAATCTAACACCCATTCATGTTTAAGGTATTGGAGAAAGAGAGCAGGCATATAAGGCATATACCTAAACATGATAAAGGCAATATACAGCAAGCCTACAGGCAATATCAAACTAAACAGACAGAAATTTAAATCAATTCCACTGAAATCAGGGAAAGACAAGGCTGTCCAGGTTGTATCTCTTAAATATAGTACTTGAAGTCTTAGCTAAAGTAATAAGATAACTAAAGGAGATCAAGTGGATACAAACTGAAAAGGAAGAAGTAAAACTGTTGCTATTTGCAGACGATGTAATAGTATACATAAATGACCACAAAAAAAATCTACCAAGAAACTACTACAACTGATGAACACCTTCAGCAAAGTTACTATGTACAAAATTACCTAAAAAAAAATCAGTAGCCCTCCTGTATACAAACGACAAACTGACTGAGAAAGAAATTAGAAAAGCTACACCCTTCACAATAGCCGCAAACAATATAAAGTATTTTGCTGAAACTCTAACCAAGCAAGTGAAAGACTTGTATGAAAAAAAACCCTTCACATCTCTAAAGACTGAAGACAATATCAGAAGATGAAAAGATCTCCCATGCTCATGGATTGGGAGAATCAACATAGTAATAATGGCCATCTTACCAAAAGCAATTTACAGATTCAATGAAATTCCCATCAAAATTCCTACACAATTCTTAATTTTATGTTTAAAAATTTATTTGCTTTACATCTCAGTTGTAGTCCCCTCCACCACTTCCTCCTGGCCCCATCTTATTCCCATGCCCTAGTCATCAGAGAGGGAGAGACCTCCCTACCAGCTGATGTTAACTCCAGCCAACCCAGTCTCATCAGGACTACCTGCATCTTCTTCCTCTGTGGCATGGTAAGGCACCCCACCAGGAGGAAGTATTCAAAGTGCAGGCAGAAGAGTCCACTACAGGGACAGGCCCTGCTTCCCTTAATAGTGGTCACATATGGAGACTGAGCTGCCTATAGGCTCTTGCTACATCTGAATGGGGGACCTAGGTCTTCTCCATGCATGTTCCTTGTTTGGTGCATTAGTCTATGCTAAAGGCCCTGTGGCCAGATTTGTTGGGTCTGTTAGTCTTTGTGTGGAGTGCCTGTCCCCTATAAGTCCTTCCATCCCTGCACTCATCCATAGGACTTGCTGTACTCTGCCCAAAGTTTGGCTGTGAGACTCATTTTCTGTTTTGGTCCCCCACTGGGTGGAGTCTTTCAGAGAACAATTGTGATAGGCTCCTGTCTTTTTCCCCTCTCTTCAACTGCTTCAAGTGTCTATTCTACTTTCTCTTCTAAATGAGAATTAAACATCATTGCTAGGGTCTTCCTTGTTATTTAGCATCTTTTGGTCTGTGGATTGTATTATGACTATCCTGTGTTTCATGGCTAATACCTGCTTATACGTGAGTATAATGGGTAGGAACTGAATAAATTGGAGTAATTGCCATTTAAATGATAATTAATAGTCTTTTAATTCTATTATAATCCATTCTTGTTTACTTAATTTCTTCTTCGTCTTCTTCTTCCTCTTCTCCTCCTCCTCCTCTTTTTCTTCATCCATCTTCCTTCTTTTTATATCCCTTTAGAGACAAACCAGTACTTGAAAGCCATCATTGGATCAGAATCACATGTACATGGATCTTGGTGGCCTAAAACTCATGGGAGTTCTGCCTCAAACTTGCAAGCATTGGAGTTATAGACATAAGCCCCCACGTCCTTTTATAAACTATTCCTGTAAATGTATTCAGGTCCTCCTATATAATTGTTGAGACTGGTGTATGATTTTTTTTTATTTTACGTGTATTGCATAAAGGGCTTAAGTGCTAATACAAAGTATTCAGTACATGTGTTTTGTGTGTACGTGTCTTTTATTGATCAGAAAATTGTTCCTTCCCAGAGAAGATGGCTTAAAAACGGCAATTACTAAATTAAGGTTTGATATCACTGTTTCTTTTGATGTTTTCATAATTTGCGTCATCTTGCATCATCTGGGTAAGGTTTGTCCTTGCATCACTTGTGATCTGGTGATGAGAGGTCTAGCATGAGATGTTCTACCTATATGTCTGTAAACTGCCAGCTCTGGGAGTATGCAAGCTTGGCTACGGCTGTCTTAGCATCTAAGTTGGGTTTCCCTTGCTATGGAAAGAACCAGAGGCACTGTGAGGGAGAGCAAGCCCTATCCAAGCCAGCCTTAGGCTTCTGCCTCCATGTCATTTCTTAACAGGACATAGTCAAAGGCAATGTTAATCAGGAACTTACTGGTGGTCAGTTGGCAAAACAAGAAGGATGTGGTTGGTGAATTGGAGAATGCTATGGCCAGGTCTGGAACCCAAGAATATAAATAAAACAAATGAATATCAATCTCTACTCCCCCTGCACATCCCTCATTTGGCTTACAATAATTTTAAGCATAACTATTGTTTTCTAAGGTAATTTGCAATGTATAATATATAATATAGTGCCAGGATAATTTCTTAATAAAGTTAAAATTAGTACAGTTGTGGTAGTTATTTTAGCTGTACAGAATGTATATAGCATTCTTTTGTAATTTTCAAATTGTTTTCCTCAGTGATAGCTTAGGCCATATATATTTTAAAATGTACCGAATGTTTATAATTGAACTACATTTCATTGTTATTGTTTCCATTTTCTTCCTCCTTGATTGCAGTGATAAAATGTCTGTACTTAATTTAAGTGCTGTGGACCATCATGCCAGTAACTGTGTAATGGAAACCACACATTAAGTAATGTGTGTGTGTGTGTGTGTGTGTGTGTGTGTGTGTGTGTGTGTGTGTGTGTGCACGCATGTGCACATGCACAAAATATCTACATTGGACATACTGACCATAAGGTTTCTATGAAGCACTTTGAGCTGAGTTTTCTGTGTTTGTGTTTTCTGTGCTGAGCTCCTGTAAAGGTTAGCAATTAGACTGCCAGTAATATTTAAGAGACTGTTATCTAATATTCAAAAACAAAACAAAGTCCTTTGTTACCATATTACTCCAACCTTGCTCAGAGTGCAATAACTTTATCTTAAATCATAGTATTTATTCAGTTAACATAAAATTACAAAGAATGTTTGATAACCATTTTGCTAGGTGAAGACTTTCACATTCTTAAAGTGCTTAGGAAGAATATGGATACCAGTTGCACCCGGCTTCATAACCTGACTTATAATAAACTTAATTGTGTGTGTGTTTCTGATTATATGTACATCATGTTCAAGCAGAACCATACATAAGTCAGAATAGATGTCCCATCATCTGTAAGTGGAGTTACAGATGATTATGATCTGACATATGGGTGCTAAGCACTCGATTCAGGTCCTCTGATTAAGCACTAGACCTTTGAAAAACTGATGCATCTTTTTAGTACCATAGCCTAATTTTTTAAGTGATATAAAAATTTATATTTACTTAGGTTGACTATTTACAAAACAAAACAAAACAAAAAGGTTAGCAAATTAAGCCGGGCTGTGGTGGCGCATGCCTTTAATCCCAGCACTTGGGAGGCAGAGGCAGGTGGATTTCTGTGAGTTCCAGGCCAGCCTGATCTACAAAGCGACTCCAGGATAGCCAAGGCTACACAGGGAAACACTGTCTTGAAAAAATTAAACAGAAAAAGAAGTTAGAAAATTAAAAATTAGTATACTGCTAAAGGCTCCAATATGGGGTCTGTCATATAAAAGTCTGAATTCTGTTTTTTACTTTTACTGTTTATATTTATAATAATGAAATATAATATATACATATTTCTTGCAAACCACCCTTTTGATACTATATTTCAAGAAGATAGCTAAGCAATTTGGCTCCTCTCGCCAATGTGTAGCTGTAACTCTTCTACCTTGTGACAGTAGTTGTAGTATCCTGAAATATTTCTTTCAAAGTCTTGCACTGTCTTCATTGTGCCGGACTGAACTTTCTAGATAGGCACAGGCATATAGAGCAGGAAAAGAAAAGAGGAGTGAATAATCAACCCAAATGGCACTGCCATTTCACTTGTGACCCAATCAAAAATGTTAAGTATAACACTTTCATGCTGAAGCCAATGTAAATATTCATTAATGCCACAGAGAATGCACATATTATCAAGACATCTGGATCAGTGATAATCAAGTGCATACGAGATTCATTTGCTCTCTTTCTTAAGAAATTCACAATGTATCACTGATCTTCTGGATTCACTGTAGTGTGCAGTGAAATGTGAACACATCATTTCTCTGGCAAAACACACTGTAAGATACTAATGCTAGAACAGAGGCAAAAGACTGTTATAAAGTTTTAGAGAATTACATGCAAGCTGTGGTTTCTTCAAGCATTGTGGTAACTGTAGATTCCTTTATGTATTGTGATTGAAATTGATTTTCCAAATAGAAATTCTGGTGAATATATTTCAGATATGTCTATTTGAAATCTTCGGATATTTACCATACCTGATACTAATTTGTGAGAAGTCAAAAGCAAGGGAGATAAATTTAAAAAAAAAACCTAGATCAGGATTGGTGCATTTATAGATATTGCTAAAGGTTATTGCATCTGTCTCTTTACCCATCTGTCCTGGTAATGTCTCTCATTGTACTGAGACTGCTTACAAGTCTGCTTTGATCTATACTCCAGACTTCTCTAATTAATCTCTCCATTTTGCACAGCTGCTTTTCTCTTCATTTGTATTTCCCCATGTAAATTTCTATGCCTTCTCAGTTGATGCTTATAACTATTTGTACATGCCTTCATTCTACTTAATAAAGCCTGAAGTAAAAAGTATATATATATATATATATATATATATATATATATATATATATATGTAGAAAAAGAGTTATATTTGGGTAATTATTACTGTAATTTTGAATTAAAGAATCGTACAAGATTTAAGCACCATGCCAAAGGACCTACAAGAAATAGCATAGCTTACTTTCAGAATAAGTTGTGTTCATAAGGAAAACATTATACTCCCAGTTTCAACATATTCAACATATTTCTGTATGTAATTTTGTTTCTTGATATCTCGGTGAGAATCAGCAGTGAAGCCAGGAATGCAGTGTGAAAGAAGAGAAATGTCTGTGGAGAAAGAAGAAGCATCTTCCAAGGAAAATAGAGTTAATATTTTATGTATTTTTCTCACATGTGCCAATAAATTTCAAAGTGCATCTTGAAACATTACATTCTAATGCCGTGCCTCGCTCGACCAGCAAGAAAGACACAACCATCAGTTCTTCTCTCAAGCGGTTTTATTCAGGCCTTTCTTCTTCTCTTCGGGGAAATCCCCCGAGCCAATCCCACACGCTCATTTATACCACCCAAACAGCCAATCACACCAAAACACGTCTCACGCGCTGATAGGCTCGCGAGCAGCGGGCCTTTTTCAAATAAGGGGTTGTTTGTTTAAATTGAGGCGGCTCCTGCTGCATGCCAGGTGCCATGTGGAGGCGGAGGTCCACAAAGGGCTCTGTGGCTCCCCACACTCTAAGAGTTTATCCAACATGTCATGATGCTATATTGTAAGTTATAATAAACTTCTATTTACTTTTCAAAACTTGACAGATAATTAAACCCATTATTTTTTAAGTGACCCAAACCAAAACGGAAAGAGTATAGAAAACAGTGTAAAGATATAAGAAAACAAAAACAAACAAAAGAAAAAGGTCAGGTGCATTGTTGTTGACATTATTTGAATTATAGTTTTGAAAATGTTTACAACACCAAACAAAATGTTGAAGAATGCCTCAATTATTTTATAATATGCACAAATTCTTTATATCCTGTTGTTCAGCTTATAATAGAATTTCCTACAAACCATTAGTTACACTAACTCCATACTATATTTGAAGTACTCTCATAACAAGTATGTATTTAATGCTGTGAATCTTCCTGAGGAACTCTCTATTAATGGTTTGCAAGCATCTTCAATGAATTTAGGGTACTGAGAGTTAAGGATACAAAAGAAAAAATTTCAAATTCTGGAAAGAACTCAGCAAGAATAACTGCTTACTCACTATTCTATTTGTATTTAGCATGAATTATTGATCATATTTATTTAGATAGTCTCACTGTGTGTAACCATGGATGGCCTTGAACTCAAGATATAAAACAGACTGGCCTTAAATTCAGAGTCCTGTTTCCCTCTGTCTCCCAAAAGTTGTGATTAAAGACCCACTGCGCCTAACTACGCACTGTATTTTAAATGACTATCTCAATGTGGAGTTGTTATTATTCTGCTAAATGGCCATGGTGTTCAACAGACTTGTAATGACTTATGAGTATAACCATAGATCCGTTGGTTAGCGCATCTGCCAAGTGTCTTCGGAGAAGCGAATTTTTCTTTCAGCAGCTAGCAATTAAGGCAACTACTATTCAAGGATCAGAGAATAATAGCTTGTATTATTCAGGCCTAAACGCTGTACCTGTATCACAACATTTACTCACAAGACTTAGGGATTTTTGAAGATGAAGAATAGAAAGTATGTAAGAGCCAGATGTGGTATGTGACGACAAGAAAACTGTGCTTTCTGGGCACGGGGGTGGGGGGTGGGGGGATGGGGTGGGGCGGAGAGCTGGATACATGAATTCACAGTATTTGAGACACCACGCATAAAACCTGCCAGAGCTCGAACCAGACAAACCCTCGATGGAATAGGGGAGGAGGCACTAAGACCCACAGCTACAGCAGGCGCCTAAAATAGGGCTGTTTATTTAAGCAGTGAAAAGAAAGCTTGGCTACTTACAAAATGCCACAGACATTTTTGCCCATGAGACATAATTTGATAATTAGGGAACAGCAAAATATATAAATTATGTATGTATACCCAATGCATTTATCATGGGAGACTTGCATTTACAATATTATGGCCTCTTGAAATATAATTTTAAAATGAATATGTTAATTCGATATCTTCCTTCATATACCAGAATACAGTAAATCAGGAGTTAGATTTTTCTGTGGTGGGATATGGTATTCCTAAACACCCATGCTTTTTTGCTCTGAAGTCAGTAAGAGGAATTTGAAAACTTGCTTAATATATATGAGGCATTTTTTATTCCTTTTAGTAATTTATAATTTATGTGTACTTGATTTAGACATTTACACACATAAATAAAATATACTTTATTCATTTAATGTTGTTAAATTTATCCTGTTTGTTTTCTTTGAACATATTATACTTTCAAATGATCAAACTTACATGAAGGCTGATAAATATAAATCAAGAGCAGTATATTTATATACATTAAATCTAAATAACCATTGACATGCAATATAATTTTGGATCATAAAATCAAAACTATTCATTTCGCTGCATATGCAGCATTACAAATTGTAAAAACTGATATTTATGTCATAGCTTTTATAAGAAATTTTTAATATTATAATATACAGCTCTCCCTCAAATATAAAGTTTCAGTTCTGTTCTCAGATATTTCCAGGTTTTCAGGACATTTTCCAAAGACTGAAATAATCACTCAAGAGGCATATTTTATTCTATACATATTGCTTTAAGTTGGACATGCATCCTGTAATGAATTATGTCTTTCTATTTCAAGGACCCCATGCTACTTTATTTTTACCCTTTTATTCACGTTACTTCTTTTGCAGTCCTGGTTTTACTGATGATTTTCTGTAAGTCTGACAGAAACCAAAGCTTCTTAAATTTAAGATCAGCATATAACTTAGAGACACTGCTTTCAAGAAGAAACATACTTTCAGCAAATTTCTAGGTTCTACAGTTTATTGCAAGAAATGTATCCCTCTCCTGCTATTCAAAGGCCTGAGACTAAGGAGTCAGGGCTCATCTTAGTGACAATATGAGTTTGTGAGACTCTCTGCAGGTGAAGGTAGAAGTCTCACTTCTCCGTATAACTGTTTTCAAGCTCGGTCCATTTCTCAGCAGGGTCATCACTCCAGCTGTCCTGGTGACTGCAGATTTTGTAAGGGGTGTTACATAGTCCTAAAGTAAAATACAGGCTTGACCTTTTCCTGATAACAAGCACAGGGAGGTCCTGGATATACCCCACCCTGTGCTGAAACCCTAGCCTCCAGCAAATGGTTCTTAATTATACCTGAGCACCATCCCTTCACATTTAGGATAATTAAGTACTGTTTTTCCTTTCTGTGATAAAGGGTCTATTACTGAAGAACTGTACTACTTTATATAAATGACGTATCTTGATACCCTTAGCCCTAGTGAGTTAGACACATTCACCCTCACTGCCCAGGGCTTATAAATTCCCAATTCACAACTAAAGTTGGCTTGATTCCTCACTCCACCATGACCATCCAAGGCTCTATTTGTTCTTGGACAGGGGTGATTGCGGCTGGATACCTGGCAATCAGGCAGCCATGGCAGAACTGCAGTTGTCGCCTCGGGGCACTGCTCATCCACTGTGGATTGCTCAGTGCTGACCATCGGGAAAGCACCTGCTGAGCCTGCATCTCAGCCTGTCTGTGAGCACATAGTGTGTGTGTGTGTGTGTGTGTGTGTGTGTGTGTGTGTGTGTGTGTGTCCCCTAAAAAATTGGTACACACTGCTGAATTTCCATGATACTGTTTGCATTAGTAAGAAACACAATTTGTGAGTGGTTCAGTTGACAGGTGAATGTTAGGATGTCAGAGTATTCAGAATAATTTCACTTAGTCATTCTTTTGGTAGTAATATATGAATAGCTGAAATCTTCCTGCCATGTTTGTACTATTAACCAAATGCCACTCATACACCTACACAAATGATGAAAAACGGGCTTTAGGAAAACGTCCATATCATTCTGAGGTGGCATCAGCTTGTAACCAGAAACTTTGGTGCAAGGAAAGACTGGCATAACTCCATTATATGGTAGTTCTTTTTAAGTTTGCCAAAGAAACCCCTGACCAATTTCTCCAATGCCTGGGATGATGTCTATTTCTACTAGCACTCAATCAAATTTTCCTTTTCCATGTAGGTCACTAAGATTTGCTGTTATCTATCCTCTTTACAATACCTATTTTGATTATGTTGGGTACAATCTGAGAAATATTTTACATTGCATTTCTTTGATGACTGGTGAGTTTGAACTTTTTTTGTATATTTAATAATCTTTTGTATTTCATCTTTTGACATTTTTCTATTAATTTTACTAGCCTGTTTATTGATTCAACTGTTTAGATGTTTGCCATTTATTTTGAAGTCCTTAAATATTACAGACCTTAGTCCTCCATTGGATTCTTTTTCTCATTCTGTAAACCTTCTTAATTAATTATTCACTTTGATTTGCAGAACCTTTGGAATTTCATGAGATTATACTTGTCATTTCTTCGAATTATTACCTGAGGTATTGAATAAAACAACCCATCAATATTTTTATGCAAAGATAGCCTAAAATGCAGCATGATTGCTTTGCAATCATGAGAAGTTGTTTTTCTGTTCACTGGTCATCAGTTTTCTTTCATTATGAGCTATAGCATTTCAATGCTATTTTATTTCAAAAGGCTGCCAAGGCAACAGAGTATAATAGATAATGGAGAAGAAAACTCTAGTACTTTAGGAGATATTAAAATCTTAAGAATGTTTATATTTGTGACATACTTTAAATTTAAATAAAATATGAAAATAAAAATGTGAACAAAGTCACCACAAGCTTTTGATTTGGTCCTTAATATTGTAATTTTAACTGTTATTGCACTTTTGCCAAATATTAGTTGAAACTCATGGGTGAAATAAAAAAACCCAAAATATTTTTGAAGTCCTTTGAACTCGGATGATAGTGAAGATTACTTTTTCATTAGAATAAACTCAGTTCAGCAATTAGTGACCAATGACATTGTTCAGGTCTCTCACAATTATACCTAAAACGTTACTCAGTATTCTGAAATTGATCAAAATAAATATTTTATTGGAAGATTTATAAGCATCCAGATTTTAGATAAATACTACATTTATGAATTTGTGTTGAGTAATACATAAGAAGTTATTGTTTTTCATATTCTTCTGAATATTAGTTATCTGGCTCTGGTTTGTTCCACATAACAGTTAGAATAATGGAAACAGAAAATATTTAAATGTAACATTCCAATCACTGTATGAGATCAGCTGCTTTTTGTTAAAATGGTATCAACTATAAACTTCTCATTTTTATCACAGTGTGATCAAGTAGTAAGTTTTTTTTTCAGGGCCAAAGTGTTAAATTGATTTGTTCCAATGTCATCAGCCTATAATGAAAAATGTTTTCTAGTCACGATCTGTGCCAGTATGTTGCAAACAGGGTTCGTAAAACTGTGGGGCTCTGATGCAGGTGACAAGCACTGCTTTTCCTTACAAGTTTTCATTCATCTTGGAAATGCTGGACTCTCCATTGCCTTTCAAAAGAAAAATGGGATTGTTTTGGTTAATATAAATATCATGAAAGGTAAATATGATAGAAGTATTTGTCTGTTGTGTTTATATTTACTAGAGGTTTTAAGATATTTCATGTTTGACAGAGCTTCTGCTATTAAATTACATTTTATGTAGAGAATCCACAGTATCACTATTTTGCATCTTGATACAAGGTATAAAGCACAACAATGGATTATTTCTTATGTACTGTGTTTTCCTAAAATGTTCAATGTTTGCATGTGGTAGATGAGTGAAAAACATTTTGTTCTTGACTGTTTTATAGATCTTAGTGACAAAAATAAAAGCACATGATCTCCTTTTCAAGGTGTTCTTCCCAGTCTTGAGCAAATATATTTCAGTAAAGGCAAACTACTCGAACCAACGTAGGGAGGACATACAAAATGTGTTTATAATCATCATTGTGATTTTTTCTTTTCTTAATTTGTAACTTGAAATATGGGTTTGTGGCTATGGCTTTTCCCCCAAATCCTTTTCTAAAACAAATACATCACTCTAATCCTACAGTGCCGAGTAACTTTGCAAGTAAAGTCAGAAAAATAGCAACTTTAGAAGAATAGTTTTAAAACATGAAAAGGATCAGAAACAGATCAAAACTTTATAGTGAATCCATTGTTCATCTCTGTCTAAATGGTGCTTTCAAGCCAAAACTTACTTCTTAAACATAAGAGATTAATTTTGTGTAACATATAGTTATAAAGTCATGAGCAGATTAGGATTGAAAATTAAAAAAGATCAATTGAAGTCATATTTGGGCAAGAGTGATTACTAGATATTTAATTTATTCCCTCTAGTTGCAAACTGCTCTATATCTAACAAAATTCAGTGTCATGAGCTCGTCTGATTTTCATGAATTTTAGAAAACTTGAATATTGTGATTTACCACACAATAATAAATACTCAAAATTTGAAAACTATATTTTAAAAAGGACTTATCTTTATTATTGTTATTTTGTGTATATGTGTTTAGGTGCAAGTATTTGTGTGGTCTAGAATAGGTTATCAGATCTCTAAAGCTAGACTTACAGGAATTGGTTAAATGTCTATTGTGAGTGCTGGGACGGAACCCAGGTCATCTGGAAGAGTAATAAATGCAGCTAAAAGTTTGAACTGACTATGCGGCCTAACAATTGCTTTTAATTTTATTCAGTTGATTTTTTTACTTGATATTTTTATCTCCAAAGATAAACATTTTTTAAGACTAATTCACTAATTTGGGTTTATTTACAATGTTTGATTTGAGAACTATCTTAGTTTTATGAACATCTGGTCAGGCTCCCTAGTCTGTGAAATAGGAACTAAATTACTTGCCAAATTACCATTCAAAAGATAAAACAGTAGCATGAGGATTTGAAGAAAGGCTCAAGAAATAAAATGCTTGCTGCACATGCTTGAAGAACTCATGTTGGATACTCAGAAAGCATACAAAAATGGGTACAGAGGCACATACCTCTGACTCCAGAACTGGGATTGCAGAAAAAGGCAAATCCTACAACCTGCTTTCTAACCATTCTATAGAACTGGTGAGGTTTTGTCCAGTTAGTGACTTTGTCTGACAAGAATAAGCTAGAAGATTAGGAGAGATGGCTCATGAATGAATATCACTTGCCGATTTTGCTTAGGATTTGGGTTCAGTTCCCATTATCGATGTGTGAATCCAGTTTCAGGGGACCTGATTCCTTTTTCTGGCCTCCACAGACACTATCCACATTTACAGTGCATACATTCACATACAGGCAAAATATTGATACACATCATTTCAATAGATAAATTAGAGAATATGTTAAGGATGGTCCCCATCATTTAATGTTGGCCTACATGTGTACTCACATGCTTATGCCCTGGCATATACATATGAAAACACGTAAACACTAAGCACACTTATAAACCACACACAAAAATAATTAAAACAGATTCAATACCTGAATACTAAAATAGTATAAAACATAACATTAAGGGAGTAGAAAAGCTTATTGTTTAAAGTATTGCTACAATAGGAAAGAACAAATTCCCAATAGATGTCTGCTAGTTGCCAATTGAGCTGCATACTTAATATTGGGAATGGTTGCAACAATAGTTGTCTCTAGATGATGTTTTAAGTGGTAGAGGCGTCTAAATATTTATCCACTATAGTATTCGTAATTATACATATTGTTAATGTGACAAAATAAAATACAATAATTAAACAAGAAGATCTCAAATGTCAGTCATCAGCAAATTCTCTCCTGTGTTGAACAGATTTAAATGAAAAGCAGTTTTTGTTACACCAAGGGGCAGATCTAGGACTAGAAAATCCTAGCTCTTGCAGCAAAAAGTTGTTTGCATGTGCATCACATTCTTCTATGCAGTGAAGACCTCCACACCAAGAGAGGACTGCATTGACTTATTTGGTGTTACATTTTCTTTCATTCTTTTCTAAAACATCAAATGAAGACGTGGCAGTACTAACTTTGAACTGGAAAGGATTTAGTAGTGTGCCTTTAGCAGCGCTGCCACTAATGTGGGTAAACAATATCCTACCGCGCTGAGACACTGCCCACCGTGAGGGCCCAGGCATCTTAACTCTTATATCCACAGTTGTGCCTTTGCGTACAAATACAGAAATTTAACTCTCTTTAGTTTTTTGTTTTGTCTTATATATAAAATTAGATACAAAATACAGGTATGTAAAATAATTTTGTATCACCAAACTAAACCCCACTTTCAATTTTAGAAGTAAAATGTCACTGTAACTTTTTGCCTCTTAATTGCTGGTAAAAAATTTTTTTTCCAGAAAAATATATATTGTTATGTGATTGTTATGTAAAACAGTAACACACTCATAGGTTAACCATAGTTGGAGAGAAAGTAGTAGTAACATTGTGGATGCGTGTGGGTACGTAATTAGTGCATTTGGGGTAGTACATGTTTAGTGTAATTCTCATGAGCTGTTGATCATGTACACAGCGCATATGGCTTTCGGCAACATCAAGTCTGAGAACTTCACCCGTGCTCTAAATGCTGAAAAGGAAACATGAAAGTGTTTCCTTTCATGTCTCACTGTCCTACAGAATGAATTTCATCACAATACAACTATGGAATTCCTGTGCTTCTTAGCCATTGTACATATGCATCTATGTTATCTACATATATCTCAATATTACTAACCTTTTGTATTTTTAATTAATTAGGGTCAAAAGGCACAGTTTCTGAGAATAATTAATGTCAGATAGATAATATGTAATTTTTTCCATATTAGCCAACACTTGGTTGTGGGATTTGTGGTGTGTGTGTGTGTGTGTGTGTGTGTGTGTGTGTGTGTGTTTTGGTTTGGACTTTTGTTTTTTCTTCTACCTTACACTTCATTCTTGTACATTTATATTGGTACTTCTTTATAACATGCTTGGCGTCAATTGCTAATTGAGTTGAGCAATTTGTCAAAATGTTAGCAGCCAACATATGTATTTTTGCTAACACTGGTCGTTTTTCTAGAAAACTCATTCTAATATTATGGTGACTGATCCCAAGTGGAGTATTATTTCATGCATCTATTTTATCTCATTGATTTTCTAAATTATTGCTTTGGAGTAATTAATTTTGATAAGCTTCTTCTGAAACTTTGAATTTGCTAACTGTACTATTGTTAGGACTCATTGGACTTGCCAAATTAGAATTATTATACCACAAATTCACTAATAGTTTTATCATGTCTATGTAAGTATAGGATCTCTATTCATATTTACCTAACAATATGCTATCTCTAATCTTAGTTTGTGATGGCTTATAACAAAAGACCTTCAGTCTTACAAGGATTACCTAAAAGCAGGATAGTTAATATTATAGGTCTGAAATAGATCTTTTATCATATCAAAAGAGATAAAATATTTTAACATAAACAGTTTGATCAATGATTCAATTCACACTGTTGATTAGGAAACTAATTACATACTGATAATTGAAGTATTAATTTCACAACACATTATGACTTGAAACAATTGAGGTGATGAGTTTTTGTAGAGGCATGTGCCATAGTTTAGTATATGATATAAACTAAATTGTATATCAAAAGTATATAATTTGACCTTTACTTAACAGATGGCTATGGTGTAACAATAAATGAAGCTTAAAGAGTTCAGAAAAATTTTATACAAGTGTATATCTACTTGTATTTTGTAACTGGCATATGTAAAAATTAATTATATTTCATACAACTAATACAAAATATTGTAAAATATATTTTGTTAGGCTTGTAACATAGTAAAATACTAGGGTATAACATCACCATATGTCCCGAGAACAAAAGGAAATAATTTAAGTAACTTTTGGATTGAAACTAAGGAGAAAGAAGCCATTAAATACCCAATGATAAAATACATGCTGATTATGTATAATTGCCTATATTTTAGGTATATTTTATTCATGTTAACAAAAGAAAAAGAATTATGAGTAAAATATGTATAAATTAAGAACTTTAGTAAAAAGTATTATTTATGCATGCAGTGAAATAAAATATTAAAATCAACAAATGTGTAATTTCTTATTCTCTTGAAGCATACAAATTTGTAATGAAACCTTGATTCATTGCATTAATAATCATGTAAAATATCAAGCAAAGATCATCAAACTGACCTCTGTTTCTTCTTTGCCTCTATTTCTCCACAAGTAAATGGAACCAGGTGAGATGTATAGATGTACACTTGTTACCCTAGCAGTGGAACCAGGAGGTCATAGGTTCAAGGCTATATAGTGAGTTCAAAGTAACATTGAATGTATGAGGCCTGTCTCAAAAGAAATAAAGATAGAAAAATGAAACACCACATTATAGACTATCTACATAAGTTATTTGTATAATTGTACATTGTGTACATTATGTAGACTGTGCATCTGTAGCTATTTACAATTATAAAGTAAATATAGATTTAAAAATAGCCCAAACATATGGTTGCACAGGTTCCTAATTTGAAACACAATTAAGGAGTATCTTTTGAGTTGAATAAACACAGAGATGGTTTGTGGAAGGAAATAAGGTGAATATGTAAGTGCGCATTGGATTTGGTTGTCAATTAAGCATTTACAGTTTTCTAGACTGGAACCATTGCCTGAACAAATGGCTTTTGCACTGTGGGCTGTAATTGTGAAAGAAGAAACCCGTAGATTTCATAATTACAGTCAGTGTAAAACTTCAGACCAAGCCCCCTCTGGGACACATATAAAATTGAAGACTAGTGTATTTTAAACAGAAAGAATGGCTTATGATAACATGCTATTAACTCAGCAGCATTTTAATTTCCATGTGTAACATGCTGGCTTCTCAGCCCTGTACCCTCCATACACTGGCAGTCTCTTGGGACAAACTCTTCTTCTGTTCATCAGTTTGCTTCTGTTGCATAAAGGCCAAGGGGATATGAGAAGCAGGATTGGAACCTGAGTATTTTAATCTTGACACCCTTTCCCTGGTGTTTTCCCTTATTTCTCAAACTGGCTATATCCCTCTTAAATCAAACACTCAGAAAACAAACTCTAGAAAGACCTGCTTTGGTTATTTTGTGTTACAGTTCTTCAGATGAGATGAAACACACAGATGACTAACAGTAAATAAGACAAAGTGCTCTTCTTAAGAAGAATATATATAATTTTAAAATCAATGAGACATGTTTGAAGCCTTCCATGAACACATTCCATCACTTATGGAGGAGTATTACAGTTCATCCCAATTGTGATCAAGCCATCACCCAATATGACCTTGATGTAACTTCTGGAACTGTATTAAATCAATCACTTCTGCAAAGTGCACTCTGAAAGCAGTGAGGACATTAAGCTTATTTACATATAGATTTGTTATACTTTATATAACTAACAGGGTTATTTTTATACTTGATATCTAATCGAGCTACATTCAGAGGAGCAAAAGTAGATATATCCCTCTGGCTCATTTGTGCAGTTAGAGGGCTGGAGACTTGTATTCAGTATCTCACTGAGTTTAACATGTCTGGTTTATTTTGCTATTTTTGTTTTAGAAAGTAGAAGCCTAATTTGTCCTATTCAGGATGCCATTGTGACATTTGGAGTCTTTTGACTCCAGTGGGATCCTTTAATTATTGTATGTCATGTCCCTGCCAGGACTAATAAAGGTCACTTACCAAAAATCCAATTAAATTTTAAACTTTATGTTAATAATTTGTTACAAAGAAATCCCAACATTTTCAAAGTTACTTTTGTCAAGTCAGGTAGCAGAACATCCAGATAATTAACAAGCAGGAAATACTACTTCAATTAATGAGATTCTCTTTCCCTTTTGGCTCCCTGCACTCTCCCCCATGACACCGCTCTTAATTGTGCCCCCATTGTGAACTAACAGAGACAATGAATTAGAACCAAGAAGGAACTTTTCTAATGTTCTCAAACACTGTGAACAATTCCTGGTGGAATTAGAATGTGATTCATGGCAGCACAACTATCTTCATTGAAGGCTACTTAGTAAGAAAGAAGCTGGCTCAAGAGTGAGCAAATGTCGGTGCCTCATTTAACTACCTAAATAAAGTACTGGAAAAGAATGGAACAATGCTTTGGAGAATTTTTTTTCTCAAAAGCCATTGTAGATGTTTCTTCAAGAAAAGACACACTCATGGGCATCTGTGGTGGTTTAAATAGGAATGGTCTACATAGACTCCTGTGTTTGAACACTTAGCCCATAGGGAGTGGCACTACTAGGAGGTGTGGCCTTGTTGGAGGAATTGCATCACTGTGGAGGCAGGCTTTAAGGTCTCATATACTCAAGTTGGCTCAGTCTCTTTCCTTCTCTCTGGTGCCTGCAGATCAAGATGGAGAACTCTCTGCTCCTCCTCCAGCACCATCTCTGCCTGCATACTGCCCTGCTTCCTGCCATGGTGATAATGGAAACCTCTGAAATGTAATCCAGCCCTAATTAAATGTTTTCCTTTATAGGAGTTCAGGATATCTGTTCATACCAATAAATCCCTATTGTAAGACAGCATCCCTAAGTGAAATGCAGAATAAGTAAAGATAGCTAAATGAGAAGTAGAGATAGTGTTATGTGCTCTGATGATTAAAAATGAGCATTTTGTAATTATCAGCTTTCATAGACTAAATGAAGACCTTTCTTCTCTGTCTTTGCCAAGACTATAGTGCAGTTCCTACTGTTCTGAATAAATATTTCTTCCCCACTATTTCTTTAATTTTGTCATAATATTCTTCATAAAGTAACAAGAAGCTTTGCGATTTGTCTTACATTACTTAGACATAATTTTGGCTGCCTATTGCAGGTCACTGATCTTTCAAGGGTAGTCTTCCAAATTATTCACTCAGGAAAGGTTCTGCATTGCCAAATTAACTGCTCTAATGTGGTAACAATTTTTTGGGTTTGATATTATCAGAACAAATGAAATCTCAAGTAATTTACTTTTAAATGTTCCATTGGAAACATTAGATGGTACGGTTACCTCAAAACAGGAAAATCTCTTCTATTCTATAGATCTCAGATGCTATCTAATGATATTCTTAACATTTTGGTTTGTGGAAGCTAGTGTTCTTTTAGGTTAATATATTCCAAAAGGTTTCACCTATTAGTCACAAGAAGGTTAGGTCAGACATAGAGGTAGGCAAAAAAATAAATAGTAAGAGAGTTGAAGATAGTACAAAATAAATTCTAATTAAGCTAAGGACTTGAAATATTCCAACCTTTGTAGAGGAATTTTAATCCGGCCTCACTGCTTGTTGCTCTGACAAGGGATTATATCTAAAGACCTTCGAGGTCTGTGTGATTTAGCTAGAATATAGACTTGCCCTTAATACACACCTTTCATCCCAAGCAATAAAACTAAGATTAGTTTATAGAAGGAGGCCGGCATGTTTCAAAGTGACTTCTAATTGAGGGGCAGACACAGTGACAGAGAAAGATTTGACAGAATGAGTCAGGGATAGGATAAGCCCAACTCTCGTGAGAGCAACACAAACAAGAGAGGCTGCTTAAGAGCAGTGCAGAGAGGTGGAAGAATAGTAGAGTAGTGTAGGAGAGTAATCTCTCTCTCTCTCTCTCTCTCTCTCTCTCTCTCTCTCTCTCTCTCTCTCTCTCTCTGTGTGTGTGTGTGTGTGTGTGTGTGTGTGTGTGTCAGTTTTATGGGGACAGTTTTACAGAGACAGATTGAAAAGAGAGTGAGCTATAGAATGAGGAGGAGCCATAAGATTGCAATATATTACCAGAGTTAGTATGAGGCCAAGCAGAACAATTCAATCCAAGGCTGAGAGCAAAGCCAGATTGAACTAGTCAGCTTGGAGAGGAGTTTGGGTCAGAGCAGCTGAGTTGAATCACTCAGCCAGATTTCAGAAGAGCTTGACAGGCAAGTTTATGCAGCAGTAAGTCTGAAACATTATAGGCCCAGCTTAGCAGATGGAGGCTGGAGGCTGAGGCATCTAAGGTTTGGGTTTACAGAAATTAGGTTGTATGGAGTTTAGAAGCTTCCAGGCCTAGGCCTCGGGATAGCTGTGCAGAAATGCTCGGAGCTCAGCCCAAACTGTGTATTTGTACAATTTGGGTATGGCTTATTTCATGCCCTCATCTGAGGAAATAATAACATATACAACCCTCAAGTTCTGATAAAATAATCAGATAATCGGTTTTGCAGAAGGTTGAATGAAAGGTACAGTTCCATTTAATAACTTTCAGTCACAGAGATATCTCAGGCCATTATTATGTCTCCAAACCATGCTTCCTCCTGGACTCTCTCAGCTGACTGACAAGATCAGAATGCTCTAGAAGAGAGTTTTATTTGATCCTAATCAGCAGATTGGCTGAAGTCAGCCACTGAAGGCAGATATTGATGTTCACGCAGATTTCGTTCCAGATGACATGGGAGGTGAGAAGTAAGTGTCATGCAAATGCAAATGGCCCCCAGAGTGTTTTTTTCGTGTTGTTGGTTAGTTAGTTAGTTAGGTGAGTGAGTGAGTGAGTGTGTGTGTGTATGTGTGTGTGTGTGTGTGTGTGTGTGTGTGTGTGTGTGTGTGTGTGTGTTTCCAGTTTTGTGCTTTTGTGCTTTTATTATGAATTTATTGATCAACGTTATCTTCCTTACAACCCAACTACTTTGAGCAAGACAGAAAGGAGGTTAAAGAGAGTGAGAATAAACCTGCCAGGAATCAGTTCCATGGGACTAATTCCTTACCTTCTCCAGGCCTGTACACAGGTCCTCTCCCAGATGGAAGCAAGCCACAGCACTGCAGCCTTCTCTCTCATCTCTCCACTGCTTCTCTCAGTCAGTCCGCAACCCCTGGACACTCCTCAGGGTCCCTCCTCACCTAGATAGGCCCTTTGCAACACCCAATAGCCGGGATGGAGTCTCGGGTCCTTTTCAGTAATTCCGGACCTAGGAAGGCTCCTCTCAGCACATCACAATGTCCATCGCAGTGGGGAACACTTGGTGTTTCCAGGAGACCAAGCCCAACCAGACTGCTTTCACCTGAGGCAAAGCCTACCATCCTCCCATACCTGAATCCGTGTTCCAGGACCAAGTCAACTACTATTTGCTTCAGAATTCACTGTATCTTGTCTTCTGTAAGATGGAAGCTTTGCTTTACATAGTAAAGTTATAATAACTTTAAATATCAAAAGGCTACAAGATTGAGTGAGAAGCATAAATATTAGGCATTGAAGAAGTTAATAATATTGGTGATAAGTTAGTCAGAATAAAAGAATGGAATTAAATTCATATTTTTAAAAACACGACAAAATAAAAGATGAAGTAAAAACTTGCATATCAAAACTGGACACTACAACTGAAGAAAAAAAAACAGACCTAAAAGCAGTCAAAAGTCAAGACACACTCATTGTCATGGTCAGGCGTCTGTAATGGTACTAAGCTAATAACTATAATATATGCCCCACAGAGAACTCAGTGTAGACCCATATATACCCTCTGATTCTTAAATCTTTCTGCCTCCACTTCTGTAGGTCAGGATTCCCTGAGCCCTGAGGGGAGGAATTTGTTGGAGACCTTCAACCATACTCTCTTCCAGCCTAGCTGTGGGTCTGTTCTTCTGTTCCCATTTGCTGCTATAGGAAGCCTTCCTGATGATCACCGTATAGGGCACTGATATTTGGACATAATAGAATATTTTTGGGAACCATTTTATTGATTTTTTTTCCACACCAGTCATGTTTGGTTCTTGTTTACCTAAGCACAGTTGGGTTTAAGTTCCTTCTAATACAGTGGGCTTTAAGTCAAACCACACATTGGTTAGCTACTCCCACATTGTGTTGTGCCATCATTGCCTTAGCATACATTGCAAGCAAGACAGTCTGTAGCCTAAAGGTTTTTTTAGCTAGGTTGATGCCCATTGTTTCTCTTTTGGTAAATTACAAAGTACCTTCTCACCAAAAGGACTAGAATGTACAGATAAAAGCTGTATGTAGGTATCATCTCAACTTCCTCGTTTCCTTTTTTTTTTTTTCTCTTTCTTTTCAAAGCTCTGGTTTTATTTAATGTTTTTAGTTTTTAATCTATTATAATTTACTCCTATTCCATCCCAATTGTCATTCCCTCTCTTGTATCTTGTTTGTATCTTCCCATTCCCACCCTCCCTCTTCAGCCTTATTCCCCTGCCCTAGACCTCTGAAAGGGGGAGCCCCCCCATTCCCACCATCTGACCATAGCCTATATCAGTTCTTGTCCACCTAGCATTATCTTCTTCTCCATGCCCAAGGGGAAGAGATCAAATCACAGGCACAAAAGTTCATGCCAGAATCAGTCCCCACTCCAGTTCCTCAACCACAGAGAATGAGCTGTCCATTGGCTCTATCTGAACAGGGCATCTACATTCTCTGCATGTATTGTCTTTGGTTGGTGCATCAGTTTGTGCAGCCTACTCCCACCCCAGGTCTACTTGCCTTGATTGTCTCCCTTTGTGGTGCCTGAATCCTCTGGGACCTTCCATGCTCCCACTTGTCCATATAAATCTCAGCACTCAGCCCAGAGTAGAGCTGCAAGTCCCAGTATCCCTCCAGATACCCTGCTGGGTGGAGTCTCTCAAAGGACACCTATGTTGGGCTCACAGCCACTAATAAGTGAGTAGACCTCATATGTGTCTTTCAGTGTCTGGTTTACCTCACTCAGAATAATCTTTTCAAGTTCCATCCACTTGCCTGTAACTTTCAATATTTCTTGGTGTTTAATAGCTGAGCGGTATTCTATAGTGTAAATGTACCACAATTTCTTTATTCCCCTCTTTGGTTGAGGGACATCTAGGTTGTTTCCAGGTCCTGGCTATTACAAATAAGTCTGCTATGAACATGGTTGAGCGTATGTCCTTGTTGTGTGGTGGAGCATTTTTTTTTTTTTTTGGCTATATTCCAAGGAGTGGAATAGCTGAGTCTTGAGATAGCCTTGTTCCAAGTTTTCTGAGAAAGCACCAGATTGATTTCCAAAGTGGTTGTACAAGTTTGTACTCTTACCAGCAATAATGGAATGTTCCCCTTTCGCCGCCTCCTCTCTAGCATGTGCTGTCACTTGTTTTTTATCCTAGCCATTCTAGTAAGTATAAGATAGAATCTCAGAGTTTTGATTTGCATTTCCCCTATAACTAAAGATATTGAGCATTTCTTTAGATGTTTATCAGGAATTTGGTGTTTGTCTGTTGAGAATTCTCTACTTAGCTCTGTACCCTGCTTTTTAAAGATAAATTTCTTTTAATTTTTTAATTTTTGTCATGTTTCTTATTTTAATTTTGTTACTTTAGTCAGATTACAACTCAACTGTTATCCCATCATTTGCATCCTCCCATTCCTCCCTCCCTCCTGCTTTCAACCTATTCCCTTCCCCTAGGCCTATGACTGAGGGGGACCTCCTCCCCCACTAATGGTCACAGGCTATCACGTCTCATTTTGGTAGCCTGCTTATTCTTTGAGTGCCACCAGGCCTCCCCACCAAGGGGAGGTGGTCAAATATGGAGCACCAGAGTTCATGCCAAAGTACCCTATTTTTAATGGGATTATTTGGTTTGGTGTTGTTTAAATTCTTGAGTTCTTTATAGATTTTGGATATTAGCCCTTTGTCAAATGTAGGATTGGTGAAGATCATTTCCCACTGTCATTTTGTTCTATTGACAGTGTCCTTTGCCTTATTACAGAAGCTTTTCAGTTTCATAAGGTCCCATTTATTAATTGCTGATCTTAGAGCCTGAGCCTATTCAGGAAGTTGTCTCCTGATTTCAATGATTTCAAGACTCTTCCCCACTTTTTCTTCTAACAGATCTAGTGTTATGTTGCGATCTTTAATCCACTTGGACTTTAGTTTTGTGCAGGTTTATACAACAAGCTCATAGGCAACACCAAATTACATAGAGGGAAACAAACAAATTTCACTAAAATCATGGACTAGACAAGGCTGCACACTATTTCCATATCTCTTCAATACAGTACTTGAAGTTCTAGCTAAAGCAATAAGACAGCAGGAGGAGATCAAGGGCATCCACTTCGGAAAGAAAGAAGTCAAAGTATTGCTGTTCACAGATGATATTATAGTATACCTTATGACTCCCATAATTCTACCAGGACACTCCTACATCTGACAAACAGCAAATTACATGAATATAAGATTAATTTTTAAAAATCAGTATTTCTCCTGTATACAAATGACAAATGTGCTGAGAAAGGAATTAGGGAAACTACACCCTTAACAATAGACACAAACACCATAAAATGTCTCACCAAGCAAGTGAATGACTTGTATGAAAATAATCTTCAAGTCTCTGAAGAAAGAAAAAGATATCAAAAGTTGGAAAGATCTCCCATGGTTATGAATTGTGAGAATCAGCATGGTAAACAACAACAACAACAACTAAAAACCCAAAACCAAATACAAACAACAACACAAAACAAAAAGCAAAAAATTAAAACAAAGTAACAAATCTGTAGATAGCCACAAGCAAAATAAAATATCTAGGAGTAGCTGTAACCAAGCAATAGAAAACCTTGTTTGAAAAAAAAAAAACTGCAAATCTCTGAAGGTTGAGACTGAAGAGGATATCTAAAGATGCAAAGATCTCCCTTGTTCATAGATAAAGAGAATTAACATAATAAAAATGGCCCTCTTACCAAAAGAAATTTAGAGATTCAATGCAATCCCTAACAAAATACCTACACAATTACTTACAGACCTTGAGATCAACTCTCAACTTCATATGGAAAACCAAAATCCCAGAGTGGCTGAAACAATCCTGTACAATAAAAAATCTTTGGGAAGAATTTCTGTCCCTGATCTCAAGCTGTACTATATAGCACAACAGGAATAAAAACAGCAAGTTACTTACATAGAAATAGGTGGTTGATCAGTGAAACTGAATAGAAGACCCAGAAATAAACACATAACTTATGGCCACTTGATTTTTGACAAAGAAGCAAAAACCATACAATGGAAAAAAGATAGCAAATAGATCCATATTTATCACCCTGCACACAATATTCCCGTTTTCAATGAACTGTGCTGTGTGGAGGTTGTCCCTGACAATATGGCTGCCACTGTCAGTTTTTGGAGAGCAACCCTTTGTCTAAGCATCATCCCTTGTTGTTTGGGGATCTCCAGCCCTCCTCTGCCCTGCCCCCAACAAGTCAACTGAATGTAACCAAATCACTCCGCTGGAAGCCTTGCCTGGCTACAAGAGATGCAGACAAGCATTTGATAAAAATCCAACACCCATTCATGTTTAAAGTTTTAGAGAGATCGGGAATACAAGGCACTTTCCTCAACATAATAAAGGCTATATACAGCAAGCCAATAGCCAAAATCAAAGTAAATGTTGAGATACTCAAGGAAATTCCTCTAAAATCAGGAACAAGGCAAGGCTGCCCACTCTCTCCATATCTCTTCAATATAGTACTCGAAGTTCTATAAGAGCAATAAGACAACAAAAGGAGATCAAGGGTATCCAAATTGGAAAGGAGGAAGTCAAATTATCCCTATTTGCAGATGATATGATAGTGTACATAAGTGACCCTCAAAATTCCACCAGAGAACTCCTACAGCTGATAAACACCTTCAGCAAATTGGCTGGATACAAAATTAACTCAAAAAAGTCTGTAGCCTTCCTATACACAAATGACAAGCTTGCAGAGGAAGAAATTAGAAAAACCACACCCTTCACATTAGCCACAAGCAATATAAAATACTTAGGAGTTACTCTAACTAAGCAAGTGAAGGACTTGTTTGAAAACAATTTCAAAACTCTAAAGAAAGAGATTGAAGATGACATGAGAAGATGGAATGATCTTCCGTGCTCATGGATCAGGAGAATTAACATAGTAAAAATGGCCATCCTACCAAAAGCAATCTACAGATTCAATGCAATCACTATCAAAATACCTACACAATTTTTTAAAGACATTGAAAGTTCAATTCTGAACTTCATATGGAAAAACAAAAAAACCCAGAATAGCTAAAACAATCTTGTACAATAAAAAGTGCTCCGGAGGAGTCTCCATACCTGATCTCAAACTGTAATATAAAGCAATAGTAATTAAAACAGCATGGTACTGGCACAGCAACAGGCTGGTTGATCAGTGGAATCGAATCAAAGACCCAGATATGAATCCACACACATATGGTCACTTGATTTTCGACAAAGAAGCCAAATCCATTCGATGGAAAAAGGATAGCATCTTCAACAAATGGTGCTAATCTAACTGGAAGTCTATGTGTAAAAAAATGCAACTGGACCCATATTTTTCACCTTGTACAAAACTCAAATCCAAGTGCATCAAAGACCTCAACATAAAACCAGAGACACTAAGTCACTTAGAAGAAAAAGTGGGGAGGAGCCTGGAACATATTGGCACAGGAGACAACTTCCTAAACAGAACACTAACAGTCCAGACATTTATGTCAACAATTAATAAATGGGACCTCATGAGGCTGAAAAGCTTCTGTAAGGCAGGAGACACTGTCAAGAGAACAAAGCGACAGCCTACAGACTGGGAAAAGATCTTCACCAACCCTACATCTGACAAAGGTCTAATATCCAAAATACATAAACAACTCAAGAAATTAAACACCACCAAACCAAACAACCCAATTGAGAAATGTGGCTTGGAACTAAACAGAGAATTCTCAACAGAGGAATATCAAATGGCTGAGAAACACTTAAAGAAATGCTCAACCTCCTTACTCATCAGGGAAATGCAAATCAAAACAACTCTGAGATTCCATCTTACACCCATCAGAATGGCTAAGATCAAAAATTCAAGCGACACCACATGCTGGCGAGGATGTGGGGAGAGAGGAATACTCCTTCATTGCTGGTGGGAATGCAAACTAGTACAGCCACTTTGGAAATCTATCTGGTGCTATCTCAGAAAAATGGGAATAGGGCTTCCTCAAGACCCAGCTATTCCACTCCTTGGAATATACCCAGAAGATGCTCCAGCACACAGCAAGAAAATTTGCTCAACCATGTTCATAGCAGCCTTATTCATAATAGCCAGAACATGGAAACAGCCTAATTGTCCCTCAGTAGAAGAATGGATAAAGAAACTGTGGTACATATACACTATGGAATACTATTCAGCTATTAAAAACAAGGAATTCCCAAAATTTGTGGATAAATGTATTGAGCTAGAAATGATCATAATGAGTGAGTTAACCCAGAAGCAGAAAGACTCAAATGGTATATACTCACTTATATCTGTATATTAGCCCAAGGGGCATGTCCCATGAAAGCCTTCACTTACCAGGAAAATGAGACAGAGGAGAGGACATTCTATTGGGACTCTAGATGAGAGAAGCATGGGAAAATGGCAAAGTAGAAGGATCCAGAGGGTCCTAGAAACCTACAAGTAGACCATTATGATAGGCAGATTTGGACCCAGGGGTCCCGCTCAAACTAATGCACCAGCCAAGGACAATACAGGCCGTAAAACTTTAAACCCCTACCCAATCTAGCCAATGGTCAGAACATTCTCCACAGTAGAGTGGAGAGTGGGATATGACTTTCTCATGTACTCTGGTGCCTCACCTTTGACCATGTCTCCTGGAGGGGGAGAGCTGGTGGCACTCAGAGGAAGGACAGCAGGTTATCAAGAAGAGACTTGATACCCTATGATCATATAGAGGGGGAGGTAATCCCCCTCAGGAACAGTCATAGGGGAGGGGAATAAGGGGAAAATGGGAGGGAGGGAAGAATGGGAGGATATAAGGGATGGGATAACCATTGAGATATAACAAGAATAAATTAATTTTAAAAAGGGGAAAAAATAAAAAATTAAAAAAATGATTAATTAATGAAAAAAAAAAAAGAGAGAGAGAGAAGGCCAGTTTAGACTCCATCTCCCCCATTACTAGGAACCCTCATTATTCTCACCTTCATAAATTCTAGGACATTCCTACAGCACTGTTTCCACCACTCCCTCTAAATGTCCACCATTTCCAGCTGTATCTTCCTGAAATCTCTCCCACCATCCCATTTATCTCTAACCTGATCTCTTCTGTTCCCATCCCCACTTGCCTGCAGCTCCCCCTTAAAATCAAATCTGTTTTTCCCTCCCAGGGAGATCCATGTGTTTTCCCCATAGACCCCTCCTCTTTACCTAAACTCTCTGGCTCTATAGACTATTTATTTTGTCATTTATGTAATAGCTAATATCCATTGAAAATTCAGATTTTTTAAATTAAGATTTTTGTAATTGGGCATTTGGTGCTGCATGCCTTTAAACTCAGCATTCAAGAGGCAGAGACAGGTGGAGCTCTGAGTTCAAGGCCTTCTTGAGATACCATGAAAGTCCCAGGGCAGATAGAGATACACAGTGAAACTCTATATAAAAAACAAAACAAAAGACAAAAAATAAGAATTTGCCAAATCATCAGCGATGACACTTTGTATTTGTGAATGTGCTAAATATATACTTATAACAGTTACAACTTTAAGGAAATATTAAAATCAAGGAAGAAAGTTGTAGTTAAATATATATGAAAAACTATGAAATGTTTTGTGGTTTTATGTCTCTATGTAGAATAATTTTGTAATTGCTGTAGGTTTTGCCCCATTAAAAATTTAAAGTAAGCAGAGATGAATTAACAGAAATTAGCTCCAAAACATTTGGATATTGACAACATGATATCAGTGCTTCAAACCTAAAATCCAAATGCCAAAATGCAAATATTGATCAAATGAGGGTATCTTTAATGCCTCTATAAAAGAAAGGACTTCAGTTGTGCATTTTAAATATGACTTCATAATTCAAATTATCATTACTCATATTTACTCAGTTGGCTTCAACCTCCTTCATTAATAGCATTTACTCACTGGGCCTCATGCTCCTTCTTACACACTGGTAGTACTTACTCTCCATTGGCCTCAGCCACCTTCATTACTCACCCGGTTGTTATCAGTTCTCCCAACTTCTTTCCTTATATCACTGAAATTGCATACTCCATCTAGTGGCCAGTCTGGATTTATGTCATGTTATGTTTTAAGAGCATGATGTATTTGTTCACCGCCGCATATATGTCACTCAAAGTGCCCTTTGTCTAAGAATCCTACAGGTATTTGGAAAATGTAAGCAGAGAATCAGTGAGCATGGTAGTTCCTGAAAATGAGAAGGCTGTCTACTGACTCATGGATAGAAGACTGCGTGGCCTGAGACAGGGTTTGGGGAGAGAGCAGGCTGGTAAGATAATCTGAACATTTCACCCAGAGTATGTGATTGCATAGCACCAGATCTTGGGGGTGAAGGATCATTTCCAAAAATGATCACAGCATTTGACAGATATTTGCATGCTATACAGATGTGTACTATTAAATTTGTGTAGTGTTTAAAAGAAAGAGTGAGTAATATTTATCTTCATTAATGAAATTAATCATTTCTCTTCTGTAGTACAGAATAAATTGAAAATAAAAATATTATAGCAATATAAAATCTTCCTCCTCTCTTTCTCCATTATGGTAGATGAACATAGAGAACATAGATAGTGGCTTTAATACACTATATTCTCATTTCTTTCATCCTTGGGGGCAACAATATTTTGTCCCTTTCATAGTCTTTAGATCCTAGTGTGTAATCATCTTCAATAAATAGAAGTAAAGATCCTCTTACCTGAAAATTTTTGACAATCAATATAATGCCACCCATGAACATTTCTAAATTTGCTTCATATCAAGCATTTTAAAAAATGTTAATACATTAGAAAATTACCTACAGTTATTCTTGAAGGAACACAAATTTTAAGTTTACATTTGTTCTCCATCCCCAAGGTACCAATCTGAGTATACAAATTTATCCCATATTTAATCATCCATTTATCCTTCCATCAATCAATGAATAAATTCTAAATATCTCAAATATCTCTGGTCCCAAGGTACTTCAGATTAGAAGCACTCAGGCTCTTTCACTTTTTCTTAATAAAATATGAGTGCTAAATGCTCATGTACTAAAATTAATTTTTAAAAACCCATCCTAGAAGACAAGGTACAACTATACTCTTTTATAGATGAGCTGTTCTGGGTTTATTCGTGCTTCAATCACTTGATGTAACTAATTTTACAGATTTTAAAACTTCTCCCATGAACTATAATTTGCCACTAGAATGCAATTCTTTTTCCGCTTTTATTTGTTTAATAAGTTTCACAGAACAGAAACTGAACCATTAATACTGGTTTTTTAAATGATTTATTTTTCATTTTTAAAGTATTCTGCCTGCATGTGCTCCTTTCTGCCATAAGAGGGCACCAAATCTCATCACAGATGGTCATGAACCAACATGTGGTTGCTGGGAATTGAACTCAGGACCTTTGGAGGAGGTGAAGGTGCTCTTAACCTCTGAGTCATCTCTCTAGCCCCTATTACTCCGTTCTTAACTCTTCAAGCTAATTTAGCTTCCTTCCAGCCTACATTCAAGAGGCACTTGTACTTTGAAGTTTTCTTGCTCCAGCTGCTATCTTTGCTATTTTCTTGGGCCTCTCTGTGTCTGCAGCCTCTACTTTCTCTTCTGACTCCTCCTCCCCTGGCTGGCAGGAAGTACAGCCCTATCCTCACCACTGCTCAGTGGTGGAACCTGTTTTATTGGCAAATCAGGGGACAATTGAGGAGCAGTGTTTACACAACATTGAGAAAAAAAAGATTCTCAGGAAAAGGATTGCAACCAGATATGGGAGTATAGAAATCAGCATTTGAATATTCTAGATATCCTTGTGTCTAGAATAAAGAAAAGAATAAGCAATATTCTCTTGCTTAAGTACATGATCTTTACCGATGCTTATGCATAACATGGAGTCAGCTTCAGCCCTGCATTAGAGAGTGAATCTTACACTTTTGGTTGTGTGCTCTCAGAGTAGCAGTGTGACATTAACAGACTTCCTTGTCAGATTTCCCACCACATATGCAGGCCTGAAGAATCAGTCGTCGGCTGTCGAAAGTTTTCACAATAACTTTTTGCTTGCCAGTATTTGCTTATCTATGTTGTTGTGCCTCTCGCTGGGACGATTTGTTGGTGGATGTCAGGGTTCTGAGTACTTTGTGGTGGGTCCTCTGTATCTCAACCTTCTCTCTGATGCACTCTTTCCACCAGAGATACTGAGAAACAGATAATGTGATTCAGATTAAGATTGGATCACGAGAAGGTAGATTGGTATTTGCCTCACTAGTGCCTTTATAACAAGGAAGTGTTATTGTTTGAGGAGGTCTTGATCCTGGAGTATGGAATGTCATGCTTTCCAAGTTCTCTCAAAGGATAATGGCATGCAGTGAGCCTGCTGCAGCAGGTACATCTACAGAAGGCTCTTGTCCTATGCTGTGGCCTGTTCTAGCTCAATATTTCAAACCAACGGCAGGAAGGCAACTGGAAAAGAGGCCAGGTAGGAACCTGCCATGCCATGTGTTGAGCCTCCTCTAGCACTTCTCAGATGTACAATCTAGCATTGCCTTTCAGCTGTGGTTATTCCCTGCTTCCCCCATTCAAATAATTGTTGGCATAACCGGCCAAGATTCCAGGAAGTTTATTCTTCTCTGGAGTCATCATCTATAGTCGAAGAATCAGTTTTTCCACCTTGTTCATCTGTGGCTCCTGCTCAGTGAGGGAGAGTGGGGAGGATGATTTCTCAGTAGTTTTGTGCCTTCTTCACGATAATTTATATCCTGTTGTTTCATACTGAGACCAAAGGCTGTTTTCCTTCTGCCTCTCTCTGGACTCTTTTGCTCTCCATTATCTCTACCAAGGACCATGCTCAGTCTTGCCAACATGACGGACTCTAGGTGAACCAAAACACTAGTACACTGGTGACAACATAAGTGATTCCAGTGTTCTCCAGGATACAACAGAATGTCCAGGTATGCTGATGTCACATCGCACAGCCCTTGCCTCCTTGCTAACATTCTCTTTCCAATTGACCTGAAGCCTAGGTGCACTTCCCAGTAGCTTCTTAATGCAAGATTTTTTAAAAAGTATATAAGATTGAACTAATGTCACAGAAACTTGATGACACATATTTGCGTGTAAAATTAGAGCTCATCCCCATGTCTAGTGATTTTACTCTGCTTTGCTTTCCATATCATGTGACTTCAACCAAGGAGAGTAGGATGCATTAACTTTCTATCATACCATTTTTATTTCCCATTATAAGTCACAAGTTTTCACATTCCTTGAAGTAATATTGAGCCTCTCTCTCTCTCTCTCTCTCTCTCTCTCTCTCTCTCTCTCTCTTTCTCTCTCTCTCTCTCTCTCTCTCTCTCTCTCTCTCTTTCTCTCTCACAAACACACACACACACACACACACACACACACACAGAGAGAGAGAGAGAGAGAGAGAGAGAGAAAGAGACAGAGACAGAGAGAAACTATTTATCTGTCCATATAACTGTTTTCATTTCTGTCTTTCTGTCTGTGACACTTAAGCGTAATATAGCAGACACTGGAGTAGTTCACCCTGCCAGGGGACACATGCCACTTCTCAATATTCCTGGGTCTTGAGAGTAGAACAGACTTGCAGAGAATGGCAATATTCCCACAGTGGTGAGAATTGCAATTTCCCTCACCTCCTGGGAAAACCTGCAGATTAGAGAATTAGACTTATAATGTGCAAAATTGAAAGAACAGTAGGAAGAAATGGCATATTTTAAAGAAATTTTAGAGTTTGAACATGGGGTTATTTAATGAGATATATAAGAATATTATAAAGTTTGAATTACTAAAAAACAATAAGATGCCTCTGACTTCCACATTGTTCTTGTTATAGGAAAGAACAAAGAAGCAAATTCGTATTTCTATACACTACATTTTAAGTAGGCATGTGCTTCCCTTTGAAATTGACATACATTACTAATCATTTTTGCATTTAGGAATCAGAGAAAAAAGGTTGAATTGTGGTTTCTAGTCTTACTCTATAGGGAGGTGTAAAGAAACACCTATGCTTGACATAGTTTTCAAAATGTAAAGAGTTACAGATTTTGAAAAGACCAAAAGTAGAAATGCTGAAAAATGTCCAAACAGATTTCAGAAGCCACGAAAAACTTCAAACCCCTACGCAGATCTAGCCAATGGACAGTACATTCTCCACAATTGAGTGGAGAGTGGGGTCTGACTTTCACACGAACTCTGGTGCCCCATATTTGACCACATCCCCTGGATGAGGAGGCCTGGTGGCACTCAGAGGAAGGATAGCAGGCTACCAAGAAGAGACTTGATACCCTATGAGCATATCCAGGGGGAGGAGGTTCCCCTCAGTCACAGTCACAGGGGAGGGGAGTAAGGTGAGAATGGGAGGGAGGGAGGAATGGGAGGATACAAGGGATGGGATAACAATTGAGATGTAATATGAATACATTAATAAAATATATTTTAGAAAAGAAATATGTGATATATTGAGCAACTGCATGTTGACATTTCAGTATAGAGTGACCTTTCATCATTGTGAGAGTTTGTATACTTAAATATGTAGAGTATATATTATGGGATAATTTTCATGAAATATGTGTCTTCTTAGAAAACACATATTCTGAATATAAAATCATACAGGAAATAACTTAATGCAAAAATGTATACTTTATCCATATATTTTCATTCTACTTTATTGTGTGATAATGTACTAAGTACCATGTATTCAACATAAGAACTATATTTCAAAACTATTCATTTTAAACACATGCAGGGAATGAATTTAGAGCACGTATTTTCTAGGTGGTACTGACTGTAGCATAAAGAAAACATCTTTGTGGGTAATTTCTGATGACAAATCTCACAAAAATAAACACAATTTAATTGGTTTTCATCTGTTCAAAATTTGCTTACTGCCAATGATAATACAATCTATCTGTATGGTTGCAAAATAAAATACTAAATGGTTTACCCAAACTAGTTCTTGTAGATAAAATACAGGCCCTTGCTTCAATGCCATCAGCCTCAGGGAGTAGCCCTGAAGCGTCTTTGCAAACACTGATCTGAGAGAGAATCCAGAATGCTACATTATTATATTTAAAGGTATTTGCATGTTCATGATGAAAAAAAAAGATTAGTTTTGTTATTTTTCTCTTAATCAACTTCCAGCAAGCTGGAACACACACAAAATTCTGTGGAGCAATTAGGTGTCCCTATTGCTGTGCCTGCAGGTTAGTGATGCTCCACAGAGTAGTTCTGGACAGAATAAACCTTTGCCTCACTAATCAGTATCATCAGGTCTTGGTCACCTAAGCTGACGTGCTTCAAAAGACTTCATTAACTTCTATAATTTAAAAACTTCTATTATGTGTAACAATTATGCTGGTTTGCTTCCAGGAGTGTCATTTCACATCTCAGGTATCCTGTTCACCACTGCTGGTTAACACATCCAACCTTGGCTCATCAAGAAGCGAGACACTCACTATAGTTAAGCGCAGTATGAATGATGTTCCAGTTACTCCTTTCCCTTATTTTTTAAGGGTACCTTGACAGAGAATCAATCCTTGACGCAGAAAACCTGGGCTGACTGTACAAGTGGAATCTTGTGATTCAATTACTGAGCCTATTTGAGGTTCTTCGCACTATTTGTTTTCTGCGATCTAACTTTGTTCACTATCACTCACTTCAAAATCATTTGGACATGACCTTAGGGATAATGTACGAAGACTTACTAATCACCGCGCACAAATGCTGACACTTTACACAGAGCACGCATCCACTCTCTTGAGAATTGTTGAGTGGTAGCATGTGAATGGCACATCTTTTGGTAAAACTCTGTGAAACACAGTTAAGTCAGAATCTATTCCTTTGACACTTAACGTTTCCCAGACTAACAATATTGCAAGTTCTTTTTGTAAAATTTAATTTTGCTAGTATGTTATTCAGTCTTGGCATATTTTCCAATGATCTTTCCTCTTTCCCTTATTTGGGTTTTGACTTGCTTTGTTTGTGAGATTAAGTTTCAGTGTGAGGCACTGGATGGACTGGAACCTGCTTCGTAGACACAACCAGCCACAAATTCATAGAAATCTGCCTGGTTATGCCTGCTGAGATGAAGATGTGCACCACCACCACGCCATTCTCCTTTCTGAAAATGTTCTTCAATTACTGCTTTCTATTGTTAAGAATTAAACACCATAGAATTTTATTACATTGTTTCTACTCCCAGATCAACTCCACCTCTAAACCCATCTAATCATATGTTCTCTCTCCTCCCTCTCCCTCTCCCTCTCCCTCCCTCCCTCCCTCCCTCTCCCTTCCTTCCCTTTCTCTCTCTCTCTCTCTCTCTCTCTCTCTCTCTCTCTCTCTCTCTCTCTCAAAACAAGCGAACAAACAAAAAATCTTGAATCAAATGTCAAAACACACAAATAAAGAACCTAATAAAATAAAAATGTGGAATTCATTTTCTGTTGACTGGCTACTCCTGGAACGGACATATTGTGTAGTCCAGGTGATACACCTAGTGACAACTCTGTTGGAGGAAACTGATTTTCCATCTGCCAACAGGTGCCATTTGCAAATGGATTCCTGGTTATAGGTGGTATTTTCTATTACCACCCGACCCCCACTGCTGCCTGTTGAAATAGTTGTGTCTCTTGATCTTATGCAGGTCTTGTGAGTGATATCACAGATTTTGTGAGTTTATATGTGTATCAGGCTGTGTCTTCTTTTGCAGTTTAATAACCGTTGTCTCTTGACCTTTTGCAACAAACTTTCATAATATTGGATTTAAACTTAAGGTAATTAGAACACGTCTTTTATTTAAGGGGTTATCTGCAGATTCATTTAATTTGATTCTATTGTTGGTCAAATTTGATATTTCATCCTGCCTTCTTAGACTTGGTCTCTTTAGTTTCCACAACAGCACAATTGCTCAGTGGTCTTTTACATCTCTGAAGATCCTTTATCAGCCTCTTTCATACACTTCGTGGAGAAATGTTACTTCTCAGTACTTTTACAACTCATTGTAACATTATGGCCCAAGTGCTTTCAGATCTCCAATCAACTCTCATGTGTGGAATTATTTTTGTGCCATTGCTTCAACTGTTGGTTGTAATTGTTCCCAACTGAGTATGGCAAAAGACAGAAAAGACAAAGTTTCTAAAAATCAAATCCGAACCTCTCATATATACTTCAGTCATGTTCCACTACCAGAATCACCAAAGGAAAGTACCTCAAATTAAAGATATTCGCAAATTATTACCTTTTGTCTTTTTGCATTTGTCTTACCTTTGATAATAAATGATAATTAAAAGAGCTATCTGTTTCTCAAATAGTGTCTCTCCTCTCCAAATTTACTGTGACAAAAGTATCTCACTGTCTGTTACCTCTGTGTTTTGTAATTATTCCAGCTACTATTTTCTTTGACTGCTTCATTGTATTTTTCCATTACAATTTTCATAAAGAAAATAGCATAATTTGAAGACTATCAAATAGGTTGGAATAATGATATTGGTAAGAAGCACTGGTATTAATACCATGCAGGTCTCTACGCATGTGCAGCATACATTTTTTTTTCACCTAAGCCATCTCCCCGGCTCTACATCTTTTCTCTTTTTTTTGTTTTTTGTTTTTTGTTTTTTGTTTTGAGACAGGGTTTCTCTGTGTAGCCTTGCCTGTCCTGGACTCACTTTGTAGACCAGGCTGGCCTCGAACTCACAGCGATCCACCTGCCTCTGCCTCCCGAGTGCTGGGATTAAAGGCGTGCGCCACTACCACCCGGCTCTACATCTTTTCGTTTAAGAGACAGAAAGACACACATGTAGGGGGAGGGGAATGGAGCATCAAATAAAATTGTCAAGAATGAGTTGTCACATAGGAAAAATAATCTACTCTGTTAAGTTCTGACAACTTAAGAAAAATGCTACAGATGAAATAAGAAAACGCTTTCTATGAAGGAGCTGGAGCCTTGGCTCAGTGGTTCAGAGCACATACTACTCGTCTTGAGGACCCAGCTTCTTTTCCTAGCACCAAATTGTAGGGCTCAGACTACTAGCACCAGGGATATGATATTCTTTCCTGGCCTATTTAGGCCCATGTCCGTGTGCACAGATCACTACACATAAAAACAAGAATAATGTAACTGAAAATGTACAAATTATTTTTAATACAAATAAAATGGTTTTCTTTCAGTTTAAAAAAAATCATATGATCTAACATCTATCTAGGAGAATTGAGACACTAGAGGGAAGGAGTTCATAGCAAAATATATAAATAAGCACAATTGTCCAGGAGAAATTCAATATATAAAGCAGAAAATAAAGAATAATGAGCTAATCAATGTCTCTGCGTTCATCAGATGAAAATTTCAAATGAACAATCAAAAATGCTAAGGATATGAAAGGAAAAATAAAATAATAACAATTTTCACAATACTTGAGAAAAACTTTGAAATTTTAGATGTTAGATAAAATAACTAAAAAAACCAAAAAACAAAAAACAAACAAACAAACAAAAACCCCACATAGGTACTTTCCAGAACTTTGAGATTAAAAAGTAAGTATAATATCAGAAAATCTTCTGGGAACAGTGTGCACACATTCAGAACTTATTATATACAACAGTAGAGCTCATGTCTCTTGTTCAGCCCCTGCCCCTCTGGACTGCAATGTCAAATTGCTGCCTGACACATGAGAGGCTTCTCCTGGTGTCTTCAGCACTCATGCCAAAAACTCAATGGAACATGCAATGTCTCAAAATGATCATAGTGCAAATACCTGTGATTCCTTTATGTGAAAACTCTTTGAGGGACACAGGATGAGTGATTTGATGTGTTTTTTTCTGAGGCAAATAGCCTCAGATAACCCACTAGGTCAACATGTTGGGCAGTGAAGCTGATTATAGCTAGTTCACCGTTTTAGTCTTGCTTCCCTTACTTGTGGAGTAAAGTATCTATTAACACATCTCCATTTGTGCATCTTCCAAAACAACTGTTGAGAATTAGTTCTTTGTCTCAAAGGCTGCTGTGGCAACATCCATATATAGAAACAAAACAAAACTTTCTTAGAGTTTTATTAGACTTATCCTTCAGTTTTTAAAAAAGAAACTGTCGGCAAATTTATAGGAAAATAAGTTAACACTTAATCATGGCCTATCAACTGAGAGGTGGTTAAAATAAAAAAAAAATACTGTTTGGATATCTGCATATGGTGTCACATGCCTTTAATCTTAGCAGCTGTGAGAAAGAAATAGGTGAATCTCTGTGAGTTAAGGCCAGACCTGTGTACATAGTGAGTCAGAACTATATAGTGACATTTATCTGAGTAAATAAGTAGATCATTAAATCAATGATAAATAATATTGTTAATGTAACACGCTACTATATCCCCAAAGTGCTAACAAGTGGGTTAAAAGGAGAATCAAAGGTCATGAATGATAGTATAAGCAAGGAGGGGCCCAGATATCCATCGAAAAGATACCAGGATAACACATATAACACATAGGAAAATAAGAGTTATTTATAAACAAAATTGTTAGTGGCTTTGTAAGCATATTATTTTAATAGTAATATTATAAGGTATTAAACTAAAAGATAATTAATAATAAAAGTATCTATAAGAAATAAAAGTGTTTTAAGGAAGTAAATTAAATATCCCTGTTCAGGCAAAGAGGAGGAAAAACAGCTAACCTGAATTTAAAGTCCAAGATGCCTGGAATGTACTTTGTATTTATTTATCTGTGATGATATCGTATTGTTGGCATAGTGAAAATATGCTTATAAAATAGATTAAAATGTGAACAAAAAATAGTCTAATCTGGGTTACTAAATCCACCAGGGACATAAAAAGCATTGAAAACATAAATATCACAGAGGAAAGGATAAGGCTTTGGTGGAAATAAACAGACAAAAGTCAAGGTAGAGTTTAAAGGCAGCTTAAAGTTACTTTTCATTGTATAAAATAGGTAGGCAATAAAGTGTTTACAACTGAGCTCTAGAGAAATCAAGGTTTATGTGTAGCATTTGAAAGTAAAGTGAACCAATAGAAGATATACATAGAAAAGTGAAAATTAGGTGTCATATATTTAAGTATGAGATTAATTTATCTGAACTATTATGTTCCACAGCCTAAACCTGGAAAGTACCTTGTATTAGATAAAAGCTTATAAATTGAGAGAATCACATGGAATGCAGCCTTAGGGAGACTTCTGCTTGTTCTGTTTTCTCCCTACTTTTATAATTACCCATAAAATAGGATAATAGTGGCGAATATCTGTTAGAGCAGTGGCATATTAAATTTCTTAGAAGTGCCCAGAATAAGTAGGAAATCAGTCGATGTAACAAGTCACATATTGTTAATGATGCTCTATAAAAACATCAAAAATTCAGTGGTTTAAGCACAAAAATGTGCTATTAGGCACTCTGATCAGAGGCCAAAGATAGGGGTATTGCCAAGGCCACATGCCTCCGCATCTCTGAGGGATAGCCCCTTTCCAGGGCCTTCCGCTCACTGCTGTTCTTTGCTGTTGAATCAGAGGCTAGATCTTCATGAGGTGCCCTCCATGTGTGTATGACTGTCTTCCTCATGCAGATAACCGGTAATGGGAAATAGGGATCCATCCTATTCTAGTCTGAACACAAGGCTATCTATTTCCCAATAACATCAAGGTTGGAAGTGCTGGGGCATAGTGTCCCAACATACGATTTTGAAGGTGACATGATTCACCTCCTAACACGTTGAGAGAGACAGATGATGCAGTGTGTATGGTTAGCATTTCATTGCTTGTCAATCAAAAACAGAACGGAGAAAGAGTGACCTGGACTTGTGGCAGCAATGAGAAAGGAGATTTTAGTGTTATTTATATGAATGAGTCCATGATTCCCATGGACAAGCATCCATCTAAAGCTCAAATAAAGTCCTCAGGGAATTAATTTTAAACAGATCAATGGCAATTGTGGAGACAAAGGCAATCTTGTGTGTGTGTGTGTGTGTGTGTGTGTGTGTGTGTGTGTGTGTATGTGTGTGTTAAAGACAATCTTGATACTGCACGTCTTGAGAGCTGAGCAGTATCAGCTGAATTACTGAAATAGTCTTCTTTGTCATTTAAATTGGCAATAGTATTAAAACAAGCCAATTGCCTTAATAATTGATGGCTTCCCCATGGATTTAAATGTAACTCATGTTTTGTTCTAAATTTTGACAACTGTGTTAAAACAAAGCCAAGTATCCTACTTGAAAATCTGAGTGAAAAGTGTATTAGATAGCTTCAATTTAACTGTCAAATATGATACACATTGGTAAAAATAATTCCTTTGGAGTTACTGCTTGGCATTTTTTATCATTTATGCCAATGAAAAACATCTCAGAAGGTGATAGCGTTTCTAGTAGTCTTTGGACAATTGGTTTTTCCACTAGCAGCAGCTCTTTGACACCCTAACAGTTTATGCATTCCTCCCTAGATATTTTCTCTCCCATTATTCTGATTTTATTTCCATTTTCCTTTATTTTTACATAGCATGAATAAGCATCTGAAATTAAAAAGTCTGTTTTAGTAAATGTCACTTCCTGCCTTCTCTAAATGTTAATGTGAGCAGAGGAAGGAACTAGTGTTTTGCTGTCTTTCTTGCTCTGAGCTCTCTGAGCAGCACTTGGCATGTAGAAGGCATGCTATAAAACTCAACAAAAGGGCTGTTGAGTAGATGACAGTCAAGAAAACAAAAGAAATGTTCTCATGAGAGCTTGAGGGAAACGCTACTTAACTTTTTTATATCTCCACTTTAATTTTAAATACAAATAAAGATATCTTAAGAAGTTATTTATAAATAGTTGTGGAGTATTTGTTATGTTAGTGACAAATTTAAGCAGAATGAAAAATTATGTATATGTAGGAAATTTTACTATTCATCTTATTAAATCTAATCAGATATGAAGGAGAGAAACCTGTTTTTTAGGATCCCAAGTGTGGGATCGAACGGTCTAGTAAGAGAACAGGTGATGTTAATTCACTAGCAGGGCAACCACCTCATGCAGGAACTTAATTGCTACCAGATGAAAAAGATCCTGTGAACAGACTCTGGGAGGAGCTATATAAATGAGCCCAGAACTGGCAGCAGGGGGATTGAAGACTTGGGATAGATTTGGCTGTTCATCGCTGCCTTTCAAGAAGCTCCTAGAGAAAACCATTCGAGGGAAGGCTTCAGAGCTCCGGCTCCCGCTGACAGCTTCCTTTCCAACTGGTATTCACTTGATATCTTTCAGTTGCTATATTGCTGTAGTTAAGACATCAAACACAATATTGAATATGTTTGGAGAGAGTGGACAACTTCTCTTATCCCTGATTTTAGTGTAATTGTTTTGACTTCCTCTTTATTTAATTGATGTTGACTAAATGCTTTCTGCAAATGGCCTTTATTATGTTTAGGTATGTCCCTAATCTCTCTAGATCTTTCACTATGAAAGGGTGTTACATTTTTTCCAAGTCTTTTCTGCATCTAATGAGATGATTATGTACTTGGCTTTGTTTTATTTTAGTTTTTTATAAATGGTCTACATTTATCGATTTTCATATGTTGAACTATGCCTGCACCACTCCAATGAAACATACTTGATTATGATTTATTTGATGTGCTCTAGGATTCTTTTTTGCAAATATTTTATTGAGTATTTTTGCATCTGTATTCATAAGGGACTTTGGTCTATAAATTTCTTTCTTTGTTGAGTCTTTGTGTGGTTTGTGTATCAAGGTTACTGAGGCCTCATAATTGGGAAAAGTTCTTTTTGTTTCTATTTGTGGAATAATTTGAGGATTATTAGTATTAAGTCTTTTTCTGAAAGTCTGGTAGAATTTTTCACAAAAACCATCTGCCTCAGGGATATTTCTGGTTTGGAGACTTAATGAATGCTTTATTTCCATAGGAGATATTGGTCTATTTAAACTGCTTATCTGATCTTCCAGGACAGCTCCAAAAACAGCTTCAGATCCCAATTGCGCCAGGAACTCAGACTGTCCCATACAGGATTTTACTTAAGCCTGGAATTTCTCAACATGTGTAAACTGGACCCCTTATGCTATTCCTAGCATGTTTAACCATTTTCCTCAGCTTTATTGGGCCCCTACAAAGGTATTATCTGCCCTAAATTAGTCAGAAAAAAAAACTTTAAGAAAATGACATCCTAATTCCCTAAGGGGGTTGGGTAGGTTTTTTATTGTTTTTTTTTTTTTTTTGGAGGGGGGCTATAGATGCATATTTTCAATAGAAGTTAGTTATAAGTTACTAAGGGTGGTTATACATAGAGAAATCAAGGATGGACACAGGAATGTCTCTCTTTTCCCTTATCTTTACTTCCTTGGCATCTCCTTTTTGAGTTTAGGAAAATTTCTATGATTTTACTGAAAATGTCTTCTGGTCCTTTGAGTTAGGTTTCTTCCCCTTCCCTTATTCCTATTGTTCTTACATAGGATGTTTTCATAATGTCCCACTTTTTCTGGATGCTTTGTATAGCAATACTTTCAGACCCATCTGCAGTATAAATAATGACACAGAGGCTTTTTAATATTTTAAAGCCTACGCCTTTCAGTTAGGGCAGCCTCCCAGCCAGCTCTCTAGCTTAACCTGACTAAACCTGGTACTATGTCCTACCACATGATAGATCTACCTCTCTGCTCTGCTCTGTTCCATCAGCTCATCTCCTTGTCTACTGGAAAATCTCTTGTGCCTCTTCTGTGCTCCTAGCCTTTCTCCCTTCCTCTCTCTAGGAAGTCCCACCTTCCACTTCCTACCCAGGCATTGACTGTCAGCTGTTTATTACAACCAATAGGCAAGTGAGGAAGAATGAATATTTACAAAGTATAAGACCATTGATAGCCATAGAAAGAACAATGCCAAGAGCTAAGCTAGTACTTAGCTCTCTGCTAGTTTAGCAACCAACAATTACAAACACAGAAATATACCTTTACACAATGTACCATAACATTTTTGTTTCAGGAGATTTTTAGATTTAACATTTTCTCTGACAGATATATCTATTTCTCCTTTCCTATCTTCAACACTTGAGATTCTTTCCTCCATCTTTTGTATTATGCTGGTGAAGCTTGACTCTGTAGTTCCTCTTCAAATTCCTAAATTTTTCATTTCCAAAATTCCTTCAGTTTTGATTTTCTTCAACAACTCTATATCTACTTTCAGATCTTGAATTCATTATTCAATTCCTTGCACTATTTGTGCTTTCCTGGATTTTTAAAAAGGACTCATTCATTTCTTTTTTAAGAGGCCTCTTTCATCTTCATACAGGTTATTTTCAGGTCTTTTTCCTCTGCTTCATCTATCTTAGAGTATTCAGTGCCTGTTATGGTAACGTTGCTGGGCTCTAGTGGAGATACATTATCCTGGCTGTGCTGATTATGTTTTTAGGCTGATGTCTACGCATCTGTTATTGGGATGACTATAGATCTAGGCAATGCTATCTTTTTGTTTGGTTTTGGTTTTGGTTTTTTAAGACAGGTTTTCACTCTGTAACTTTGGCTGTCCTGTACCTCACTCTGTACACAAGGCTGGCCTTGAACTCTGGAGATCTGCCTTTCTCTGCCTTCTGAGCAATGGGATTAAAGATGTGTGCCAATACCATTAGCTAGCTGGTCTTATTGAGTGTATTGTTCCTTGGCTTATTCTCTTTCCCTGAACTTTAGAATGTGGTGGCTGTGTGCTGCCTATTAGGTCGGGAGAGATCTTTGTGATACATTTGGGGGCTAGAAAGAAAAGGGCAATTGGGGTAGGGCTTTGCTTTTTGCTTTGTTGTTGTTGTTGTTTTGTTTTTGGTTCTCTGCTACAGTATTGCTAGGAAAAAGCAACAAGTAATGAGTGGGAGTTTGGAAGAGGAATATCTGAAGGATCCAAAAGAGAGGGTAGGGACAAGGAGCCAAGAAAGGCTGCCTGTTGGCATAGTGTTCTTGTGGATTGTGTACACTTTATCCTTATTCATTCAAATGATGATTTTTCTACCCACTATCTGGTTTCAATCTAGATGTCCCATTGCAATGTTTATTCTAAGTATACTCTGTCTCAAGTTTGTGTAAACATGTCACCATTTGTTCCCTGTATTGACAAGAAAAGCCAGCTAGCCAATGCTGAGCAACACAGAGAATAGGGTGGGACATCTTGGGCCAGTGAAGGGAGGAGAAAGAGCAAGAAAGACAGGACAGATGCACATGGAGAGGACCAGAAAACACCTGGAGGAATAAGATGGACCTAGGATATGAGGGAAAAGCAAGTATAATGTGAGAAATCTGAATGGGATTTAACAATACCAGTTTGGACATTTAGGATGGGGTCATTATTGTGCTGTGAGCTAATTAAATAGTTCCTAGTCTCTCTGCATGTGTGTGATTTGCTTTACTCCTGAAGTATTGGTCTTTAAATGTTTCTGCTTTCTTGATCCATTCTGCCTAAACATTTCTATTAAGATTATTTTTATTTAAGCTTGAATTCCATTCTCTGTTATTGTGATTAATTTAAAAGTTAATTTCAGAAACATCATAAATTATGCCAATACCATTCCATCAGAAAAATTAAACATCATATTTCTAACCACTTTCCTCTATGAATAGGACTAATGAAACAAATTTTAAAGATGTATTTATTTATTATTAAGTATACAGTGCTCTGCCTACATGTATACCTGCAGGCCAGAAGAGGGCATCAGATCACAGTATAGATGGTTGTGAGCCACCATGTAGTTGCTAGGAATTGAACTCAGGACCTTTACAAGAGCAGTCAGTGCTCCTAACCTCTAAGCCATCTTTCCAGCCCCAGGGCTAATGAAATTAAATCAACAATTTTTTTTTCTGCTTTCTTGAGATAAAAAATCATTTTAAAATCACCAAACTTAGAGGATGTTTGAAAATATGGCATGTTTTTTCTTGTAAGGAAATATGATTTTTTTGTATTTTTGCTGTATATTAATAGATCGTTAGTTTGGCAGACCATACTTAGTATAGTACAGACAAACTCTGGGTTTTTACTAGGGTGCTAGAGACACCAGTTTCCATAGACTATCTTTTATTTGTAAAGTATGCTTCCTCCATAATAACTATCTGTCTCTTTTTCAAAATGCTTTTGAGGATCATATAAATACACATCCACATCTATATTGTATCTATATTTATATACAAATATATACTCAGAATGGAAAATGAATGTTCAGTTAGACTATTACCTTAATGTGTTATTTTTGTTATCTGACTAATATAGAGTATTTTATAGATAATGGAACTTTCTTTTTCCTAAACAGGATTTTTTTTTCAGTAGATTTATAACAGTAAGAGCTTAAGGGTAAGCTTTAAAAATACTGATTTAAAATGTGAGACATTACAAATTCTATTTGGTAAGTTAATGTCCTGATAGATGTAAGTTTAATCCGGTGGATGATAAACTAAAAATGAAATACGTATAATTAAATGAGCCTGCCTTTAGCTACATTTTTCCTGCCTAATGCTTTGAAGTAAATTTTGTACAAACTCTTTCAACTGTGTGTTTTAAAGGAGATAGATTTTCATTATCAGTGGTTTCAGAAGATCAAAAAAGGAGACCATAACACACCTACTATGCCTTTCATGAAATAAAAGTCTTTTTAATTTAGAGTTCAGGTAACAGTGAGGTAAAGATTCCCTCACAGTTGCACTTCACAGTCTGAAGCGCTTCCTAGCCCAGCTCATCTGGCCTCCATCCCTGTGCTTCTTGGTCCGTTCTCATATCTGAGTGGCACCACAAGATTTGTGTTACTAAACCTTTCCTTGACCACACGTTTGTTGCTGATATCAGAAATACTGGAGTGAGAAAGCTATTATTTGATTAACACTTATCTACTATATATTCATGAAGTATTCTCTCTATGCATTTGAATAAACCCATATGCCTATCAGTGTACTTAAAAAATAATTTTCCTTCTGAAATATTTAAAGTATTAATATCTTGCACTTCATCAACAATTTTTAAGTATTTATTTTATGCCTATGAGTGTTTTGCTTGCAGAGATATATGTGTACCATGTGTCTGTCTCTGGTACACAGGGACATTGGGTCCTCTAGCACTAGAGTTAAAGGTGGTTGTAAGCTGCCACGTGGGTGCTGGCAATTAAAACTGAGTCCTCTGTAAGAGTGGCAAGGGCGCTTAACCACTGTGCCATCTATCCAGCCCCAAGTAATTTTTATTTACGCTTCCCTTATAAGAATATGATTTTTTTTTACGTTCATTTTGAGCCCCAGTACCATATAGTTGTACTGTGTACCATAACACTGTGTAAGGTGTTAAAGTGAAATATAAGACATTTGAGTAGCAGCAAAATGCTATTTAAAACACACAAGGTTTTAGGTGGTTTTATTGCTGCAGTTTCAGTTGACTCTAACCAACTTAGTTCCCAAAATGGAAATAGAAATTTCAGAGGTGAACACTGTCTTAGTTGGGGTTTCTATTGCTGTAACGAAACACCATGAACATAAAGCAGGTTGGAAGGAAAGGGTTTATTTAGCTCATGCTGCTGTATTTACTGTTAATCCACAAAGAAAGTCAGGAAAGGAACTCAGACAGGGAAGGAACCTGGAGGCAGGATGTGAAGCAGAGGCCACAGTGGAATGCTGCTTGCTCTGCCTGCATTCTTCTAGAACGCAGGACCATCATCCCAGGGATAGCACCACCAGGATAGGCTGAGCCCTCCTGCATCAATCACTAATTGAGAAAATACCTTACACCTGGATCTGATGGAAGCATTTATTCAACTGAGGCATCTTCCTCTCTGGTCATTCTAGCTTGTGCTAAGTTGACCCACAAAACCAGCCAGTACAAACTTCTTTTATTTTTATTTTTTCAGGGAAATGGATGGAACTAGAAAATATTTTTTTCCAGTATCTAATGTATTTTATTTTATTTTTAAATTTTTTATTAATTTATTCTTGTTACATCTCAATGGTTATCCCATCCCTTGTATCCTCCCATTCTTCCCTCCCTCCCATTTTCCCCTTATTCCCCTTCCCTATGACTCTAGATGAGAGAAACATGGGAGAATAGCAAGGGCACCAGCCAAGGACAATACAGGCGGTAAACTTTAAACCCCTACCCAGATCTAGCCAATGGACAGGACATTCTCCACAGTTGAGTGGAGAGTGGGGTATGACTTTCACACAAACTCTGGTGCCTCACATTGGACCACGTCCCCCTGGAGGGGGAGACCTGGTGGCACTCAGAGGAAAGACAGAAGTACAAACTTCTTATGATTTAAGTTGCATGTTACTCTGAGTAACTTGATGAAATGTCGAACAATCCTTGGCAACCTGTCTATCCTATTTGCTCCTTCGTCACATAGTATCCTATGTGCTCGTGTAACTCAAGATCCCAGCTCTCTTGCTGCACTCTTTCCAGCTCTCAGTTCACTTCATCTTGTCACAAAGCCACTGCATTATCATCTCTCAACCTCCCAAGAAGAGGGACTACAAACAAGTGCTTATACTGATAAGCCTTGTGCTGGGTTGTTGTAACTATCAAATTTACACAACTGAGCATCACCTGGAAAGAGAGTTGCGATGGTGGATTGTGTGCTTTGGTTGGCTGGTGGTCAGGCTCAAGTCCATCAGGCCTCTGTCTTATTTGTTAATTGATGGAGAAGTAAACAGACAACATGAGCACCACCATTCTCTGAGCTGCACTGTGAACCAGGGGAGAGCAAACCAAAGTAAGCATGCAAAGATCCATGCACTCATTCTTTCTTTACCTGAAACTGGAGATGTGACTGTTTGCCTCAGTTCCTGCTGTGGCTTGCCTAGAATGGTATTCGTTGTTAGGGTATTTGTTACAACATGAAAATTGAACTAGAACAACAGGCCATGCTCCATTCAAGATACCTTGACTATAGTACAGTACTCTAATTACTTGATTTTGTTAGAAGTTGAATATGCTAATATATTTCTCATTTAGCATAAATTAACCTTTATCATAGAAATGTGTATACAAGGAAAATATGTTCAATGCACATTTTTGCTTTGTATGGAGTCTTAGGATCCACTGTGGTACTGAAATGCATCTCTCGGTAAGGAAAGAAAACTGCAACTTCAGCTGAATATTAGCTGGGTAACTACTAGTCAAGGATTTGCAGGTGTGTGTGTGTGTGTGTGTAAAACCGCAGAATCATGTTTTCATAAGAATTTTCTCAGTTTTGACCTCTAGAAGCCATCTCAGGGATGTATTGTGCTACATCAAGTCATCTGACTGACGAAAGGAGTGCAGTCCATTGTACAATAAGCAAAAGAATATAAAAATGTTAAAAGAAGAAAAAAAAGGACTTGCTTCTTTCAAATATCACTTACCTCATTTATACTTCCATCCGAAAAAATTTTATATAAAAACAAGTAGAAAATAGTCCATATAAAGTACCTGTACAAATTTCATGTCCTCATGTCTCACCAAAGGAAAGAAAGTAAGGCCAAGCACAGTGCAAAAAAAAAAAAAAAAACAAAAAAACAAACAAAAAAAAACCACTATTTTAAGTGAGGAGATATACTATCAAGATATTATACAAGGAAGGAAGTCCTCCAGTAAATCAATGTATAAATTACATTTTTAGATTTGTTTTATTTCATGTATATGAGTACTTTGCATGTATGAATGTCTATGTACCATTTTCATTTCTGACCCCTACAATAGAGAGAAGAGGATATATAATCCTCTGGAACTAAAGTTATAGATGGTTATGAGCCACCCAGTAAGTGCCAGAAAAATGGAACTAGGTTCTCTGTAAGAACAACAAGTACTCTAAAACACTAAGCCATCTCTCCTGCCTCAGTAAACACAATTACCTTTAATTGGTATTTCTTACAAAATTAGAAATCATTGTGAATGTTTTATTTTAAGAAAATATCAATAAAAATGCTGAGAAACATTTGGACCCCTACATGAAGGACAAATCAGGCTATTCGGAGGCCCTCCTAAAGAGCTACTTTTACATCCACGCCAGAAATGCAAAGATGTTTTTTGTGCATGCCAGTTGGAGTTGCCTGAGTAACTACTAACCAGACAAATGGACAATTCATGGGTTTATGGAGAAGAATTATGCCATGAAGAAGAAAGGTCAGTGTAAAACCATGGACAACAGAGCTGGGGGATAAAAGATAACCTGGGTTCAGGTGTCCTTAGGTATAGGATATTGTTTTCCACGAGAATTTCTTGAAATTTAATAGCACTTTGCAGTCTCCTCCTGTGGAAGGAGTCAAAAGAAACTACTAATGATTGCCATTTCTTTTAGAACTCTCCACTGAAATGCCTGAAGCTCTTTTGTGTGGCTGTCAATCTCAGAAAGAGCAGGAAAGGAAGAAAGAGCCTTTCAGTTAAAAACGCTAATTTATTTTTCTTCTGGTAAGTGCAAAGTCTTACCAGCAGGAATATTTTGTTTTTCTGCACTTATCACATTTCTATTCAAAAAACTGAACATAACTAATTATGTTAGCTTGACAAAGTTTTACAGGCCATTCATGCTCAGTGATAGAAATGGTGAGAAGACTGAAAATGGGCACATTCATCATCACCAGAGAACTTCCCCCTCGCTGAGGCCCATTGCCCCGCACATCACCTCTCTTAGGAGACTTGAAGCAACCATTGAAAGTTGCTTTCAAACAGGGAACACATGGTAGTCAAGAACCTGAAACTAGAAAGGCCATAGAGCTAGGGGAAAGTCAAACACCACTGTTTTGCTAAAGGAACGTAGCAATAAAATGACTCCTAATGACACTCTGCTACACTTGTAGAACAGTGCCTTGCTCAGCTGTCATCAAAAAAGCTTCATCTTGAACAAAGACGGAGATACATAATGGGATAAGATTCAGAGGTTGAGAAACCTTGTAACATTCAGTTCTAAATGGGATGTTTCCATCAGATCCATGCCCTCATGGCCCTTGTTACTCTGGTATGGGAGGCAGAAAGAGTATAAATGCCAATGGGAAGGAAAGGCACCAAGGAAACAGTGTCTTCTAGACACAACAGGACAGATGGACAGAGGAAGCCACAGAAACTCTAGCAGCGTACACAGAGCCTGCACAGTTCTAATCCAGATGGGGATAGTGAGCATGAGTCCCAGTTCCTCACCTAGGAACTATCTCCAACTGACAATCACTCGCAAAGAAAAAAACATTTTTTTTTGGAATGGAATCTCACTGCATTTACAAGCCACACTTGAGGGAATACCCAGCATAAATGGCATACATGAAATGGAAGTCAATGCTATTTTTTGGGGAGCAACTAGACTTTTTCCACCTTACTGGTATTTTGCTTACATATTACGGTTCCCTAGTTTATTTTTATGGGTTTTCTTTGTGAGAAAACGCATGTTTGTCAGCATCTGCATCTGTATGCGTTTCTTATGCTTTTTCTTTGGCTCTTGTTCTTCTGTTTCTTATATTCTGAATTGTTTGTTTTTATTTTACTTTATTTAATTTTATTATCATTTAGATGCCTATTTATATTCTAATGAGAGAGGGGGGAAAGCCTATGGATTTGGTTGGATGGGGAGGTGAGAGGAAGCTGGGAGAAGATGGGGGAGGGGAAAATGTAATCAGAATATATTGTATAAAACTCTATTTTTAGCTAAAAAATAAAAGCAGTCTTGGGAGAAAAGAGCTTATCCAATCTTACAGCTTAAAATTCATCATGAAGCGATGCGTGGTCATGAACTCCAGCCAAAGCCAGGATGCAGAAACTGAAACAGAGACCATGGAGGACCTCTCCTCTCAACTTGCTATCTATGGTTTTCTCACAGTTTTCTTTTTCTTTCTTTTTTCCCCACATATATTTTACTTATTTATAATAAACTATTTACAGTAAGAACAGTTACAAAACAATCAGGAAACCCATGTCTAAAAGCTATATTCAAAATATTTAGCTCATTTGCATTTGACAACCCTGAAGGAAATACTGTCCATCCTATCTAGGTGCGTCTTAAGTTTTGTACCTAAATCATTCTATCATACCTTGTATTTATCAACTTAAAAAAATCTTTCCAGACCATAAAGCATTTTCTTAAATCCTAAACACCAGAAGTGAAACTACAACTATCTAGACTCCAGCTTCATCAGTGACTTGAGAAGTAATAAAGTTATTACTTAAGTAGGGAGGGCAGTCTAGCAGCTTCCAAAACTAAGAGGTGATAGAGACAGTTTACTGCTGACTGATCAGACTGTTTTCTTATAGAATCCAGGACCTCTTCCTGAGCTGGCAAAGCCCCCAATGATCTCAGCCTACCCAATCCTACCATCAGTCAAGACAATGTCCTACAGACTTGTTTACAGACATTCTGACAGAGGCATAGAGGCGTTTTTTAAACACATGAGATGTGTGCATACTTTGAGATTTTAATCATCAGCGAAACAACAGAAGACACCAAAGTAAGACTGACATAGTGAGAATGAATCTGATTCATTTCAAGTTCCGTGAGAAATAAATTTTTTTGTTCATGGCACTCAGCCTGTAGTATATCATTGTAGGAACAGAAGTAGAACAATAACTTTCTAAATACACATTCCCAATATCTATTAAACTTTAAAATCATGTATATTACATATTCTCTGATGTTCCATTAGTATTTATACATTCACCTTAAATTTCCCTTTCACAATTACAAAATAATCTAAGGTCTGTTTAGTATTCATACACACAATATATGTATACATATATATGTATATATATTACACACACTATAAACACACACACACATACACACACACATTCTCTTTTGACAATTGATTTCATACTGACACTTGACATTTGTGAAATCTTCTACTAATAACCTTTAAATGCCATACTACAGCATAGTAAATATTGAGGATGAGATTGGGGTGTTGAAGTCACATGCAAATAGTTTCCTCAAACCATAGAGAGATATAATGATTTTGCTACAGAAATGATTTGGTTGTAACATTTAACCTTATGTTATATAATCAAATTTCCTTTTTTTTTTTTCAACGTTGGATAAAAATTTTAACTAGTTAGAAGTAAAGTTTTCTTTTTTATTATGCTCAGAATTCAGGTAAAACAGAACACAGTATCTTCCATGGATATTTATGCATATTTTATATAAATGTGTGTATGCATGGATATTTGTAAATAGTCAAAGATTAATTTACTTATCCATGATCTTATCATTTTTCCTTATATTGATATTTTAAAATAAAGTTATATAAAATTAGAATTATATATAAACCTTCTACCTCTTTATATACCCAGATTATTAAAAATTGTTATGATATTGAAGATTTGTGTCTTTATATATTAAATATTACAATGTCATTTACATGCCAATATAAATCAGGGTAAAGCAGGCTGACATCAAATCCTAAGATGCACTCTCCTTTTGGGGAGTTCTGTAACACTTGCTATGTAAATTGCTTACAGCAAAATGAAAGTGGTTTTTAAATAATAATAGTCAAAATAGGGGAGTGTTTGTCACTTATAACATTGAATAGTTTAGCAAACTTTTGATTTTTTTCTTTTAATTCAAATTATTTAAAATATATCTATTACATTAATTTGTTGTGTGTTTGGTGGGATATGCCTTTGCTGGTTAGACCATCTCAGTGTCTTATAAGTTTAAATTTCACAATCGTTTCTCAGATCTCTTGGGTTCAGTTAAGAAATGACCAATCATAGTCATGACTACATGACTCAAACTAGTAGAAATAAAAATTAAAGCCCCATAAATTTTATATCGTCATGGGACAGAAGAAGTATAGTATAATAGTTTCTTAGGGGATGAAATATCCTAAAAAAAAAAGATGACCTTTAAGTAAGAAGTAAAAAGACTCAGAACAGTTTCAGGAAGGCCTTGAAACTGCCCAGATTCATTAGGCCCCCTCCTTCTCAGGGTAAATAATAAAACTCTCTGAGTCCCTCTTAGAAGACTAGGACAAACCAAGCAAAAAAGAAACTGAGACCACACCAGCTGACTGGAAGTACCAGAACCACCTGAGCTGCCAGGAAGTGGTCACTTCAAAAGGACACTCTTCAGCCTGTTGAGATGCCTGCATGCTATGCAGTAAGCTACAGGTTCCCAGCCTATGCTGGGGTAGGATTTGGTGATGCAGCTGTCTTTGAGTCATTTCTGCTCCTGTAAGTAACCTTCCACCATATTCCTCTAAATAACTCCAATAAATCTAATTGGCTCACCAAGATGGACTTTGGTGGTATCTAGACTTTGGTCTCTTGTGGGATTACTGTTTGGTGAGAGTAGATGAATATGTTTAGTCATTCTTAGGAACAGTTTGGGTCACACAATAGGAAGACTCTGAAAACACAGGCAGTAAGATGTTTGACCTATGTCCATCGGGTAGATGACGTCTCCTGCAAGAACAGACTTCATTGAGCCCAAAAGGGATACTTTCTGTTTCAATTTTGAAACAGCTCAGGAAGAGAGAGTTTTAGAAATGCTTTTCCCTAATATTTTTCAATTATTTTATTTGTGTACATATACATGTATGTTATTATACATATATACAATAGATTTTCTATGGCAAGAAGAACAATGACACAATCAGGAATTATATAAATGTTGCATTCTTAGTGTTTTGGCTATTTGTATTTGACAGCCTTGAAAATGACATCTTTCCTATCTTGGCTCATCTAAATTTCTGAATGTAAATCAATCTCCGTCACATATTGTCATTATCAACTTGGAACACCTATCTAGACCTAAAAACATCTTAACCCCTAAAAAATTAAGCTTGATTATAAAACTAAGCTACCTGGTCTTCAACTCCCTCAGAGACTTGAGAAGGAGTAAACTTGATTATCTGAATATGCTGGGAGTACAGGTTGGTAGCTTTTCAAATGAGAAGATGACAGAGACAGTTTGCTGCCTGAATAGTCACCCAAAACTCTCTATAACATTGGACCACCTTCTTCAGCCTTCTGGCCCAATATATCTGACAGACATATTTTTAAGGCAGGAACTATTGAGGAATTGCTTACCCTGTCTTGGCAGAGTTTGGCCATTGACTCTGCCTGCATCCAAGCTTGCTCTTTTTTTAGGCAGAATTTTGTCTTTGGTCGAAATTAGGAACTTTTGTCCAGTGGCTAGTTTGCCACATTTGAAGCCATCTCCATAAGGAGGTTCTTTGATGCTCATCATCTTTGAGGTAGGCTGGGTGTAGCCAGGAGTTAACCTGTCTCATTGTCAATGAATCTTTTAAGTAATAAAAACATTTTAAATGTAATATTCTGCATGTCCTGGGGTTTTTGAAGACGTTATCTTTCTATAAGGTCATATCTATCTGCTTTACATAAGATGTATATTTTTGTGATAAAAGACTAGCCACTGACATGACCATGGTTTAATCTACTAACATTTAATTTGTATAACTTATTTCTCCTAAACAGCTTGATAGCACTTTTAAAGGATAGAAAGTAAACCTTGTGTTATAATTGAGTTATATGGGTACAATAACTCATATTAAAGTAGAAATGTTTATTTATATATATATATACATATATATATGTATATATATATATATATATATATATATATATATATATATTATTGTGTGAAGAATAGTCTTACATTTGAAATCTATACCACTGTATCTAGAAATTAGTGTGCATCTATATACAAAATTTTGTATCAGTGAATTAAAAGTATCTTGTGAGTGACTTAGACTACTTCCCCCTGGCAAGACAGCCATGCCAGGCTACAGAGGAAGAGGTTACAGCTAATACAGATGGGACTTGATAGTCCAAGGTCAGATATGAGGGGAAGAGAGTTCCTCTGTCTGAGTACTAAGGGAGGGAGGGAGAGCGGATAAGGGACGGAGGAGGGATCAGAAGGGAATGAAGGGAGGGACTACAATCAGGGTGTGAAGAATTTAAACTGCAGAACAAGCAGGTAATTTATATTGCTAATCCCACCATATGGGACTAGCTCTGAGACTGGCTGAAACGTGAATGTCTAGGCATAAACAATGATTCTTGTTGGCTACAGAACCCTTATGAATTACTATTAGATGTCATTCTTCATATGGCACAAATGAAGATTTACAGATGTCTTCTTTTCCTGCTCATGCAAAGAGCAGAAATCCAGCCTTAATTGTTCTGTGCATCATGTGCACCTTACACACTTATAATTTTAGGACTGTATAATGCTTGTGAGAAATTATGTGCTTTCAGAACAAAAGAACCAGACACCAACATTGGATCAGACCTGAAAGGATGCATTCCTCACAGCATACTAGACACTGACATCCTGTTTAGAGAAAGTAGTTGAAAAGAAAGTGGGAATATAGAAATGTACAGGGAAAATAGAACAAAAAGTAGATAAGTGAATCTCCTCCTCAACTTAATGCCTCAGTTGTTGCTTTTCCCTAATATTTAAAGGTTATAAGTGGATGAGAAATAATGATTCTTTAAGACAGAATTAAGTGGATATGCAATCTAAAATGATACATATTTCTAGTACCTTCTCAGGCACATGGCATGTATCATATGTGGACTCAATAAAACTTTTTTCACAAAATAATGTGTAAATGTTATTATTCTCATTTTAAAAATTAAGAATGATTAATACAAATATTTAAAGATCTTAATTCTAAAATTAAAGCTCAAATAATAGTGCAAGAATTATTCAAATTCACATTTTGTTAAATTGTATTTTGAGAAACACATTTTAGTTCTTCAATTTTAATATTTCTTAAAATCAGAGTAGAAAATTCTAAGTTTCTATTTGTATTTTTTTTTTTACACCACTGTGCCTTCCTTCCCTGCAGCATGACATATTTATCAGGATTCATTAGCTAATCCTAACACTTTATTGTCATTCATACTAAATTTTAGTGTTGTTGTTGAACATCCAGTTGATTTTTACATGTATAGTGAGACAGATGTCCACCATGCATTTTCAGTACTCAAATAATCCCCTGTACTTCGTGTATACACCTCTCCTTCTCTTAGTAACACTGTTGGCCACAGTTCATCTTTTCTGTTCTTTGCTTTGTGTTTGCTTTGTGTCTCACAGATGCAGTTCCTTTTGACAGATTGCCTTCTGTCATTTAAGAAAATGCATCTCAGGTTATTTTTTTTTACTTTATTTTTTAATTTTTTAAAATTTTATTAATTTATTCAGATTACAACTCAGTCGCCATCTTATCACTTGTATCCTCCCATTCCTCCTTCTCTCCAGCTTTCACCCCATTTTTGTCTTTTAAATTTGATAACCCATTCCTATTTATTCCTTCATTACAGTACATTATTTCATCCTGTAGGTATATGAGGAAAAAATTTCTGGTGTTTGAGAGACTGGAACTTTTGTTGTACTTCATATATTTAGTATGATATATAATAGTATACTTTGAGGTCACTTTAAACCTAAGACTTATTCCTTAGCTTGTCTTCAAATAATAATAATAATAATAATAATAATAATAATAATAATAATAATAATAATAATAATAATAATATTTTATTTTTTTATTTTTATTTTTATTTTATTCTTCCTTAAGGCTACAATGTTGCAACTGACCTTACTTGCCGAGATTTCCTGTGTAATCAGTTTTTACAACCTACATTACCACGTAGTTGCCATCCTAAATTCTGTACTATTTCATTCCGATAACTCACCCCACAGCGCAACGTATGAGTGCTATGATACTCATTTTTTGAAAGCAGCAAATAAGATGAAAAACAACCTTACAAAATATATATCTAATGTAAATACTGAAAGCAACATTCAGGTATTTCTTATCAATATGTGTGTGGGTTTTTCATCTAGGTCATTTGGGGTTAATGAGAATCAGTAAAGTCTTATTCCTTGTAAAACACTGTCACAGATTTCTACAAAATATCTCTCATTCTTATCCCATGTGATTCTTTCTGTATTGTTCAATAAATGCAGAGAAAAAGCCTTTGATTAGGATCCCACAGACACATGAACAGACATAACATTGTTCACAACAGGAAGCAAAGTATCATACAAGAAGGCAGATTACAGACAGGAGAGACAGGGAAAGATACAGGAGAGGAGAACAGGGTTTAAACTTTGGCTCACTTTTGATTAACTACAGAGCAAGTTCTCTGACTGCCTTTTTTCCAGTGTGACACTGACAGATTTGGGGGAGCTGGGTTGTTGCTAACATGTTTAAGTTAATGGAACTTTATTTTTTTTATTATTTGTACCTTTTTGTATGTGTTGTGTGTTTTGTCTGCATTTATATCTGCATTGGATCTGCCATAACTGAAATTGCAAACGGTTGTGAGACTCCATGTGGATGCTGTAAATTAGACCTGTGTCCTCTGGAAGATCAACCAGTACACTTGTCATAAAGCATCCAAAGGATGGCCTGGGTTCTACTTCCTACAGGCTTGACCAGGTGCCACCTGCTTCTGGACAAGGACAGACTAACCTCGAGGTCAAAGGTCCCAAGGCCACATTTAACACTCAGGGCTGGCTTCAAGCACTCAGAAAGAGGCCCGTGCACTAGGCCCAGTCTCACCCACGGAGGCAGAAACGATTTTCTACCAGGTGTTACAGTTTAGGTCTTTTAGAATGAGATTGCTGGTGCTCGACAGCAGTGTAGACTGAAGAGATCTACAAGCATGTGTTGACACCAAACTGTTATAGCTCCTTGTGCTGTGCTAAACACAGCAGAGGAAGAGGGCAGATGCCCAACACCAACAGGAAGGCAAGTCCAGTGAGACACAGGTCTGGCAGACCCAGCAGGTGATTCCCTGGTGGCCAGCACTGACCTTGCCTCAAGGGAGCAGGCTTCATCAATTGCCAAGGCAGCTCTGCTATCACTGCTTTAGCTGCCAGTCAAAGCCTGGGTGTCCAGCGGTGACTCTTCCCCAGAATAAACAGAGTCTCAGAGATTCATGGTGGAGGAGTGGCAAGCACCCAAGAGAATACACCAGCCAGTCTTTATAAACCTTGGGTAAGGGACAAGGGATTGTGGGTAAATGTGCCTGATTAGATGGGGGAAAAGGTACCAGGATCCTTTATTTATACACACACACACACACACACACACACACACACACACACACACACACACACACACACATACACACACAATGGTGCAATATTTCATTTATATGCAGTAACATGGGGTCCTATCACAAAAAGGAAAACTCAGGACAAAATTATCCTATGGGTCGGGGAAGAACTCCCAGGTACAATTAAAGGTGATTTGTTTAAGGCTAGGATCTCCTTCTCATAGGATGGGATACTTCCCAGGAATCCCAAATACTTGCTGAACAGGTTCAACGAGGAAAGATTTAGGCCTGTAATCTTACCTGAGCATTAAGTGATGTTATTTAGAGTTTCTAGGGTTCAGAGAGGGTGCCCAGCTGAGAAAAGAAGTCCACCATTCTAGACAAGCTCAGAGGCTATCCAGAAACATCAGACTTCAACCTCTCCAGCAACACTCCACGTGCTCCTAACTTCCAAGTCTTCCTACACTCATGCTATAAGAGTTTACTAGCCAACAGGGGACATCTGCTCTCTCTCCTATTGTTATACATTATCAATAATTATGCTGTCAAGATAGATTTACAGTTTTGTTTGAGTGTAAGTTCTCTATTCACTCAAGTAAAAAACCAGAACAATAGATGCATCCAAGATAAAAGCACAGATTGATTCGCTTAGCAATTCCAGCTTGTCTCCAAGGGGCTCCATTACTCTCTATTTTCCTTTTGCAAAGGGTGAGATTCCCAAGTTGTGTCCTTATCAGAATTTGGTGTTATCAGCACCTTAGATATGGGCTTTTCTAATAGGAAGCTAGCTGCATCTTGTGCCTGCATAAATTTGTGATTCCCAGAATACTTAGCATCTCTTCATACAATTACCATCCATGTAACACCTTTGTTAAGCTGCCTGCTCATACTTTCCCAAGTTTCTTACATGGATTCATTTCCTTAAGATCTAATTTTCCTTACTGTGTGAATAGTGAGCACTTCAGTCCTACATCAGTTATATTTGGCAACACCCCCCCCAAGTTTGTGATTTTTCAGAGTATATTGCACAGAAATATGTAATTTTAATCAGATGTAACATAAAAATTTGTTTCCTATGGATTTAACGCAGGACCTAAAGCACACAGGGTAGGCACTTTAACTCTAAGCTATATCCTACTTCTTGCTCTTATACTCTCCTTAGAATTCTCAGACATATCATAAACCTATATTTTAAATTTATAATCATTTATTATTTTTTTATTTTTATAGTTAAGTTTACTGTCTGTTTTTAAATTTATACTATTCATGTATAGACTAAGGTAATAAAGTTAGATGCATAAAACTTTACAGCTCAAGATGTCAAAGTACTTCACCTAAATTGTGGGAGCATTCCTACTGTCTGAGAGAGAAACAGATTCTGTTCAAAACAGAGCAGACACAAAAACTTAACAACTCAAACTGGTACCTTATGGTTTAACGATATTCCTCCTCTACCGTGTTCTTAAACATTTGGATATATTCATTTATTTTTCCTGTTTGAATATTTGAATAAGAATGACCTCCATGGGATTATTGATTTCAGAGTTAGGGCTCCATTTGGTGGATTGTTTAGGAAGGAATAACTAGATGTCGCCTGGATGGATGATATGCATCTCTTGGGTTGGACTACGAAACTTCAAGAGGCCATGCCAGGCCCAGACTCAGTCTCTGTCTGTCTGCAGATTATGATCAGAACTCTCAGCTTCTGCTCTAGGGCCATGCCTATCACCTTATTGGCATGTGATGATCATGGACTAACCCTATGAAACTGTAATCAAGCTACCAATTTGATTCTTTCTTTTATAAGTTACCTTGGACGTGACGTTGCCTCACGGCGATAGAACAGTAACCAAGGCATTTGTTTATTAAATATAGAGTATAGACTGTGGAAGAACCATCACCTTGTAACACTCTACAGGCTATGGGTTCCCTGTAAGTACACAATTGCTTCATCAATGAATCTCATGCAACGCATTGGAGTTTGGAAATTACAGACTGCCTACAATACTCACAGTAAGAAGAATGAATGAATACTCAACTCAGTCTTGACCATATCTTGCACACATTGCAGGTAACCACTTCCTGAAGCATATATAGCTACATTTTAGACAAAAGTATCTTCAAAAGAGCATACAAAGATGCAGAAATGGAGGTGATTTTACATGAGAACAAAACTGAGCTTTTCTCATGACAAGAAGGCATTATTCAATTACTAGTCATTCTGAACAGGGAAAAACATAGCTGCATGATAATTATGTATTGCATCTTTCCACAGTAGTTTAAAACACCCTCCAGGTTTTCCAATCTTTTTCTCTGTAAGAAGAAACAGACTTACATAGTAATCAAGCCCAAAGCACACTTCAGATATTACATGCGATTCCATTTAGAATTTATGTAACATTTAAGAATCTTACTGAACTGGAAAATAGAGAGATATCCTTTTTGTTTTTTATTATTTTTAAACCAATTTGTCCTTTACTCATTTTCCAGTCCAGTAACAAAATGAGTCAGTAAAAATTCTGTAGCTCTTCTGGATTTGTAAGGGAGCACCAATCGAAATAGTTGATAAAAGGCTTGGAGTTCTGAGGCCAGGGCATCTTAGTGTCAGAAACAAAGTACTTCTTAAACTACTCCTGAAAAGAAGCAGTAAATGTGAGCTCTTCATATTCAAAACATAGTGAATGTGTTGCATAAACTGACTGAAAAAGCACAATCTTATGCAAATTGTCCCAAATTATATTCATGGTTCAAGGATCTAAGTGCCCCACCAAAAATTAAAATACGTTCTCAAGAATTCCAAATCTAATTATGTCTTGGGGAATAACTGCTAGATAAGACCTTGGATAAATCAAATAGATCTTTCAAAGGTCTACATTTCCTTATAGCTCAATTTCTTTGCAGGCTTTACAGTGCCCCAACTTAATGGAACAGAATTTAATAAACATCTTAGCAAGCAATTCTAGGGAGGAGAGCATACTTTATAAACTCCTTGTTCCCTCCCTTGCACCAATGGCCATCCCAGCACAGCCACCAATCAAACAAAGCTAGAAACTCATTTCCAGATGTAGACCAACTCCCCTCTCAGTTTGAGAACAGGAAGCATCAGAGAGCTGTGCCTCTGAGTCAGGGGTAGTTTTTCATACATCTGACTTCAGCACGCAGGAGGATGAGAGAAGGGCCATCGCCAGGAGTTCAAGGCCAGTGTATGCTGCATACAGTGTTCAAAGCCAGACACCGTCTCAGGACAACAATAAACAAACAAGGAACAAACAAATGAATAGATGAATATAAGCAAAAATACATGATGTTTTCACGCGGCCTCCAGTCTTCCATCTGTCTGTCCAGTAGGCTAAGAAGACAGCATGTGTTTTTCCCCTTGGGTTTGTTTGTTTTAAGTTGAAGCAGAGGGATTAGTATTTTTCATTGTACACTGATTCGATTTGGAATCAGGTAGTACATACACCTATAGGCAAATACTTGAAGTCTTTTCCCTTGAGGTTTACCTAAAGACTGATGGACAACTAACCCAAAAGATAGGAGCATCCCCATCCTTCTGGAGTGCAGTAAAAGGGAGGACCCACAGATGAGGATGCACCTTCCTCTGCTTCTTGGTCAATGTGATGGACCAAGTTTCACAGGCCACAGTGATTCTTTGTCATGCTGGATTCTGTGCTCAATTAAATCATTTCCTCCATTAAGTTGACTTTGTTCATACATGTGATCAAAGCAAAACAGAAAAGCAACTGACAAATTATTTTTGAAGGTTTGAGTTTGCACCTTCTCCTTTGATTTTGATTGCTAAAAGAAAGCTATGTGCTTTTTACAGAATATATCTCCTATTCAGTAAGATATTATGAACATGGTTCTAATTTAGAACCATTTGATCACTCGTACAAATATCAGATGTTTATCCCTGGATAATCCCCACAAAAGGAAAGAAGAAAGCTCATGTCCTAAATGCAAAGTTCAGTGCAGTAAGCCTCAAACTCAAAGCAATCCACCTGCCTCTGCATCACTGAGTGCTGAAATTAAAGACATGCACTACCATGCACAGCTACTAAACTTAATTTTTGAATAGTATCACCCTACTTAATCTATTCTTTCTACCAACTATTAGATGGCTGGGAAGATAAGTTGCGTGTTGACTTTGAACCTCAGTATAGTTTTACTGATAGTGCTTAAATGCTATTCTTTAAATTAGCTAAGACTCATTAACAAGCACATTTTTTGCCTATACGGAACAATTATATATGATGCTATTAGCAGTATCAATTAAGATAGATAAAGTAATAGCCTAATTGAATGCACAAGGAGGCTAATGGCTTTGCTTTCTCTGATAATGGATTACACTCCGTTCTTGTACAATAAGCCAGACACAGGATCAATAGTATTTTATGCTTAGAAAAACTCCTACCCTAAATAATACCAATACCTAATTCAGAACTCATTGCTTTGATTTTTAATATCAACAAGGGAGAATACATCATAAATTTAAGACATTACTTTTGGAAGCCCATGCTCATCACGCTCACTCCCAAAGCACTGAGACATTTAATGGTTTTATAGATGTTCCTATAATATATGATTCATAATTCTTGTTTACTTTAGGTATGGCTTCTCATTAGATTATTACAATATGCAAAATTACAAAATGAAATTTGGCATGTTTTTGCCAGTGCATCAATATTCCTAAGGTAGCATAGCTTGCATAACTAGGGAAAATATGAAGGAAAATATAATATTAGAGTAACTTGTCTCAGACTCCCTGATGAACGCCAAGCTTATTTTGATGGAGAAACATCATTGTTTTTGCAGAGTTTGTGCACATGACAGTGTCTCCCATTATGCTTCTTTTTACTTACATATGCCAGCAAGTACAAAGCAGTCCTGGGAAAGCTTCAGGCTGCTATGTATTTTCCAGTATTCTTTATAGAAGCAATTCTGAGAGAACATCAGGGGTAGCAAATGAAATTCAAGTAAGGTTTACGCAGGTAATGCACTCAAATGAAGCAGGATCATTTTTAAAATGAATGTAAAGTGAATGACTTGCTTTAGGGAAAGCTGTATGGAACTCCAAACCTTTGCCTGTGTTTTGCTTGCTCCAGTGCTCCCTTCATTCCAGTGGCTAAGGGGAGGGACTCGTGCTAACTTATTGTAAAGAGATTGCAGCTCTTCGTGAGTGTGTTTTTATTGTAACAGTGATGGGCCACACCTCTCTACCCAATGATGTGGATTCCTCTGGTCTCTAAGCACTGCACTAATTCTCCCACATAGAAGCTGATACTTCAACTTGAAATATTCATAGGAGCGACATATGGAACAATTTTTATGCTCAAATACAGTTAAAAGGAAGTGTAAACTGGGATGAATTTTCTGGAGAAATTTGGGCACTGTCTACTACAATGCAAAATGCATGGTACTGTTGATACAGCAGTTCTGTCATGGGGGTGGTATCCTATCTAAACGGTCTCACATGTTTCTCAAGTTCTGTTACAATGAACCTTAGATTTAGACTATACAGCTGTGTATATTTCAAAAATAGTATATTAAGTAATTATTAATTTATAGTAGGCCATATTATGACCTATTTCAACGCTTATGTTTGATATGTGCTTACAGCACCCAGCATTTATATAATAATATAAGTAAAGTTAGGGAAGAAGGCAAGGAAAATAGAAAGCAAGATTTAAGTTCATATATACCTCAAGAAGTAGCTTTGGGAATCATTAAAACGAAGGGTTACTGCTTTGCTCACAATAATCTTACTTCATTTGAGCTCACATTTAAACACTTGCACCTGTCATTTTTAACAAAAGTATAACACTGTATACATGGTATTGCACCTAATATTCTTTTTTTTATTTTTCCTTTTTTTATTTTTTATTTGTTTATTTTTTAAACTTTATTAATTTATTCTTGTTACATCTCAATGATTATCCCATCCCTTGTATCCTCCCATTCTTCCCTCTGCATATTAGCCCAAGGGGCATGTCCCACGAAAGCCTTCACTTACCAGGAAACTGAGACAGAGGGGAGGACATTCTAATGGGACTCTAGATAAGAGAAGCATGGGAGAATGGCAAAGTAGAAGGACCCAGAGGGTCCTAGAAGCCTACAAGTAGAACATTATGATAGGCAGATTTGGGCACAGGGGTCCCGCTCAAACTAAGGCACCAGCCAAGGACAATACAGGCACCTAATATTCTTAAGATGTATACATATTTTAAAATAAAGATTGGTGTTTTGTGAAGTTTTTAATAATTTAAACTAAAATAAACAAAACTGTGTGCATGTGTGGGGTGTGTGGGGAGGGGGAGCTTTTCTCCCTGGACTTGTAGGTAGTAATAAGCTGTACAATGGGGATACTGAAAATCAAATGTGCATCTTCTGGAAGAAGCATGCTCTTGCTCTTAGTTATTGAGCCATCTCTCCAGCTCCGAAATAGGGTACATTCATATATGATACGTTAGAATCTATGCTCATTTTCTCATAAATTTATAAAACAAATTTTCACCTATGTGTGTGTTTTATCTGGCAACACTATGGTAAATTATGGAAATATATATATATTAATGTTTTTCTTTCCAAAACTGAATAATTTGATTCTCAGGCATTTGAACATTATAACTTTGAAATAATAAACAATATCAATACTTATCAAAACACTACATTAACAATCATTTTTTTGTTAAATTTAATAAAATAAAAACATAACTGTATTAATCAAAACACAATTTGTACAACTGTTAAAGTATATAGCATGTAATATAAACAAACAATTTGATATATTTTTCATGTATATATTCTATGTGTGTCAAAAAATTTTAAACTATCAGTAATAATTTCAATGTAAATTTATTGAAGAAAGACATTAATCAAGTCAGTAGTGCAAATTAGAAAAACCTAATGTCAAACACATATGTAACTCTTGCTTGGGTTGAGGTAAGCACTCTGAAACTTTTACATGATAGTAAGTAATAACATATCCTCAAAACTACCTAGAAAAAAAGTACAGCTCACATCTTAAGGGCAAGTCTTTGTAAAATATGCAGAATCTTTAAAATGAGAGTTCTCACTAATGACAGATGTGGGTCTGTTAACACTATTGCAGGCTAATGGAGATTTTTAAAGCTCAGGGAGAAGCAACATGGAAGATTGGTTAATGCTTGGCAACCTGGTATTTCTGAATCACTCTGTCAGATTACCATAGAGTGAGAAAAGATTTTCTATGACAGAACAAAATTTAAACAATATCTATGCTCAAACCCAGCAGGTCAGAAGAAACTGGAAGGAAAACTCCCACCCAAGGAGGTTATCTACTCCCCAAGAAAAACACAGGATATAAATAACTTTACTAAAGCAAAACCAAAAGCAAACAAACACAGTTCCACAATCAACACCAAAATAAAAAGTTCTAGCTGTCACTGGTCATTAATATCTCTCAACATCAATATAGTCAACTCTCCAATAAAAAGACACAGACTAACAGAATGTATGTGAAAACAGGACCAGTTATTCTGCTTCGTGTAAGAAACACCACAGCCACTAAAATAGACATTACCTGAAAGTAAATGGCTGGAAAAAGTTTTTTTTTTCAAGCAAAGACACCTAAGAAGCAAGTTGGTGTAGCCCTTTTAATATCTAATAAAATAGACTTTTAACTAAAATTAATCAAAAGAGATGAAGAAGGACACTTCCTATATATCAAAGGAAAATTCTATCAAGATGATATCTCAATTATGAATATCTATGTCACAAATACAAGGGTACCCACACTCATAAGAGAAACATTACTAAATCTGAAATCACACCTGGAACCCCACATAATAATAGTGGGAGACTTCAAAACCTTACTCTCTCCAATGGACAGATTATCGACAGAGAATCTAAAGAGAGAAATAATGGAACCAACGGATGTCATGAATCGATTGGACCTAACAGACAGCTACAGAACTTTTCACCAAAACACAAAAGAATATACCTTCTCAGAACACCACAGAACCTTCTCCAAAATTGACCACATAGTTCGTCATGAGGCAAGACTCAAGAGATATAAGAAAATTGAAGTAATCCCTTGTATCTTATGATGCCACCAAGGAAAAGCTGAACTTCAACAGCAATAGAAATAACAAAAAGCTTATACACACATGGAAACTGAAAAATTCTTTACCCAACAACACCTGTGTCAGGGATGAAATAAGAAAGAAATTAAAGACTTTCTAGAATTTAATGAAAATAAAGTTATGAAATACCCAAACTTTTGGGACACAATGACAGCAATGCTAAGAGGAAAGTTCATAGCACAAAGTGCCTTCATAAAGAAATTGGAGCCATCTCATAAAAGCAACTTAATGGCACATGTGATAGCCATAGTGGGGGAAAAGAAGCAAACACACACAAAAGGAATATTAAATGGCCAAAAAACACCTAAAGAAATGTTCGGTGTCCTTCGTCATCAGAAAAGTGTAAATCAAAGCAACTCTGACCTCCTTCACAATGGCTAAGATAAAAAACTCAGGTTAGCAGAGGGAGGCTGGAAGCTAAAACTGTTAAGGTTTAGGCTTGAAGATTGTATGAAGGCTAGAAGTGTCCAGGCCTAAGGATATTTAGATAGAAATGTTCTTGTCTCAATGCAAGCATGATTTTGTAAAGCTTGGGCATGGCTCTCATCTCATCCCCTCTTCTGAGGAAATAAAAGCAAGATCTACAACTAATACTTAAATAAACAGAATAGGCACCAGGAAGCAATTGAAGAGAAGAAACAGCAAGGGAGCCTACCACAGAGGTCCTCTGAAAGACTTCACCCAAAAGAGATGCAAATAGATGCTGATACACACAACCAAACTCTGAGGCAGAACACAGGGAAACTTATGGAAGAGTTGTGGAATAGAGGAACCTGGAGGGGTGAGGAGCTCCACAAGACCAGTGGAGGCAACAAGTTCGGCCAGAGGAGGGTGGTGCTGCACAGACTACTGCACCATCCAAGGATCATGCATGGTGTGGACCTGGACCCTCTACTCAGATGGGCTAGATAAACAGAACCGTCTCTGTGGCTCCCATAATATGGGAAGCAGGGATGACTTTTGACATGGACTCTGGCCCCCACAACTTGGTCACTTCCCCCTGGCAGTGCAGCCTTGCCAGTCCACACAGGAAGAGGAAACAGGCAGCCCAGATGAGACTTGATATTTTGAGGCAGATATTAGGGGAGGAGGACTCCCCTCTTTGAGGACTAGAGCAGGAAAAGAGAGAGTATGAGAGAGGTGACGGGGAGTGCTATGAACCAGTTGTAAAGTAAACAAATTAGAAATTAAAAATTAAAAAAATAGAAACTACATAGCATGTGAATTTGGAAGATTTCAGTTTTATGTTATCTTTATATTAATATGAATTAAAATTCCTGAAATGGTAAAAAAAACTAGTACAATCGCATAAATAATGACACAACAAATATAAAAAAGGGAAAAACTGTTTTTTACCTTAGTTTTTGTGTATATATACAGTTGTGTGTGGTAGGGTATGGTATGTGGTGCCTATGTCCCTTTATGGACATACAGACACCACAGAAGAACTCCAAATATTTTACCCTTGCTTTCTCCGACTGACTGGAGGCTTAACATTATTACTTGGATTTCTGGCTGCTGAGCTCTTGGGATATGACTGCCTCTGTCCTGTAGTACTGGGTTACAGGCAGCTAAACGTATGGCTTGTATTTTAAGTGGGTGTCTGGGTTTCAGAAAGACTTATGTCTTTATGTTTACAAATCAAGCATTCTTAAAAAGTTATCAATCTCCCAAACCTCCTCCTCCCAGATTATATAAAACTGTGTATTTCACTTCAATGGTATCAATTCATTATGGTACATGTTTTAAATTATTCTAAAAATGTACACTGGTTAATGCTCTATGGGCTTTTCTTGTATGTACTGCAGGGTAGAGAAGGATTTAACCACATCTATTTACTTTACTTGTTTATCTATATTGACAAAGGGCCTGGCAAATGTGTGTGTGTGTGTGTGTGTGTGTGTGTGCACACACACATACACATATATATACACACACATGAACAATCCATAAATAAGTATCAATGACATGATTTTGTCTTAAATCCTTATTTTCTGTCTTCTGTTTCTACTCTAACTGTCATGGTCACGTTAATTCTCTTTATAGCTTATTGAGAATTATTCTAATTTGTTTTCACATTTGAATATATATGGTCAAGATGCCTACTATTCTTTCTCATAAAAGGCTTTGATGTTTGTCCATTGTACTTTTAGATTTCCTGCAATATAACCTGACCTCATTTTTACATTTTAATTGGTATTTCTTATCATAAGTTTCATCACTTGTCTGTCAGTGTAGCTTGAATAGCTTAAGTCATAGAGCCCATATTTTATTGTAATTCACAATTAACATAGAGAATATTTCTAGTAAAATCATCTTGTGTTCACTATGCAAATGCTTAGAGACAGTAATTCTCCTTTAATTTCTATTTCTGAGTTCTTTTTCATTCTTTATACTTTCTTCAAAGACTACAGAGGAAGGAAACATCCCTAACTCTACTTAGACTTCTATAAGCTGAATTAATTTGAGGTATTATTATTTTAGTGAGGAAAAACAAAAGCTGAAATGTGATCATGAGCATTTTTGGATCATATAATGCAAAGTGTTTGAATTATTATACTATTGAGTTAATGCATCAGCACCATTCTTAAACTAACAACACATTTGAACTCAGGAGTGAACTAGGACAGTTCTCTGAGGTTACTCATGGGAAAGTGGTATAATAAAATATGGCCATCAGCTTGTTGGCTTCACTGTAAATTCCAACTATACTTCATAAACTTATCTGAAATATTCTACCTGAATCACACTCTTATCTCATGCAGAGCATAATAGTGCTAGGAACTATGTGCATATATGAAGACACCATTTATCTATTTACGTAAAGGATGGTAGTGATGGAGGCATTCCCTGTAAGTGTAGATTTGCTAGACAGCAGAAAGTTTTACTCTCTCACCTTTAAGAAAGAAGGTAGATACTAAGCTTATTTGGGGCCTTGTTTACGTTTTCGACCTAATGTTACAACTGATTTCTCTGGTTCGGATAACAGGTCTTCACATCAGATCTGTATTCCCTTTCAGCTTTAGTCATTTGACTGAAAGTGTACTTCTACATATCATAAGTCCATCAATAGTCCCATCAATTCTAGGTATAGCCACTTGAGCAATTCAGGGGATTATGAAATTAGACAATTTCATTTCAAAATAACTTCTGTGTTCATGAGCAAACATGTCTCTGATATAAGCTTAGATTTTTCTCATCTCCAATATAAGATTAACAATAAGATCTCCAACAAACCTGGGCTGGGGCAGGGGCCGCTGCAGAGACTGAAACACCAACCAAGAACCATGTATGGTGAGGACCTAGACCCCTTGCACAGATGTAGTCACATGCAACACAATCTCCTTGTGGGTCCCCTAATATGGGGAATAGGGGTTATCTAAGCATGGACTCTGGTGCCCACTTGTTGATCACTTCCCCGTGGTGGGGCAGTCTTGCCAGGTCACAAAGGAAAGGATGCAGGCATTCCAGATAAGACTTGATACACTGTGGCCAGATGGTAGGGGAGGAGGGCTCTCCTTTTCTAAGGTCTAGGGGAGAGGGAAGGGATGAGCTATGGGGTTGGTGCCAGGAGGAGACAAACAAGAGGGTAACATTTAAGATGACTTTCACACTAACTCTGGTGCCCCATATTTGACCATGTCCCCTGGATGGAGAGGTCTGGTGGCACTCAAAGGAAGGATAGCAGGCTACCAAGAAGAGGCTTTATAACCTATGAGCATATACATGGGGAGGAGGTCCCCCTCAGTCACAGTCATAGGCAAGGGGAGTAAGGGGAAAGTGGGAGGGAGGTAGGAATGGGAGGATACAAGGGATGGAATAACAATTGAGATTTAATATGTAAAACACTTTGTGAAGATGGGGTAGGAAATCATAAAATAATTTCCATGATGAGTTATAAAACATATATATTGCTAAAAAAAAGATGTAAAGTAAACAAATTTTTAAAAAACACAATAAGATATACTGTAAAGGGAACAGAAACATGAAAAACACAAGGCGAAGAAAGTAAATACTAGAAATAGTCATTCATTTTTACTGTAGTATTAAGATACATTATCTCTTCTTTTCCATAATACCTTATTATCACCTATAGATTTCACGTCTTAGCTCTGTTCTTAGTACTAAGGATAGATCTTTCTCAACTATCTCTCAGAAAGACAGCGCTAGAAAATGGAAATTAATTAGAATTAAAAGAGACTGTGATGGGGAACCTCCATGGTGAGATCAGTGCCCTTATAAGAATAGGAAACAAGCCAGTGCTTTCTCCAACCTGATATTGATGCACAGAGGGATTGGCAGCTCTCTGACACTGAGGAAGAACACTTTCACCAGAGCACAGCCATATTGGCAACCTGATTTAGCTTCCAAATCTGTAGACATAAAGGTTGCTTAATCCATCCACTTGATGATATTTCATATGGCAGGTTGAGCAAGTTGATAATTACTAAGCATATATCACGTTAACCCAAAGAGAATTCCTAACCTCTGAACACAAATGAGCATATCAAGTTGAATTATGCACTGAAAAGACAACAATTGTAACCAGCCTGAAGTGTCAGTCCTAGTTACCTGCAACAGCCTTTAAAAAAAAAAAGTTACAAACAGAGCTTCAGATATTCTTCTCTGTTTTGGGCATTTGCTTGGCCTGCCTGAGAATGTAATTTCAAGTACAAGGGCAATGCTGAACACTCCGCCCAGCCCAATTCAAGTAACTTAACAGAAGATGAGAGAGGGTAGATGCCATCTTCAAGCACTTTAAACGAAAGGAGATCCATTTAAGTGTGATGACTCATATTTCTTGCTATGTCCCCATCATGAAGGAACATAAATACGCTCTTACTTGGACATGGTAGAAAAGAGAGCAATGCTGTAGTTATTTCACACAACTCTATGTAAATGCTGTGGAGAAGACTTTTCCCATGCACACAATATCTCTCATGTTGAGTCCATCCTAAGGAAGAAGAACCATGAAAAGTGATAACACGAACTCTGGTGCCTCACCTTTGACCATGTCCCCTGGAGGGGGAGACCTGGTGGCACTCAGAGGAAGGACAGCAGGTTACCAAGAAGAGACTTGATACCCTATGAGCATATACAGGGGGAGGTAATCCCCCTCAGGAACAGTCATAGGGGAGGGGAATAAGGGGAAAATGGGAGGGAGGGAAGAATGGGAGGATACAAAGGATGGGATAACCATTGAGATGTAACAAGAAGAAATTAATAAAAAATTTAAAAAAAGAAAAGTGATAACACTCACAGAAGACTAAATTCTATACTGTTTCCTGAAGTAGGAGATATAGATATGTACCATAACATTTACAGTTATTTAAAGAATTTCCTCCAGTGATATATTTTTTTCTACCATCATCCTTTGCTCCTGATTAGGCCATAAGGCCTGTAGAATAATAAGATAGACAGATAGGTGGATATTTTATTTTACAAGTTCTCTTCTTACTATTCTCTTTAATTAGAGAAAAGAGAAGGTTTGTATAAAAATAAAAAATATTTTATATTGTATGAACTGAATGCCCTTAATTCTTAAATTAAACTTGTATTTAGCTCTCAAACGGTTATAGAATGCTCAATTTAATGTGAATTTTCACCTTAAGTAAAAAGCACATATTTTCCAGATGAAAAAACACTAAAGTTTAGGAAAGGAAAATATGTTGTATTATGCTGTATGGATTTTAGTTTTTTAAAAAAGTGTTTAGACACTTACAGTAAGTTAATTTCATCATATTCAACATTTGAATTAAATCCAAATCATAAAATGTTGAATTTCTTATGAGTTGTTTTCTTATTCCTTTGATTCATGTACCCACACATATTATATGAATTAATTGAAACAAACCCTAAAGCCCAAAAAATTAAAAGATACAGTAGTATTACAATGAATTGCTATCTGTTATGCCTGGTAATTACAATATGGAACAAAACATCCTCACTGCTACCCTACGGTGAAGAACACAAACTTTTGTTAAAATTTTCTGATTATGTATGGGAGACACAAATTACATCAACACATATTCTCGATTTCTAGACTTTACCACATAAAGCAAAATTAAACAAGATATAAAATATGCTAAAAGTGTTCCTAAGTCCTCCAAGAATTGATCTGAGTAGATATTTTGCATTATAATGTATCTTGAGTTTTGATTTCAATTGTTCTAACTAATGTTTATAACAAAAGCAACAGCAGTTTCAGCAAATACAAATGTACCTAGAGAATTCCGTTCCACTACTTCTGAACTGTCTTCCCCATCATTAGTTTTTAAAATGGTTTCATCAAGGACAGAGGGCAAACTTAATTAAAAAACCTTTAATGAGATGTGTAGCTAAGTGGCCAATTCAATATTTAAGTAGAAGATACTGAAAAATAGAAACTTCACCAGAACTGAGTAATCACACTGCTAACACAATACTGCTAAACATTTCACCTCAGCCCATGAAAACACTGTCAAATTTCTGAACATGACAGAAACAGTTATTAAGAACTCTTCCATATTGTATTTGTTTCTTTAAATTACAAGTTAAAGCTATTATTAAACTATTAATCCTACATATTGAAGATATATTACAACTAAAAATATTGTGTTAAGTGATTAAGGTAACATTTTAAGATTAAAATATGATTGTGACATTTGTCACAAGACATGCCCATTTGATACATGAGTCCTCTTAACAAGAAGAGGTTACATCTCAGGATTCATAGGAATAGTCATCTGTGCTTGACATTTAACTTATAAAAACTAAATATTTTTGAAGATTTCTTTTACATTTTTTTTAGAAATAGAAGAATATGTAATCATCTTTAAGAATTTAAAGCAATGCCAAAAGCAATCAATAAAATATAAATCACACAAGTATTTAAAATCATACTCTGTAATGGTTCACTTAGCTTTTAGTTTGGCATATCCTGGAGCCTTGAGGGAGTCTTGGGTGTGTGGGGCATTGTCTTCAGCATGTACTTTTTTTTGAGAGGGTTATTTAGTTTTACAGAGACTCTGGAACTTACTGACATGCCCGCACACTTTTCATCTCCATGTTCATGAAGGCTCTTTGCTTCTGCCATATATAGAAATGTATTTACTTCATCTGTTGCTTATTTTACCCAGAAACCTATGGAATATTCTTATTCAAACAACGAATTTATATTTAATGACTTTTTATATTGTACTTTAATCGTTTAAATTCATGTCTTACTTGATATTCTCTAAAATAAACTCTGTGCGATTTTAACATGGTAAAATAGATTTTAGCTATCTTTTTAAATTATTTTATATTTTACATATACATTTATATTGTTATACATATGTACAATAGATTATCTATGGCAAGTAGAACCATGTCACAATCAGGAGTTATATAAATGTTACATTCTTAGTGTTTTGGCTGTTTGTATTTGACAGCCTTGAAGAAGACATCTTTCCTATCTTGGTGCATCTAAATTTCTGAATGTAAATCAATCTCCATCACATGTTGTCATTATCAAATTAGAACACCTATCTAGACCTAAAAACATCTTAACCCTTGAACAACTAAGCTTCATTGTAAAACTAAGCTACCTGGTCTTCAGCTCCCTCAGAGATTTGAGAAGGAGTAAATTTGATTATCAGAGTATGCTGGGAGTGCAGGTTAGTAGCTTTCCAAATGAAAAGATGACAATGCCATTTTCCACCTGAATAGTCACCCAAAACTCTCTTTAAATTGATGAGCATCAAAGAACCTCCTTATGGAGATGGCTTCTAATTTGGCAACCAACCGCTGGGCAAAATGTCCTTATTTCTACCAGACACAATTCTGCCTAAAAAAAGGGCAAGCTTGGATACATGCAGAGTCTATGGCCAAAGTTTGCCACGACTGGATAAACAAGTACTCTATAGTTCCTGCCTCACAAACGTGTCTGTCAGATATATTGGGCCAGAAGCCTGAAGAAGACTGCATCTTTCTTTACCATGATCCTCTTTCTATTCATGTGCACTGTTTGCTTTTTTGGCATGCAACTTTGAAGTGTTCTTTCTCCTTACTACATTTGATTAGACATTCTGACATTTGTTCTGTTTGTTCCTGCTTCAACACAGATATATTATTTTGTTTACTACAACAATTGTTTGTACTAAGTAAAACTTGATAATAATTTTTAATCTCTTTCATAGATCAACATATTTTTTTGGTTTATACAACATCGTCAGCTTACTTAATGAAGATCATTGTTTTAGATATATATGGGGATAGAAAATAATATATACATAAAATATATTTCTTCTCATTATTGAAAATGGTATCTACTTTTTTATTCTATTTTATTATCACCCATTTTTACCATATATTAGTTATAATTAACTTTAGATTTCATTATGGTATTTTCACACACGGATAAAACATACTAACCCCCATTTACCTTTTCTTTCCACCTCCCACTGGTCATATTCCTATTCCCAACCAATTTTCCTTCTTTAATCATTTAAAATGTTTTATTATTTATATTATATTATTTTTAATATCATCAATAATTGTTTAATTCAATCAGCTAGTCACAATCTCTTTATGGGGGAACTTGATTTATTTATAGTAAAGTTATTGATATTTTTGTTTTTATTAATTCTTATTTGAATACTGTACAAAACCCCTCTCCCAGAGCAATTAATACTATTATTACTAATTTTTTATAAGTGAGTCAATGAAGCTAATATACTCAGTGACTAAGCATGTCTAATTCCTACTATAATAATGGTCAATGGAATAAAAAAAATTCACAGTCACTTTCTGAAAGGAATAATGAATATCAAATTCTTTCGCTATTCTAAAATTGCTTCTGCTAATTTGATACACATACCATTGAATTGGTTTATTTACCATGGGGAAAGTATGATGGAAGTAAAACTAGAAAAAATAGGTTTGTCCTTCTCATGACTGATACATCTTTTTTTCCTTTATGACACCCTTAATCACTTACTATTACTTTCTCTTTGTTATCTTCATAAATACTTAAAATGTAGTTATGCTTTTTCCACATGGACACAGTATACACTAGGATCTGCATATGAGAAAGAATAGGTTTTTCTTTTTTACTGATTTTGGTTCACTTTTCATATTATACTCCCAGGTCAATTTGTTTTCCTGCAGATTTCATAACTGCATATTTTTAAGCTTAATAATATTTTTCAGTGTAAGTGTGCCACATTTTTATGTTTCATTCATTTGTTGATGAAAACCTAAGTTGGCTCAATTTTTTTCACATGAGAAGAACAGCAACAAACATGAAAGAGAAAACATAATATCTGTGGTCATCTCTGGATTCCCCTGGGTACATGCCTATGATTGGTATCACTGAGTCACGTATACCCACCAATAATTAATTATAAGAGAGAAATTAGGAAAAATATCTCAAAAATAGTACCTTCAACGAAAATGTAAGTATCTAGGCATAAACCTAACCAAAGAACTGAAGCATTTCTAAAATGAAGACTTCCAAGATTCTGAAAAGGAAATAAAAGGCATTAGATCATGGAAAAACCCTCTATGCTTATGGAGTGACAAAATTAATATCATGAAAAGGGCTCTACTACCAAAATTTCCATGCAGGTTCATTACAGTACTAATCAAAATTATACTTTACAGACCTAGATGAAAAACATCAAATTGATATGGAATCATTAAAGACTAAAACTTGCCAAAGCAACCCTAAGGAGGAAAAATATCACAGATTGTATCACAATACCTGACCTAAGCCACAGAGATATAATTAGAAAGACAGCCAATGATGGCACAAAAAACAGACAAGGCTATGCTCATCTAAAATTTGACAAAGTTGACGAAAACATGCAGTAGGAAAAAATTGAATAGCCTAATCCACAAATGTTGAGGGCCAAATTGGATATCCACCAGAAGAAAAGTGAAAACAGATCCATATACTTTACTTCATACAAAACCCAAAACTGAAGTGTATCAAAGATGTTAATTTAAAACCTGATATTCTGAAACTGCTACAGGGAAATATAGGGGATTTTCTTCGTGGTATAGGAGGAGGCGAGAACTTTCTAAACGTAACTGCATCATATAGAACATAATCCTCCAAGTCATCAAGTGGGAGTACATAAAATTTACAAGGTCTTGCACACAAAGAAATGATCAGCAGAGTAAATACAGCTCACAGAATGTGAAAAAAAAATCTATATTACTATATTTCAGACAGGGGTTTAAACATTCAGAGTTTAGAAATAGATACAAAAATCAAACACCTAGGGTACAAATCTTCCAATCAAAAATTAGCTAATAAAATGAGCAGTTATCCAAAAAGAAGCACCCATCCCTATTACTATATTTAAAATGGCCCAACATCCCTAATCATGAGGATAAAATTAGATTTTGATTCACCAGCACACTCTAGTCAGATTGTTTATTATCAAGTACCTAACAACAAATTTTGAGGAGGATATGAGAATAAGAGGAACACTTAACCACTGCAAGTGGGAACACAAATAATACAGCCATTGTGAAAACCAGTTGGGAGGTTCACCAAAATATCAAAACTAGAACTTCTAAGCGGCCCAGTTATGCTACTCCAGGGCATAGCCAAAGAACTCATCTTTTTATGAATCTTAAATTTAAAACCAGTGTCAATGTAATATTGCTTTTTAAATTAAGTTAATTATTTACTTTACATCCATATCACAGCTTTCACCCCCTCCTCTCTTTCAAGTCCCTCCCTCTTACCTCCCTAGTCACTCCTCCTTTCCTTCTCCTCAGAAAAGCAGTCTTCCCATGGTTAGCAACCATGCTTGACATATCAAGTTGCAGTAAGATTACCACATCTTCATCTATTAAAGCAGCCATGTTAGGGAAAAGGGATCCAAAGGCAGGCAATGTAGTCAGAGACAGCCCCGTTGCTGCTCTGTGAGTTCAACATGAAGACACAGCTGCACAACTCTTACATATGTGCACAGGGCCCGGGTTGTCCCATGCATGCTCTCTGGTTGGCAGTTCAGCCTCTATGCACCCCTATGGGTCCAGGTTAGTTGATTCTGTATGTTTTCCTGTGGTGTCTTTGACCCCTCTGGCTCCTTCAATCCTTTCTTCCTCTCTGCCACAGGATTCCCCAAGCTCCATTTAATGTTTGGCTGTGGGTTTTTGCATCGGTTTTCATCAGCTGTGGAGTGAAGCCGCTCTGGTGGCAGTTATGCTAGGCTCCCGTCTGTAAGTACAGCAGACTATCACTAACAGTGTTAGCAGTGGACTCTCCCTCTCATGACACTGGACTCAAGTGGGCCAATCAATGTAATGTACTTAAAACATATGTACAACTACCAAACAACATTTTTCTGATGTGGTAGGGGGGAGGAATTGTTTAAGAAAGTTCCCCGTAGTTGAGTGTAGAGTAAGTTACATGGATGGAAGAGCATATTTCATGTACATTCAGATTTATTGATGTGCATAACAGTCTTAGTTACAATTGAAATATAGTAAGCTGCAAATGTTTGGAAAATCCAATTTTAAATACCAGATGTATTTTTTTCTTATTTATTTTTTTTATTAATTTATTCTTGTTACATATCATTGGTTATCCCATCCCTTGTATCCTCCCATTCTTCCCTCCCTCCCATTTTCCCCTTATTCCCCTCCCCTATGACTGTTCCTGAGGGAGATTACCTCCCCCTGTATATGCTCATAGGGTATCAAGTCTCTTCTTGGCCGTTAAAAGCTAGGACCAGATGTATTTTTAAGACCATTCTGATATTTCTGGTTTTACTTACTTATTTTCTAACAATATAATGATGATAAATTCACTCTTTTCACAAGACTTATGGAAGCCAGGCTTGAAATCCATTACTTGATTTTTGATCCTGCCACTGTATTGGTTTTTGTTCTTTAGATTAAATTCTCTGGGGCAGACCAGTAGAAGCAGAAATTCTTGCCGGACCTCACTACACTTTAACTTTAAGTAGAACAGTGAAGCTTGCAGACTATGAAAAAAAAAACCTTAGTTATTATTTACTAAACAGGTATGAAAATAAACCATTCTTTAAGACAGTCTGTAAATCATCCTACAAACCCATCACAAGTCCTGCATTGCACCTTCCAGTCTTAGTCTGTTTCTGCACATAACTGTATAAGGGACTTCTTTATACCTACGACTTGGGTATAATAACAGAATTGTAATATGTGTGAGGATGATAAAGATATAAAGTAAATATAATAAACCTTAAAAATGAATAGTTTTTTTAAAAGAATGACACATTGGTCCTAGAGTGATGGCTCAGCACTTAAAAGCAGATTGCTTTTCCAGAGAATCTAGGTTTGACTCCAGAACCAGCATGTCAGCTTACAACCATCTGTAACTCCAGATCCAATGGATTCACTGATCTATTCTGACCTCCGACATACCTGCAGAGAAAACACCTGTACACATAAAATAAAAATAAAGATAAATGATACAGGTAATACTCAAATGATATTTGTTTTGCAGTTAAGTAGATTATCTCATTACCGACCTTTTCATTAAAAAAAAAATCTTTGGAGATGGAAAAAATGCAAGGATGGCCAAACAAACACTCCTTTCCCTTCTAATCTGTACTAAATTCTTTGGCAGTACTAAAATTCATTATCTTAAATATGTAACATATATGTGCTAATCTGTCCCAAATTCTTTGACAGTACTAAAATTCTTTATCTTAAATATGTAACATGTATGTGCTAGATGTATAATGTACATTATATATGTTTGCCATATATATGTTTAACCAAAGCATATTTATCTATCGTAATCCTCTACCACTATGATATACTGCATGATATTTAAACAGGTCTCAAGGGCACTGTGAGGAAGAACCAGAGTTATTTAGTACATATTCCTATCTTAGTGGTGTCTTAATCTGGATCTTTGTGTCTGTGTTAAAAGACTATAACAGACACTTGGGGCCTTTTATAAAAACTGACATATTATATGGTTTTGGGTTCATGATTGAGGGAACTATCCTTCTCAAATACACATAAGGTCCAGGTTGTACTCCTCTGATAGAATGATTTTATTTCATAGCCTCTCAGGAAGACATGTTTAGAGAATATCATCTGTAAATGAGAAGCAAGATGGACAAGTAAAATCTAAGCCCCATTATTAGTTGCAAGGTGATACTCATGCAGAATAAGCTTTAGAAGAAAGGGAAATAGAATTTCTGTTGTTTTGCTGTCTTTGTACTAAAATACAGCAATAATTAAAAATCCATGTCTAGAAGAAATTGCATTTTATTCTATTAACAAGTAGGTGATAATGGAAAAATGGTGTGAGGTGTTACTCAATAATTCACTAACTAGAGAAGAGGACTGTGAAACAGAATGTAGAGGTAAAATGTTTGGCTCCAAAAAAAAATGCTCAGCCTGTGACTAACTCTTTTCCCTCCAGGTTGCCGTTTGAGGCTTTGGATTGCAGTGCTAACCACAAAGAATAAAAATACATTTCATTTTTACATATTCACTGTCTTGTCTTTTAATCTAGCCCATGCTGTTAGGCAGCTGTATGGAATGAATGCATTCTTTTGTAGCTGATTAGATGAAAATACTGGAAATATATTTGGAATATATATATATATATATATATATATATATATATATATATATATATATATATATATATGTCCAAAATTATGTGACAAAATACAGACATTTTTGCAAGCACTCTGACTGTACTGTTGAGCTGCTGAGATCTGCACAACCAGTCACAATTCCATTGATGCTGCGGACACTGCATTCTCACTAAACTACATAACTACATTTGTCAGCTTCTGTTAGCTCTGAATAATAGATGCATTAAATAATATGGATGGTATACAAACTAAAGGAGAAAAATGAGGTAACAGTTGAAAGTTACTTATTTATGACTTCTAAAATTTTTGTTGAGCATCTTAAATTAGAGCTAATTTTTCAGTACGATCAAATAAATTCCATGGTGAAGTACATCTTTTGTGATGTGAAGCTTAGTAAATTCAGTTTTAGTATAAGCATATATGTTTAGGAGATTAATACTGGCTTATGCTACATTCTTTTTCTTGCCTGTTAAAAGCATGATGGAAGAATATTATCATACCTTTCTATTATATTTTCTCATTCAACCCTGTCAATAAAGCAGAAGTTTTGTGAGCTCTGAAATATTTTCTCAATTTTATAAAACCTACAACAAGGCACATTTTTGTGCAGCAAAATTACCATCTCCTTGGTACATATAGTTAAAAGCAGTGAGTAAGAATTTGCAGGTTGAAAGTCAATCTAGATAATATTTGTCATCCAGTGTCTAGGTGTTTTGAAACTGCTGTATCAATTCCATATATATTTTTCTCCTGCCAATGAAATAAAATAGAGCAGCAACTCAGCATTATTCATGTGTCTATGAACATGGATACACTAGTATAGTTGCCAAGTTGCAGCCCTCATGCCAAGTCTCTACCATTTTCTATTATTTTACTCCATAGAGGCTGAGTTGAATCTAACACAGAAACTCTGTGTCCGGCAAATACTAAAATATTTACACTCCTTCTACTTACATCAAAACATTTTCAGACAGCTGTCACTGTGAGTGGACTAGAAAACTGTAAGTAACCCAGTTCCCAGTGAACACACACACAGAACACATGTCTACCAGGAGCAACATGTGAGGACAATTTTTATGTTTTTAGGGCATTGTATTATTGGAGCACCTAAAATTTAACATGTTTGTTATTTTGTAATCTATGGAAGTTAGGATAGCATATGTGAATTAATATCAGGAAGAAAGTCATATAAATAAACATAATATCTGATCAGAAGTGTCTTAGCTCTATAATATGCTTCCTGGTATTATTGGTAACTCTTTTCTTTCAAAATAAAATCTAAAATTATATAAAAAAACTATTCTACACATTATTAATTTTAATAACAGATTTAAGGAATGCATTGTAGAGTTTATAATTTATATGACAGCAATATTCATAACAGGCTTCCAGGACAGATCAGCTTTGCCCAGCGAATACATATTGTGAGAATACAATAAATCCTCTACTGCAATATGCAAATAGTTAAACAAAAGTAGACACCAAGAAATAGCAAACTAGGGGCTGAAATAACACAGAACAGCAACAACAGTAATAACACAGAGAATCAATGAGACAAAGAGTTGCTTCTTTGAGGAAAACAATAAGATTCACAAAGCCTTAGCCAAATTAACTAAAAGGCAGTGCAAGAAGATCCAGATCAGTGTGAGAAAGGGATTTTGGATTTGTCTAAGGACTTTTTCTGTATCTTATGGGAAAACTGTTCAGTTTGTCTTACAGTCTGTTAATATGATGAATTACATTTATCAAATTGTGTATATGAAATTGAAGGCAATTTAGAGAAAATAGCCAAATATCAGGGGAGCCAGAGGCCAAGTCACACATCACTTATCATCAAGTGAAACTTCTGCATTAGGAATGGGTCATATCTAGTTGAATTGTTAGCTAAAGGGGTCACAGGGAAGCACTCAAAGAACCCAGGCTGTTGCCAAGGCTGTTGGCTTTCCACAAACTGATAGTCTCTATTACTGAAGACAACACTCATACAGAGGATTGAACATGGACAAATTTAGCTAGTACCTATTTAGAGCCTTCCCTCCTATAAACCAGTTGCATGATACTGGAAGGTACTGTCTACCTACAACCAGAGGATAAATGGAAATATCAAACCCTTTTATTTACAGTGGTGACTGGTCTGAAAGAAACACTGGTGTAATAGTGGAACAACATTTGTAGAAGTAACCAACCAATATCTGATTTGACTGAAGGCCTACTTCACAAGATGGAGCCCATAGCCAATGCTTTTTTGGGTAGCCAAGGTAGGGCAGAGACCTAAGAGCCTTCCTAGTGCAACTTTGCTGTCAGACAATATAATAAAATGACTCCTAACAACATTTTGTTATAGATGTTGGCCTTGCTCAGTCAACTACGGAGAAGCTTCTTTCTGCAGCAGATGGGAACAAATACAGAGACCCATAGAGTGGGATACCTTGGAACACTCAATCCTCAAAGGGATGTCTCCATCAAGGTCCTCCCAGAGCACTCAGGGACACCTAAAGAAGATTAGGTGAATAGATTGTAAGAGCCAGAGTGAATACAGAATGCTAAAACATCATGGACTTCTGCAAACAACAGGGCTGGTTCACATATGAACTCATAGAGACTGAGGTAGCATGCAATGGGCCATCAAGCATCACTAGATTTGGTCCTAGAGCTGAAAGGATAATTCTACACAGGTCCCCATCTCTTATCTAGAAGCTATCTCACAGTGGTAACTACTTGAAATTTAAATTTTCATTTTCTTCAAGGGAGTTTTACTGGAGAAACAAACTACTCTTTTTTTTAAAAAAATGATTTATTTATTATGTATACAGATCTCATTATAGATGGTTGTGAGCGAACATATGGTTGCTGGGATTTGAACTCATGACCTTCAGAAGAGCAGTCAGTGCTCCTAACCTCTGAGCCATCTCTCCAGCCCCACAAACTACTCTTAAGAGTAGGCCCCATGCCTAGCAGTAGATGGCCAACACAATCATAACTAAATGACATCGTGGGAGGTGTATCTTATAATGCTAAGTCAGCACAGTTTTGTTTTTCGTTTTTTGTTTGTTTGTTTCCTGTCTATATTTTTACATATACATTTATATTATTACACCTATATAAAATAACTACACACAGCAAAAAGTACCACAGAACATTCAGGAATTACGTTCATGCTACATTCATAGTGTTTTGGCTGTTTGTTTTTGGCAACCTTGAAGAAAACATTTTCTTATCTCAGTGAGTTTAAAACTCTGAATGTAACTCACTATCTATTGTATCTCATATCTATCAACTTAAAACATCTATCTAGACCTAAAGGTACTTTAACCCCTACACAACTACCCTTAATTGTGAAAGTCAACTATTTGGTCTTCAACCCCATCAGAGACTTGAGAAGGAGTACAATTAATTACCTGAGTAAACAGGAAGTGCCACAAATGATATTCCTATCTTGTTTAACCATTTTTTCCCAATTTTATTTGGGCCCCTACAATGTTATTACTTGTCTGAGATCAGCCAGAAGAAACCCTAAGCGAACAACACCTCATTTTTTTGTGTGTGTGAGAAAAGTTGGGTAGATTTTTGGATGCTGTCTTGGGCTTTAGGTGTTTATTTTCAATGGAAGTTGGTTATACATTATTATTGGTCTTAGTCAGAGAAAAATAAGGTTGGACTGAGGGATCTCTCTCTTTTCCTTTATCATTTTTCTCTTGGGTTTGGAGATGGGGGTTGAAAAGGGGGGAGGAGGAATGTGGACGTGCATGAGGAAGATATGACAAAAAGTGGATGGTTGAGTCGAGTCGACCCCTCAACTTAAGGCTTTAACTGTGCTTACAAGGTTATTTTTAATTTGTTGGTATAGAAATTTATATATTAAGGCAAAATAAGTTGTATTTCAATACATTCATTATGCATACAAATTTAAGTTTATTCTTCACATATCATATATATTTCTACTTTAATAAGAGATACCTCTTATTAAAGTAGAAATTGTACTCAAATCACTCAAGCAGAATACAAGGTTTATTTCCAATACTTTGAAAATGCTACTGCAGGCCTTTTTCCCCCCTATCTTACTGGCCCTTGGCTTATATATTAGGGCTTCCAATTTGGGGTATTTGTGGGATTCCTGGGCATATAAATGTTTATGTCTCTATATGTATTTCTTATGCTTTTTCTTTGGCCACATTTTCTTGTCTGATTTTTTTTGTGACATTCTGATTTTTTATTTGTTTGTGTTTTACTTACCTTTTTTATTTTGTCATCCCTTGGATGTCTCTTCCATTTCTAAGGAGAGACAGGGTATGATAGGGTATGGATCCTCATAGGCTGTAAAGGAGGAGAAGTTGGGAGGAATATGGGGAGAGGAAGCCATTACACACATATATTATATGAAAAACTATATATTTAATAAAAGAAAAAAAAAGATTCTTGGAAAATAAGACAAAATCCCAGAACTTAGAACTTAGAACTTAGAAATGGAAGTGGGCATAAGTTCCTTACTTAAACCAGAAGGGGCGTGCAATTTCTCCCTAATAGAAAAGGAAGTTTCACTTCTCCATTGGGGTGTCCCTGGATATATTAACTGTACCCCAGGGTAGGCCTCAGGCCCAGGAGTAGTTGGTCAACACAAAAACAACTACATATTTATTTTATGTACATTTTGTTTCGTTTTGGCACTTTTTGTCTTGGTTTTGTTTGTTTTGATTTTCCATTTTTTGAAAGTCAGAGAAAGACTATGAACCTGGGTGATTATGGAGGTAGGGAGAGCCTGAAAGGAGGAGAAAGAGGAAGAAGAATATGATCAAAAGCTAGAGTTTTTTTTTTCAATAAAAAAAGTTCTCTGTTTAGCTCTATACCATGTTTTTATATTGGATTATTTTGTTTCTTGATGTTTAATTTCTTGAGTTCTTTGTATATTTTGGATATTAGCTCTTCATCAGATATAGGGTTGGAGAAGATCTTTCCCAAATCCATAGACTGCCATTTTGTTCTACTGACAGTTTCCTCTGCCTTATGGAAGCTTTATAGTTGCGTGAGGTCCCATTTATTAATTGTTGATCTTAGAGCCTGAGCTGTTGGAGTTCTGTTTAGAAAGTTGTCTCCTGTGCCAGTGAGTTCAAGGCTGATCCCCACTTTCTCCTCTAATAGATTTAAAGTAGTTTGTTTTATGTTGAGGTCTTTGATCCAAAGGGTAATGGAGGCTGTCTCTGACATGGACTCTGTTGCCTGCTTTTTGATCACTTGCCTGGCCAGAACTCCCTTGACAGGCCACAGGGGTAGAATATGTGCTTAGTCCTAATGGGACTCAATGTGCTGGGGTGGCTTCTGTGTGTGGGATGCCATTTTCTGAGAAAGGGAAGGGAAAAAGATGGAAAAGGGAGGGCTGGTGGGACCTGCAGAAGAGAAGAAAAGAAGCTATGATCGGGGTGTAAAGTGACTGAGTAAATAAATAAACAAATAAGTAAATAAATAAATAAATAAATAATTTTTTAAAGTAAAAGAAATTGGGTGCAGTGGCACATGCCTGTAATCGCAGGACTTGCGGAGGCAGAGGCAGATATATCTCTATGAGTTTGAGGGCAGCCTGATCTACAGAGTGAGTCCAGGACAAGTGATATATATTTTATAAATTATATAATGCAATATTTTAATTGAAATTTATTTAATTGAAATAAAGTTTTTTACATTTTCCCATTCTTTTTCCCTCCAGAACCTTCAATATTCCCTTCCTCCTATTTCTTCCATGTTACTCATCAAGTTGATAGTCATTATTTCTTTGATTATTGTTCCATAGGTATGCTTATATTTGCATGTATTATTATTGGACTCAGTTACTGCTGAGTCCAAACACATGATCAAGCAGCTAACATACATAATAATACATTTTAATTAAAAGATACAATTTATGTATAACTGTAATTCAAGTTATTTTGGTAATTCTCAAGCTACAGAAGCATAATATAAGGGTCTCCATGAGTGTTTGATGATAGTTTTTATGACTAACTTATAGTGTAGTTTTGAGTTATTGTTGTTTTAAGACACAAAAATATTATTCTTGAAATGAATACTAACTTTGTGATATTATACCTTAACTGAAAGAAAGTACCAGTTATTTGAGAAAATGCACACACACACACACACACATACACACAAAACCCAGAAAATATAATATGCTCCTTGTTTTGTTGTTTGTTTGTTTTGAGATGATATTTTGTTTTCCAGCCCAGGCTGGCATGGAACTCTTAAAAATACTCCTGCCTCAGCCTTACAAGCGCTGAGATTAGCATGGGCTATCATGCCAGATGAACTTTCTAATGGTAGATCTTTTAAGTTTCACTGGTTAAACTTAAACACTTTTTGTTTCTTGAATGCCATTTAAAAATTAATAATTGAGTGTTTTCCCATATCCTGGAGGAGAACATTAACCATAGTCAATAGCTGCATCTATTATTTATCGGGTACACTGGATATTCCAATTACTTAATAGCCTTCAGGTGCATTTCTAATGGATCAGTATTCATTCGTAAATTTAAGTGTAGAAGTGAAAAGGCCAACTTGCCTGAAAAAAAAAACATACATTTTTCTTTATAAATTAATATAACACCACTAAAATATAGCTTACAAAATCCATTATTTCTGCTTTTTTATGTAGCCACTTTAAACAATGATAATAACTCAGAAATTGAATGCCCAGTTTCGTGTTGAATGTCATTCACTGGAAATGCTGAAAGGTGTAGACCTGCAGGGTAAATGTCAAGTGAATGTGTTTGGACCATAGCCATATCTGATTACCAGAGCCGCTTCAGCACAGTCAATGGCCCCGGCATGTGTAATTTGTCCTGTGTTCTGAATCATAATGGAAGAAAATGAAAACAAGGTACTTTGCATTCCCCAGACAATTAAGAAAGGAGGGTGGTTACTGAATTTGAGCTAATAAACATTTATTGAATATCCAACATGGTTATATAATTGGGCTCCACTTTTGGCCCATATTGTGTGTTTTTTCTCCTAATTTGCTTGCACACTCCAAACATTTGAAATGTCCGGAGACTGATTATGTCAATGATTAACTATTTGTCCAATGACACAACTGTAAATCATTTCTTGATCTATATTTCTCTCCTTCACTGGATATTTTAAATGAGGATGAATTTACAACTAGAGTCTTCACTGTGTCCTTTGATCTAATGCAATCCTCATTGACAGCATATAAAAGATTCTTAAGTAAATTAATGAATTAGGTGAGAGACTTTTAATTCTCACTGCAAAATGTGAAAGATCACAGGTACAGCAGACATCCTTGTGATGAAAATATAGAAACTAAGAATACAGTAGGATTTAGATGGACCACAAAATGGATATTAATATGTTTTGAAAAGACCCATGGTGAAATCTATGAAAAAGCTTAAGGTTCAAAACTATTACCAACAATTTCACCAATGATATTTGTAGGCTGAGACTGAGATGCAAAAGACTGACATAAGCTTAGTAACAATGATAGCTGGATGTTTGAATTTTTTGATCCAAATATCAGTGTTTATATATTTCATCACAGACTTTTCTAGAACACAGTAACTTTGGTTACATCCTAGTGCAGAAAGATGCTGTCACATCAGAAAAAAAAATGCTTCATGACAGCAGTTCTCACGCTATGTGTAGGGTTTCCATAAATGTGAATGACACTCTAAATCTTGACACTACCCTATTGAATGCTTCATAATTTTCTTCTTCACCCAAAAGCTAATGAATTTGTTTTGGGGTAACTGTCACCTAAAATATTACAAAAGGTATATGTTCACCATCTAGATCATGTAGAAATGATGTTCAGTGTTATGTAACTTTTTTAGGTTTTCATTGTAAGTAAAGGAGAAAGAAAAGAAAAGAAGAGTAGGTGATTTTCTAAGACTCGGTGTTTGAATATGCCCCGGTAGATGGGCCTTTACTGTGCTACATAAATATGCGCATGTTGCCTAACCAGATGAATGCCCCCAAATACAGCTATAGTTGATTTCTACAATCATCTCATCAATTTAATCCATTCTGGGAAGCATAAATTTTATTTAAAATGTTCTTCTATTTACTTCAAATGAAAGATGACTTTGAGAAGGCATTCACATTTTCTATATTTTATGTAAAGCTCTAGTATCATTCTGCATCTGGCCAGAGCCTGGGGTTTTTCAGGTACTGTCATACACAGTAGAACCCAAAAGCAGAATAATCCCAGGTTGAAAAGAGTGAATATCGGGGTCAAAGGATCTCAAAAATTTGAACCAGGCAGCAATGAAGACCCCATCTGGGTGGGCCAGTGAGCACTTCACTTTGTGAGCGGCTGTAACAGAGGCTTCCTCTGGGTTTCTCCAATACTGAGAAAGGCAGAGGCAGGAGCCCGGTTTTGTCCAGGCTGCTCAAATGCCTGCTTTAGAAGCATCCAGCTTCTTGCTCCTGAAGAACAGAGCACTGCTAGAAAGATGGCTGTGATCTGCACTGACACACCAGTGAATGGCTCACAGTAGCCAGCAGAGCGTGGCTGCCTGGCCAGAAGCCAAGCAGAGAGAAGGGGAGTCCTACTTTCCCCACAATAAATGGTAAGCATCAGATGGTCTTTGATGAAACAAATGATGCTGCACTATTTGTTCCATGTGAAGCATGAACTTTTTTCCCACTGCAGTAAGAATGTATTTTCTTTTTTTTTTCACTTTTTTAAATTAATTCATTCATATTACATCTCAATAGTTGTCCCATCCCTTGTATTCTCCCATTCCTCCCTCCCTCCTGCTTTCCCCCTACTCTCCTCCCCTATGACTGTGACTGTGAGGGACCTCCTCCTCCTGTGTATGCTCATAGGGTATCAAGTCTCTTCTTGGTAGCTGGCTATCCTTCCTCTGAGTGCCACCAGGTCTCCCTATCCAGGGGACATGGTCAAATATAGGGCACCAGAGGCGTGTGAAACTGAGTCCCCACTCTCCACTCAGCTGTGGAGAATATCCTCTCCATTGGCTAGATTTGGGTAAGGGTTAAGTATTTACTGCACGTATAGTCCTTGGCTGGTGGCCATAGTTTGAATAGGACCCCTGGGCCCAGAACCGCCCATCATAATGTTCTTCTTGTAGGTTTTTAGGACCTGCTGGATCCTTCTGTTTCCCCATTCTCCCTTGCTTCTCTCACCTAAAGTCCCAATAGGATGTCCTATCCTCTGTCTCACTTTCCTGATAAGTGAAAATTTTCATGGGACATGTGCCTTGGGCTAGTATCTAGATATAAGTGAGTATATACCGTGTGAGTTTTTCTGCTTCTGGCGTAACTCATTCATTATGATCATTTCTAGTTCAATCCATTTGTCCACAAATTTTGGGAATTCCTTGTTTTTAATAGTTGAGTAGTATTCCATAGTGTAAATGTACCACAGTTTCTTTATCCAATCTTCTACTGAGGGACACTTAGGCTGTTGCCATGTTCTGACTATTATAAATAAGGCTGCTGTGAACATGGTTGAGCATATGGCCCTGTTGTGTGCAGGTGGTGAAACATGAACTTATAAACCTTGGGCAGTGGGAGAGGTTTTGAGGGTGAATATATTTGACTCTCTGAGGCTAAGAGCACCAGGGATACTTGATCTAGATGTAACAACCCAACCCTATCAGAAGAGGGGGGAAGCAGTACTTAATTATCCTATGGGTGGGAGAAGAACTCCCCGTATGGTTAAAGATCATTACTTGAAAGTCAAAACACCAAAACATCTTATTAGCACAGGGTAGGTATTTCCAGGAATCTCCAAGTGCTTGCTGAACAGGTCTATGAACAGGAAGGTTGGATTTGTTATCTCCCTGAGGCCTACGTGATACTGGGTCCTCCAGATCAGATGGAAAGGGAAGCCAACCAAGAAAGGGAGTCTGTCATTTTATACCAAGGTCACTAGCTATCTGCATATGCCTGACCTCAATCTTAGTAGCAGGGTCCTACAAACTATTAGTTCTTTTTTGCGATGACTGTTTTAATATTATGATTTAATACATATTGCTCTTCAAAATAACAGTGTTCACTCAGATGTGGCCTTGTGTTTTCTATCCACTGATAGTATCCATCCTTTCTTCTTTTATTCCATGACTCTCTGCTCCCTTTTTCCTACATTCATTCAAATCCTTTCAAGTAACTTCATAATTATTTTCACATAAAAAGACCAAACTTAAGACTATCAGCAGTGCCCTTTGTCACTCTAGAAGCCACTTTTCTAATGGCAAAGGAAGGTCTTTAATTCTTGTGTTCAATATAATGTATTTCATTATATGCAATCCGTACAACATTATAAATACATATATGAAAACAATCAAATTTCATCATTCATTTAAAATTTACAAAGTTAAATATCAGTCTAATAATATAATGTACTAGTAAAATCCAATTAAACTTCAAAAAGCACATAAATAAAAAATTTTATTCCATGTTCACAATTAATACTTATAATTTTCATTTTCCAAGAACCTAACAGTTAAAAAACTATAGAGTTTTCCTCAGGGACACACGTATATAGATATAGGAACTTGGATTTTCAAAGCAATTCAATCAAAAGGATTAAGAAAGTCATAGCACTGTATCTACTTACAGAGCTCACAAAAAAGTCTCAGGTACTCCATCCACACAGCTAGTATATGAAAAAGAGCTCATCACATTTTAGACAAGTGCAGCTCAGAACCATAGTGTGACCTCAACTCTTTCCAGTGAGAACGGCTACTATCACAAATATGAAAAAACGGTGATAAAAAAGTTATGGGTAAAGAGGAATCTATCTGTAGTATTGCTTAAAAAGAGTAAATAGAGTGGGAAATATTGGCAACAATGTGGAGATTTATCAAAAAGTTATAAATAAACAGATTATGGTCTAATCATCTCATTACTGAATATTTATCCAAAAAAATGAAATCAGTTGAAAGGACACCTACAATCACATGTTTAACGTAGTCCCAGTAGCTATAAACAAGAGGTGAAACCACATATATGTCCATCACACAGTGGATGAAAGAAATGCCCTGGAAACTTTTATTTCCATAAGAATAATACTGGGCCTTTACAAAGAATGAAATGAGGTTATTTGTAACAACAGGTAAAACCACAGGTCATTATTTTAAGTGAAACAGACCCTTCACATAAAAACAAGAACTGATGTCAGTCACGTGGTGTCAGTCATACCTAGACCATAAAGAATGCTTGTCTCAGAGTTTTAAATGATGGTTATTACAGCCTAAGAAAGAATAACAGGGAAAAACACACAACAGGTCCTAAGTTACAGGTAGAATAGAGTAATAAATTCCAAGGGCATGTAACAGAGCAGGGTCACTATTGACAGCAATAATATATTACACAAGTTAAGATAGCAGATATTTTATTGATTTATGATAAATGATCAAAGTGTGAAGTACTACTTATATCTAAGCACTTTAAAATATTTTACAAGGTATACATGGTGACCCATAAATATGTAAAATTATGTTTTATATATCAGCTAAAATAAAGTTAATTTAAATAAGAAACAGAAGCAAGCTAAAAAGTTATTTTACTTTTACCTTCTTCATTAGACTTCAAATAAATAATTTCAAAAAACGAAATTGACCTAATTTCCTATTTGAAAATTAAATGAAAGAAAATCCAGGACAGAAACCTCATCATATTTTTAATGAATACTCTCCTGCTTCTTAAGCTAAACTGTAATATATCTATCCTAGATTCTTATGAACTCACTGTAATTAAATAAATGTACTTCACTCCATTTCTTCAGTTTAATTTTGTTCAACCAAAAATAATTAAGGTTTTCTTGAATGTTTGTAATTTGAATGATTTCCAAGTAATGTTTCCTAAAGTGTTCATTTCCTAACTTACATAGCTGTCCTGATTTAAGAAATAACATATCTCATATGTGGTTATATTTTTATTTACAAATTATACACTTATACTATTTTATAAATATATGACATGAATATTACAAATACTAGCATATGGAAATTGACAGACAATTAAAACTGATATTTAAAACTGTCTGAATCCTTTATTCTTATACCCAAACTAAAATTTATTTAGGTACATATGCATCCAGATGTAAATGGGCAGTAGTGTTTGAACATGACAGTGAGTTGTAAATGAGGAAATGATGCCACGGTAGGAAACAATGTGATTCAAATATAAAATCTGGACGGTATTAAGGTGTTAATTCTGGAGGACCTGGATTTGACTACCAACACTAATGCAGCTGAACTCATCTGTAATTGCGTTCCAGGGCATCCAATACCCCTCTTCTGCCTTGTGCAGGAGCAAGGCATGCTCATGGTACCCAGATGTACTTATTATGAAAATACTTAAACACATAAAAAAATAAAACATTTTAATTAAAAAGATAAATTATCTTTTGAAATATCTAAGTATATTAATGAGTATAAAATGGATGGAAATGGGGAAAAAAGGTGCGTGGCTAGAGGGAGATTTGCATAAGAGTACATTTAAGACATTTTATTGTGATTTTATAAAACATAAATTTGGGGAATTAAATATAAACTAAGTTTTACAACATGAAGCTACTAGGTAAACAGATTTGAAGTGCACTTTTCAAAAGTTTTCATTGATGAACTTAACAAACATTAAAAAGTATGACCATACTTTCTAGCAGTATCTTTTTTGATCACACTTCCTCTAGAACTACTCTTAAAATTTGAATCTCTGATTCTGACATTGTGGCTTCCTCAAATTTTAACATCCTCTTCTGCCCTAGAAATTTCTCCAGCTCTCTAATTCTCCCCACAGAAAAATATGGCCAGGTGCTGTGGATCTCTGTAGGAGCCAGGGTTGTTCTTTGAATAAGTCTGAAGCTCTTTTAACTTAAACTTTGTGTTGTGTATTTGTACATTAATGCATGGATATATACGCAGTTATAAACCATGTATTATTGAGTTGATACTCTGAATTATTTTTGTGTATTTATCAGTTTTGACACTATCCCATAGCTCTGGTCTCCATTTGCACATACATGATCTAAGCACAAGTTCCTCAGTAATTTTTCATCGGGATAATATTAAAATTACACACGGCTTTCAAAACTGTCACTGTATATAATGTTTTATTTGACTTTCAAGTGCCATAGGAAGGTAATACACATATTCCATATTCTATCCACTCTATCAGCATAGCTGTCTAAAACTGAAGTTGATTCTAGCATTCTGATTTTTAAAAACAATTTTCATAATTTAGAAGTTGGTTTGTTTGTTTTGTTTGTTTGTTTTTGTTTTACTTATGCAAAGTTTTACATATCCTCCAAAAAGGAGTGTATTGTTGTATCTATCCCTGACCTGGCCTATATTTTCCATATAGCCACCTAATCAAATTTGACTCCAAACTTGTAAGCAGTCTGCACTTACACTCAGGTAATTGCTTTAAAAAGAAAGACAAAAATTCTCTAAAGGTTACTGCTTTCTACATCAGGTGTGCTAACTCAGAAAAAGTATTCACAAACAAAACGTTAAGTATGTGCCAGTGTCTTCTAACTAAAATGAGTTGCTTTGATCCTGCCTGTATAAGCACTATCATTTTACCAATTGTACTTAATACTTTATCAAACACCGGGAGATACAGTTCTGCTTAATCTGTATGTGAGCTGTTCCTATAGCACGCCCTGGGAAGTCTCCAGAAAGAATACTCTATTTCTAAGAAACATATCTCTGGGTTCTTGAATTGTAGCTTGCTTCTGTATTACTTTGTCGCAACTCATTCAGAAGGAAATGAGAGATAGGCACAGCTGCTCGCTAATGATAATAAAATAAGGACAGTCTACTGCGGAGCTGTCAGTAGAACACATTACCCCATCAGGAAGGGGGCGGTAGGTTCTCTTTGTGGTGGCACTTACACCAAACAGTTTCTTTCCAGACACTGATAACAGGTAAAATGAATGCTGGTACCATATGACTTTCAAAATATTCAGCCATCCATACTGAAAAGTTTTACTACAGAAGTTTAGAGCAAATGGATCTGGTGATTATTTTTCATATATTGAGATTAATGTAAACACAAGACTAGGTGGGAACGAGATTACATGGTGACGTGAGAGGGCCCTTTTTCAAAGCCTTTGTTTATATAAGTACTCATTAGTCTTTGCCAATTTGATACACACACTAGAATCAGCCAGGGAAAAGAAATATCAACTGATGCATTGCCTATATCAAATTGGCCTCTGGGTATACGCTTGAGGGCATTGTCTTGATTTTTTATTATAGGAGGGGACTTGGGCACTGTGGGAACCGTCACCCACAGCAGGTGGTCCTGGGTTATATACAAAAGCAATCTAAGCAATTCATGAAAAGTAAACCTATAAGCAGCATTCCTATATGCTGTCTGCTTCTTGTCCTTCCTCCATTTTTAGCATGAGTTCATAACCTGGTTTCAATTTTCCTTGATGGATGTATCCTGTAATCCAAACAAGCCCAGTCCTCCTGAAGTTAGCTCTGAGCAGCTTTATCATAACAACAGAAAGAAAACCAGACCGATTTATCCATGTGTATCTGGATGTATGTGCATGTCTCAGCTAGGATGGGTCAGGGTGACTGGATTTTGGCACCTGAACCCCGTTCATCCTGATGTGTAGCAGGTCTATTAACTGCTGACCCCTTTTCCCAGCTCTGTAACTATCCTTAATAAATGTGGTAACATATGAGGATAGTTAAAATTGCATGTAACTGACAAACAAAAGTGTTTCTAACAAGCTGGAACTGACCAGGTTCATAATACATATGTACTTAGGCACAAGTAAAATAGCAAGAGTGCACTGGCTCTGATGAATGCACATGCACATGTCTGCACTTCAGCATTATCTTTCAGAAGGCAAATTACTCTTGCAAAAGATGAACCTTCAGACACAGAAGAATATTTGGTGTTGTCCACTATTCTCAGATCTTTTAATCTTAGCAATCATTATCTCACACAGTCATTTGTGTGTCATTTTTTTCTAGAAATGAGCCTCTGTTATTCTCCAATGAATCTCTTAATTAACCAACATATTAGTTGAACTATGTTTTCTCGCATTGAACATGGTAGTTTGGAGAGTGCCAGTCCAGTCCAGAAATCATAATCACTATTCTTGTGAGATATCACTGACACTGTTATTAAGTAATGTTCACTCACCATGTTGTAATTCTCAGAATGCTGAGTGAATGAAATGTTAGCCTTTATATAGCACTGATTGTTAAAGCGTAAATCCCATCATAATGGTTATGTCTAATAATGCAAGGATAACTTCCTGTGACCAGCACTAGCAGCGACCCGAGGACAGGTGTGTGGTGTTGGTGACAGAGTGAAACCACTGACCTCTTGCTAAGGCTCAAGCAAACAGCACTGAAGAGCTCAAGCTGTCTTTATTTACACATTCACAAGCCTGCTTACGTGAGCAATGATATTACGGATTATTGTAATTAAAGAAATCATGAGTTCAGCACTATAAAGGCCTCATCATTGCTATGTCCCCCAGTAGTTCCCTTTCTTCCTTCCCCTTCTACTTTCAGGGCCAATCTCCTCCCCAAAATATTTTTTTCAACTCCAAAGCAAAAATTTCATCAAGCCACAAGTAAATGTCTAGCCAGACCTGTCCTACGGACATGAGCACACACCCAGTTAGCAGCAAATGCAGTTCCACAGTTATACAAGATGAGAGACGGCTTAAACATTTTGTGGATCTATTCAGTCATCAAATAGCACCGTTTGTCATAACAGCTTTCCAGCTGCTGATATACACCCATCAATTTCTGATACCATCTTTCCAAGAACCATTTTTAAGTCTCTATTGTTCAGACATAGCTTCCTCATTTTTTTTTAAGTCCCTGTTAATCAAAAGCAGCCTCCCTAGGGCAGTTATGCAAGCAGGAGTCAACTGCTCTCCACACTGCTACAGATTTACTTAGTGTGACTGTAGCTGTTTCTCTAGGGACATGATTATGCATCCCAAAATACCCAGGATTAATGGTCACATCCAGAAGATCTATAGAGGCAGAGGCAGTAGAGGAAGGTTTTACCCCTCAAAACAGTTTTAAGAAAACAGAATCAACCACGGAGCTTTCTGCCTCTGTGATCCTGGATTTTCCCATGACCGATAAAGTGAAACTACAAATTGCTATGAGTATAAACAGCATAGCACAAAGTGAAGTTAAATATTGCTGTGAGAATAAACAGCATAGTGAAAATGAGGAGAACTTGTAGCATATGCAATTTAGGTAATAAGCATAGATGTCACTAAAATTCACCACAGGTTCTTGCCAAGTGGGAAGGGGTTTCCATGGGTGTTGCTGCAGTAGCGTCCCATCAGTAAAGTACTCACATGCCATCCTTGCAGACTTTGCATGACCACCACCTCTTTAATCATCTCTACAGATAAGAAAAAGACAAATATAATGTGATATTTTATGATGTTCACTGTGTGTTTCTGTGTGTGTGTGTGTGTGTGTGTGTGTGTGTGTGTGTGTGTGTGTGTGTAACTTCTTTATCCATGGAACATATTAGTATACTAACATGCTGTTGAAAGAGTGAAAAATGTTTGATGAAATGTCCTTGCTTGTACTGATTTAAACTAGGCTCTAGGTGGCTGGACTCCTCATTCTAATGCTGCACTGGTTCCAGGAAGGGATGGCAGTTGATTTAACCCTGTGCTTCAGTCCTAATGGCTTTAATCACCACCTGATAGTACCTCTTACCTTTTCAGTAAAATTTTGGGTGGGTGCTCTAGTTAATATAATTCTCCATAGCCATAAGTATTAATAGATCAAATATATACATGCCTTTAAAACAGTGTTCTCAACTTTCCTAAGGCAGCAGCCCTTTAATACCATTCCTCGTGTTGTAGTGACCCCAAATCATAAAATCATTCTGATACTACTTCATAAATGTAATTTTTTGTTATGAAACTTAATGTAAATACATGATATACAGATTGTCCTAGGCAACCCCTATGAAAGGGTCATCTTACCCCCAAAGAAATTGGGACCCAGAGGCTGACTTCCACAGCTTTAAAATATGTATAACCACATTCTGTCAGCCTCCACAACTGAGATCTATTCATATACAAGTATCGGGTAATCATATATTCAAATTAACTTGATTTTTAATAGACAATCATAAATACTAGTGAGTTTTCCTAACAGACAATCTAATGTTACAAAAATCTTTCTTTAAATTTTCCCTTGATTTTTTTCTCCTTTATTAATTTATTCTTGTTACATCTCAATGGTTATCCCATCCCTTGTATCCTCCCATTCTTCCCTCCCTCCCATTTTCCTCTTATTCCCCTCCCCTATGACTGTTCCTGAGGGGGATTTCCTGCCCCTGTATATGCTCATAGGGTATCAAGCCTCTTCTTGGTAACCTGTTGTTCTTCCTCTGAGTGCCACCCAGAACATGGAAACAGCCTAAGTGTCCCTCAATAGAAGAATGGATAAAGAAACTGTGGTACATATACATACACTATGGAATACTATTCAGTTATTAAAAACAAGGAATTCCCGAAATTTGTGGATAAATGGATTGAGCTAGAAATTTCCCTTGATTTTGACCATAACTTAAGGCTTTATCTCTGATTCCTTAGATGAAATTTCTTTTAATAAATTGTACAGTGCATATTTCTATGCTATTTTGTAGTGAATTCCTTCCTTTCCTGTTTAAAAATAAAACAGTTTTCATATATGAAGCTTGTAAGCTACCCAAAGTATACAAGGCAAATACTTTCTACAGTATAAGTTTTAAAACTACAACAGTTAATGGCCACAAACTATTTCTTCTTAAGCATGTAGTTTCTGCAACAGTCCTCATAAAGTCTCCCTGGTGTGAAACAGGCATTCCTGATGCATGATGGGAAACATGGGTGTGGGGTGGGAGGAGACACTTCTGAAATATTGCATGGTCTGTCCTATCTATCATTTCCCTCTCCATATAACAGGTTGTTCATGTTACTTCTATGCAATTCCTATAACAAGCTGTTTGTTTCTCAAGTGCAGAAAAGAAAGAAGCTGTGCAAAAATGGTAGAGGAGGCTGGAGACATTGTAAATGAGGTCTCTCGCATACTTTTTTTTCCATAGATTTTGTGCAGACTTCGTTTTGAAATCTGTTTTAGAATGAGACTCTCCTCTAACTGTTTTATACCTTGGAAGGTGATCTCAAAAACATATTTTCTGTCTATTTAAAGACATTATCATTGCCGTTTTTCCCTCTAAGTCAGCACATGCCATTTATTCATAGCATTAGTCCTTGGGAATGAGCCTAAAATGCACTCTGCTAACCTCATGTGGATGTGCTTTCATTCCACATTAACCACCCTGTCTACTCATTACACAAAGGTATGATCTGCCACGGCTGTTGCTTTTTCCATAATGATATCACAGTTATAATGAACTCTGCTCCCTTCTTTGCAATCAACTGTTCCTCACTGTTGGTCTCCATCGGCTTTTCAACACTTGGTCAGTAAAGGGCTCTTTTGACACAATGCCTGCTGTTTATTTATTGTTGGACAAGTATACAGTCATTGAGGACATGAGTACAGGAGTCTTATCTATGTTTGCTTATTTTATGTGACGCTTTTGCTGTGGGGAACGTGTGATCTCAAGGTTGATTCCACAGATGGTAGTCATGAAATGAAGCCCTTATTATCAGTATGGTATGACCAAAATTAAGAACTCAAATTCATTTAACTATTATTTTTTTTAAACTGTGTATTTGTGAAAGAATCACTTGTTTTGAAGCTACTAGAACATGTTCATTATTCATGATTACCTGTAGTAGGAGTATGTTCTTGGTATTCAATTAAAGAAAACTCAGTAATTTGAGTGAAAATATTTAAAGCAAAAACATTAAATATTTAATATATATTTCACATATTCACTTCCTATTTTGATATTATCACATATTAAATTCTTATAACCAAATTCCTCCCTCAGTAGTAGAACAGATTTTGGCTTTGCTCTTATACTGAATTATGAATGAAAATTAACTAATTTAAATATCAAAGACATTAAAATGGATATTTTTGAGCAGAGTACAGGGTTGCACACCTGCATTTCTAGCACTGGGGAGAAAGAGGCAGGTAGGTGAATCTCTGTGAGTTGGAGACCAGGCTGGTCTACAAAGCTGAGTCCAAAACAGCCAGTGCATCCCAGAGAAACCCTATCCTAAAAAAGAAAGAAAGAAAAGAAGAGAAAAGAAAAAAGAAAGAGTTAAATGGTATATACTCACTTATATTGAGACACTAGTCCAAGGGGTACGTCCCCATGAAAAACTTTACCTACCAGGAAAGTGGGTCAGAGGGGAGGACATCCTGTTGAGACTTTAGGTGTGAGAAGCCTGAGAGAATGAGGAAATAGAAGGATCCAGAGGGTCCTGGAAAACTACAGGTGGGTCTGGGCCCTGAGGTCCTCCTCAAACTACGGCACCAGCCAAGGAAAATATAGGCAGTATACTTTGAACCCCTGCCCAGACTAGCCGATGGACAGGACATTCTCCACCGTTAAGTGGAGAAGGAGATCTGACTTTCACACAAACTCTGGTGCCCCATATTTGACCATGTCCCTTGATGGGGAGGCCTGGTGGCACTCAGAGGAAGGATAATAGGTCACCAAGAAGGGACTCGATACCCTATGAGCATATACAGGGGGAGGAGGTCCCCCTCAGACACAGACATAGGGGAGGGGAGTAGGGGAGAAGCGGAGGGGGGGAGGGAGGATACAAGGGATGGGCTAAGAACTGAGATGTAATGTGAATAAATTAATAATAAAAAATTAAAGGAAAAGTAGGAATACAAAAAAAAGAAAAGAAAAGAAAAAGAAAAAAGAAAGGAGTATTTGTTTCATCTTTATCATTTAATTTTTTTCTTCTAGAAATGAGTTCACTTCTGTGTTTACTGGATGCCTAGTTAAATTCTAGTGGGTGAATTTCTAGTAACCAACATTTGCTTTGATTTGTTTCTTTTATTGAAAATAGATTCTTTCTCACATAGTACATCTTGATAACAGTTTCCTCTCCTTCTATTCCTCCCAGTTCCTTCTCCCTTCTGCTCTCCGAAGATCCACTCCCTTTCTGGCTCTCATTACAAAAGAACACATTCTAAGATATAACAACCAAACACAACAAAATAATATGTAATAAGTTAAAGTAGAAACCATCCAACAAAGGCTGGAAAAGGTAGGTAACCTAACAGAAGGAAAGGAGCTCTTACAGCAGGCACTGTTACTACCAAAAATGAGAGGAGTAAGTCCAGCCAACCACAAAAATCATGGCCAAATTAATTAATGCAAGAAATTAGTTTAAACACACACACACACACACACACACACACACACACATTACCTCTTCCTAATCCAGGGATCAGGAGGTCAGTACTGGATGTGAGGAAGATAAGTTTTTAATAGTTTAGGAGTAGGGTGTTTCAAAATAGACAAACTAGGTGGGGTTACAGGAGCATAACATAAGCATAACAAGTTAGTCATAACAATAGGTAGTCATAGCAACCTTTTGCCACTTCCTGAAATAAGCAGTTTCCATACAGAAGCATTTGTAGGTAAGGTTACAGGTGGTACATAGCCTAATCCTTGAGAAACATAAACAGGAATAAACCTAGTTTGTCTCTACTATAAGATCGCTGGAGGCAGGCTGGTTCATCAGCACAAGAATCAGAGACCCACTTCTTGACACGCTCAATAATGCCTTTAAAATACTAAGCCGAAAGCTATAATAGATATTCAGAGACCCTGGTGCATATCTGTTCAGGCCCTGTGTTTGCTGTCTCAGAGTCTGTGAGATCCTACATGCCTACCTTGTTGTTTCAGGGTGCTCTGTGCTCCTCGTGTTCTCCATCCCCGCTGGTTCTTACATTCTTTCCACATTCTTTTCTGCAGGGTCTCCCTCAGCCCTGAGATCTGACAGGGGTAGAAGGGTGATGGAGACGTCCTATTTAGAATCCTGTGTTCTGAGTGCTGTCTCTTTGTATAATGCCTGGCTGTGGGTCTCTGTATGTGTTCCCATATGTATGTTGCAGGAGGAGGCGTCTGTAACGAAGGCTGAGTAAGACACTGATCTCTTTCTCTGCCCTGCTCAGCTCATGGGTTCCCAGAGAATGCCTGCTGGTGTTGAAGGTTGGGATAACAGGATCAGTTCAGTGAGAAAAATGAAGACTGAAGAAGGTCTTTGTCATCCATTGAGGACGGGGTCAGAGAGGAAAGGGAAACCACTGCACGTTTTCTGTTACAGATCTGGGGATAAAACTAAGAGGGTTAGATCTATACGAACAGAAAGAAAGGTGTGGGCCTGCTGTCATACTACTTATCCTATCTTTTCTCCTTATCCTTTTAATTTATATTATTCAAAGTTCAAGGTTAAGTTGCGATTCTGGCAGTATGAAATAAAGATGGGATATTTTTGATTTTACAATGTAGTTTATATGTTTTGTTGACTAATTCTCAATTAACATGAACATGTTAGTTTGTAATCTTTCCATAAATTTTATTTTTGTTTTAATGTGCAGTAAAAAGTTTTATGCCCAGGTATCTCTGCTCTGAGTATCTTCTATGTGAAATAAGACTAGGACATTTTAAATATCTAAAAGAAAATCTTGAAAAAACAGCAGACAGTCAAACGGTAGTGTTAGAGTTATCAGAAAGGCAATAAAAACATCCTTTAAAAATAGTTTGTGTATATGACCTTGTGTCAAACACTGAATTTTAAAACCTTCATAGTAAATAAAGGATAACTTCATAACTTGAGTAATAAAGTTATATCTTAAACTCTAAATGCCTTAGCTCTTTGAAGCAAAGGCAAACTTACCGTGGATCAGAATACCGAAAGGAAAGGCCTTCATAGTGGACCATAACTAGTTATGATTTCTCATTATACAAATGTGCCTGGATTTCCTTATTAAAGAAGAATCATTAAACCCAGTAACTGCCGACCTCCAGGTCAGAAATTAAAACCAACCCATTCTATAACTTCATTTAAATTATAATGCCTCTCTCATTTCCTGGAAAAATCTCATCATGAAGATCATAATTGCAAATCGGCTATCATGCACAGTACAAGCACTTGGATTCATTTAAATTAAAAAGTGACATTTTATATGTACCATCAGCATAGTACAAGGTTGTTTATGATACATTTAAAGGAGTTAAGGCTGAGCATCTACTTAGATACTTTTATAAGTTATATATTAATAACTTGGATAGCTCCTCAGATGAAAGTGCAAAGAAGACATGTCATACTTATTCTCTTTCTATGGACCTGGACTTAAATACAATAATTATATATGTTTTTGGATATATATATATATATATATATATATATATATATATATATATATATATATATATATAACATAGTTGTCCGGTAAGTGCAAATAAAGTGTTTTCCATACAAAATTTTCTTTAACATTATATAGGGATATTTAGATATTTAAATTGAGTCATTAAGGTTATCATTGGAATGGAAAGGGAATAATCAAAGCCCTTATTTTCTCCATGTAGAAAAGGACACCAAAGTACTTAAAATATATTAAAATGCTGAAATTTTGAGCTGTAACTATGATATTGCTATTTAGAGTAAATAACCTAATGATAAAATGAAAATAAAAAACAATAGCATGTATGTATATTCATAATAGTGGTACATGATATTCATTTTTACTTACTGATTTAGATGAAATAAATTTGTCTTCTGTAATGATCACAATTTTACTGAATATTTTGTCAATCTCACAAGCTAATGAATTGCTAATAGTCATATATAACTCTGTTCTCCATATAATTTTTAATTGTAAAATTAGTTCTATAATTGAAAAAAGATGAAATATATGTAATGCTTATAGGAAGTATTACCAAAGAATGGTAGCAAATCACTTTTAAAAGTATACTACTGTTTGATTCTATTGATACTGTCCTTTGCCTTACAGAAGGCTTTCAGTTTCAAAAGGTCCCACTTATTAATTATTGATCTTATGGCCTGAGTGGTTGGTATTTTGTTCAGGAAGTTGTCTTCTGTGCCAGTGAGTTCAAGGCTCTTCTCAATTTTCTCTTCTAATAGATATATTGTATCCAGTTTTATTTTGAAGTCTTTGATGCACTTGGACTTGAGTTTTGTGTAGAGTGATGTATATGGATCTATTTGCATTTTTTTACACGACGACCTCCAGATAGACCAGCATAATTTGATGGCAGTGCTATCTTTTTTCCATTGTATGGTTTTAGTTCCTTTGTCAAAAATCTGTTGTCCTTAGATGTATGGGTTTATTTCTGGGTCTTTGATTCAATTCTGTTTCTATGACAGTACTACACAGTCTTAAATTACTATTGCTCTGTAGTATTTCTGGAAGTCAGATATGAAGTTACCTCCAGAAGTTATATTATTGTATAGGATTTCTTTAGCTATTGTAGGATTTTTGTTTTTCCATATGAAGTTTAGAATTGGTTTTTCAATATCTGTAAAATTATGTGTTTTGATGGAGATTGCATTGAATCTGTAGATTGCTTTTGGTAAGAATGTAATTCTTACTATGTTAATCCTACTGATCTATGAGCATGGGATATCTTTCCATCTTCCAATATCTTCTTCAATTTCTTTCCTCAGAGACCTGAAATTCTTATTATACATATCTTTAACGTCCTTAGTTAGAGTTAAACCAATATACTTTATATTATTGTGGATATTGTAAAGGTTGTGGTTTCCCCAATTTATTTATCAGCCCACTCGTCATTTGTATACAAGTGGGTTATTGTTTTGTTTATAATTACTCTTGTATCCAGACCTGGGGAGAGTAGGGGGGGGGGATAGAATGCCTGCAAAGAAGAGAGAAGCTATGGATGGAGGCATCTCTCAGACAAGCTGGAGACCTAAGTCAGAACAGGCTTCTGGAAAGATATGAAGGATACTCTGAGACTCCTAATAGCCATTGACAGACGTAGTGGCTGAAGAAACAGAACATGTAGTAGAGGGAGTGCAGAGAGAAATAAGGATGGATACCACACTTAGAGAAAACACAGGTGAGAGGACAGAAGGACTGTAGAGAAAAGAGAAACTGGGTGGGGCATCTCTGTGATAAGCTGGAGACCTAAGTCATAATAGGCCATTGGGAGGATATGAGGAAAACTAGAGCTGAGACTCCTAGTAGCAAGGACCATGGATACTGATGAGACACACTATATCTAGACAAGACGCTTACTGGAGTGAGGAGAATGCCAACCTACTCACAAAAACTTTGATTCAAACTTACCCTGTCTACAAGACATGCAGGGATAAAGACAGAGCAGATAGAGAAGAGATTGAATATCCAAAATGCCTAGTCCATCCCAAGTCCCACCCCATGCAGGACAACCGACTGCTGACACTACTAATAATACTTTGCTATGCTTTCAGATAGGAGCCTATCAGAGCTGTCCTTTGAGAGGCTTCTCCCAGAAGCAATTCTAAACAGATGCTGCAATTCAGGGACAAACATTGGGCAAGTATAGGGAATCTAGTTGAAAAGTAGGGGGAAGGATAAAAGGACCCAATACTTGACAAGAGCTCCACAACAAGACCAACAATGCCAGCTAACCAGGGCCAAGAGGGGCCTGTAGAGTTGGAAGCACCAACCAATGACCACGCATGAACTAGACCTAGGTCCTCCACAAAGTTGTAGCCAATGGGCAGCTCAGGCTTTACATGGGTCCACTAGTAGGGGATCAGAGGCTGTCAATGACATGCACTCTGCCGCCTACTTTTCAATCACTTCCCCCTGACTTGAATGCCCTGCCAGGCCACATGGGAAGAAGATTAAATCAGTTCTGATGTGACTTGATGAGTTGGGGTGGGTGAGTAGGGGTCTCCTATTCTCTGAGAGTGAGAGATGAGTGGGACAGGAAAGAGAGGAGAGAAGGGGCCATAACTGGGGGGTATAAAGTACATAAATAAATTAATAGGGTTGGCTGAATTGCAGCAAAAATAAGGTGTTATATTATCTTAATATCACTAAGTAATAAAATATAGCTAAATGGTTTTTTAAAGAGTATACTACCATTCTGTATATTTCCTAATTGTTTAACTCAAAAAATCAATGGGAAGTAATGATGGTCTACAATAGTGGTGGGACTTAAAATTAAAACAAAAATCTTTACCTTAGCTGTACCATAGAGGGCCGCGTAGGCCAATTCTTTACTGTGCCTTCTCATTCACAAAGCTTAGTGATTTCCCAACTCGGTGCATTAGCCTCTCATAACTTTGTAGGAACATTCCCATTCTATGTGCTTTCTGGCCTCAGCATCTCTCTTAAACTTTAGAGAAAGTATCCATGAAACCTTGACACTTCCGTCCTTCATCATCATAAGGCAAACACCCTGTGAGCAGTACTTTCCAGTTAGATGCCAGCTTCAGATGGACCTCAGTACCCTGGAGTCAGGTTTGCAGCAGCTTCCAAATAGCAGAAAGGGACTTCTGGTCCATTCTTCAGATTATGAGCTCAGCTGGTGGAGTCTAGCCCCAAGGGCACATTTCTCTGTGTTCCAGTACAGACCCTGTCTCTCTTTAATTCTCCTTACCAGTCACAGACTTTCTTCCAGCATATGCAGTCACATCAAGACCCCTAGTGTTCATTTTCACTCTAAACCGTATCAATATATGGCTATAAATCTCTGCCAATCTACTCAGGCATCTCCTTAGAAAAGGGCATCTTTATTGTTTGCCAAAATATCACAGGAGTGGCCAAAAGTCCACTCGCTAGTATCATTTCCATATGAAACACTTTGAGTTGGATCTCCATAGCCTGCACTGCTCTCACTGCCCTAGCGTCACGGAACCCGAAGTTCTCTTTACAACTTAAGCTATTTGACTAGTTCAATCTTTTCCATTCCTCCAAAATGCATGTTCAGTTTCTTAATAACAACTCCCTGTTCCTGTTCCTGTTTCCAATTTTGGCGTTGGTCAGTTTGCTGTCTCTTCTGTATGATTTTGTTTGGTAATGAAGTTTTTGCTTATCGTAGGGAGAGGCTCTAGCCATTTGCTGCCATGCCTCACCCTACCATAATTTTAAAAAACTGAATTTCTTCCATATGTAGGCTTGGTCCCTGTATCTTATCATACAACCTGAAAAGACAGAAAACTAATAGAACACCTGTACCACTGATTTACTTCCTCCAGCAAAAATCATACCTTTAAATCTCTGCAAACAGCAACACCCACTGTGGACCAAGTTTACAAATACCTGTGCCTATTGGAAGATTCTCATTCAAATCAGAGCACATAACTATAAAAGCTAAGGTACATAATATGTCGTCAAGATAATATAAAACAAGTGTCAGTGGAATAATTCAGTAATATTTTCAGTAATTAATTCAGAATAATTTCAGTCTAGAAAACCAAGAACCAGGAATAGCTGCATCAAAGGCAGCCAAAAACCAATGCACTACTGGATTTAACATCTTCCACAATTTTGTTCAAGTATTCCTCTGAGTTAATGATGCTTATTGGTGTGTTTGGTTTTCTACTTTGCTCTAAAGACTCAAAGGTAACTGTACTGCAGAAGCACTTCACTCCTCTGTGTTCACAGCACATCTGCTAGTAACCCAGAGTGTAATGGATCCATGAGCCTTTGCTTCAGCCTCTGATGTACCAACATTACAGATGTATATCACTGTGTCCTAGTCGTTGAGTATATTAAACTGCAAACTCACATAGTTCATATCCATTTTGCCTTCTTTTTTTATTTGTACCTTTCATTATAGCACTTCACTGCAGGATAATTCAGTCGTATTTTTGCCTACTTCTGAATTTAATTTAAATCTTGATTTTTATATTTTTGTTTCCAGATCCTTCTAAAGAAGCGGCGGGCTCCCAAGGAGGCACTTAAAGGTTTGTTTTGAATATATTACAAAGTATACAAATTTTAGCAAATGAAAACATTTGAAGTTAAGAAGATAATCATAATATTTTAGGGGAGGATTTAGCTACATTTTGAGTCTACAGAGATTTTTGTGTTGAGGATCAATGAGTTTAAAGTTACATTCTCAATATAAAACATAAGAAAAAAGAAGCCTTAGTCTTTTTGCAAAACGCATCGCCCTAAAACCAAATACTATTTTTATATAAAATATCAAAGTGAGAAGCAATACTGGGACATAAAATGATAAACCAATGAATAAGAGAGCGAGGCAAGTTTAAAACTGTTTATCAATCCATAAGGTCCCCAGACAAGCACCTACATAAGAAGTGTGTTCATCAGCTTAGAACTATCAAAGTGGGTTCATCACTACAGAAGTGCAAGCAGAACCCACGTGGTAGCTTATGTACTACTACTGTGGGTAGTCAAAAGCAATTACATTCAAAAGAAATGATTTTTTTATTGTTCCATAAAGGTGTAATGTAAAAATTTACAATCACAAAAGACTAGAACTTCTTTATCTACTATAAACTTCATTAAGTTCTTGTAGCTTTCTCCATGCTGATAATGGAAAATAAATCTGCTGTGCCTTAAACTATTTCCAAGATTTTTAACTCAGATTATCTGCTACACTTTCTGCATGTGTGAGAGCTGGACCGAGTGGTAGCCCTGGGTATTGGAAGTCACTCTCAAACTCAGATGCCCCTAGCTTCATTGAAATATGCATGCTTCATCAGGTGGTCGGTATTTGTCTGCTCTGCCAATTCCAGACTGTTCTCTGCTGGGATCCCCAAGGCTTCTTTCTTGTACATGAGTTCCAATCATGACAGAAAATATAGCAAAGGAGGCATTAACAGTTCAAAATTAAAGTGTTTTGTTTCTATAACTATCCTCACTTTCATAGACAGTGTACACATGATGAAGTCTGTTTCAAGTACTATACATTATTAAGTAATTAATTATTTCACAACAAACAATGAGGTTATTTATAACCTACGGGTCAGGCCTTATCCACCATGTGAGGTGACAAAGGACAAGTCATTTATCTTATACAATATCTCGGTAATCTGTAGGGGACAAACGGAGAGCAAAAAAATGTTCTCTATGTAAAAACTACTTTAAAATAATAAAAAACAAAAATTAATATGAATAAAAAGAGATTTTGGTTTGCACACTAATAGTTTGGAAACTAAATTGATCTTTCCAAGGGATAAATAAATACCAAATATGGATGGGCTTTGTAAGTTCAAGTTGTCTCCTCCTTCTGATACATTGTGCTAACCTAAACTATTACTATTTGGTCTTAGGTCAGAGTAGTTAACTGGCCACAGATGCAAATGTGGTGGTATGTAAAAATACAGTGTCCCTGGAAATGGAAATATAAATAGCATGCATAGTTTTATGCTGTGTAGTTTTGCAGTTACAAAGCCTGAGGACAGTGAGGCATCCAGGAGTTGGTTGAAGTTTAGCAAAGTTTATGAGACTTTTAAAAATATATAACACAATTTAGTAACATGGCTACAATGAAGGAAACATTTATTTGCATTTGGACAATTCTTATCTTACAGATTAGGAGATAAGGTTAAACAGCAGACATGTAAAGAATCAAGTACTGTCTGCTAGTATAGGTGACAAGTTTGTTATTCTGCTAGAAGAAATACATGATGAGATGCATAACTGCAAATAGTGTTAGCCTTTTCTTCTAGTGTTTTCTAAGACAGGCTTTGAATAATGCTCTCCAATATAATTATTAAGGTGTTTTGTAAAAACTAAAAGTTATAATGTGAGTGTTAAGCATAGGGCTAATTATATTGTTTTATACAATTTATTAACTCATAAATATAAGATAACTGCTATTAACTAATAAACAAAAATTAATTCAATGAACAAAAATATACAACATATTTTAGAGACATTTAGAAAACAATAATCATGTTTCTAATAACATCTAATCTAATAATATGGATTAGATACAAACCATTTAATATTAATCATACTTGAACTTACCACCTGTACTAAAATGTAATTTTAAAATTAATATACAAGTTAATAATGACAAGATGTTAATGAAATATCATTAAAAAGAAGTTATCTGACATAAGTAAGGCATGATCAATTTTTTAAAACTCCCATTATACTGCTCTATGTCATTCAAATATTTTCATTTTATCTGATAATTCTTAATAACTTTTTTCTTTTTTATTATGTTTACTTTTAGCATATATATTTATATTATTAACGTGAATATAATAAACCACATACAGCAGCAAGAACCATGAGACAATCAGGAATTATATAAATGTTACACTGATAGTTTTGTTTATTTGTATTTGGCAAACTTGAAGTAAACATCTTTCTTATCTTGTTGGGTCTAATTTCTGAATGAAGAGCAATATCCATCATATCTCATTTCTATTAACTTAAAACACCTATGTTTATCTAAAACATCTTAACCCCTAACCTACTAAGCTTAATTGAAAGACTAAACTATCTGGTCTTCAACTCCATCAGAGATTTGAAAAAGAATAAAACTTACATGTCTGGTTGAACCAGAAGTTCAGCTTAGCAGATTCCAATATAAAAAAAAAAAAGATGGACACAATTTATTGCTTGAGTAGTCAGCCAACACTCTCTATAACATTGAACCATCATCTTTAGCCTTCTAGCCCAATATATCTGACAGACATTAGCCATTAGCAGGCAGGAACTATTGTGGACTTGGTTACCCTGTCTTGACAGAGTTTGACCATCGACTCTGCCTGCACCTAAACTTGCCTATTTTTAGGCAGAATTCTGTCTGTGGCAGAAACGAGGACATTTTTCCCAGTGGCTGGCTTGCTATATCCACATATCAGTTGCATCACTAGACATCATCAAATAAACTTCTTCCAGAATCGTAACATAGAGACCCACAACTGGACAATCTGGAGAGGGCTGGGAGGACACAACCATAAGTAGGATGATGTCTTTATGAACACCCTCCCTCTTCAAAGCTCAGTAATCTATTTAGAAGAATGAGCAGAAAGTTTGTAAAAGCCAGAGATAGTTGATAACTCCAGGGAAACAACATCCTCTAGAATCAAGATATATTTATGAACTTACAGAGACTGACAGCATGCATAAGAGCTACATAATTGAAAACAGACAAAATTCAGGCACAGAGAAGGGGAAGTGGATACCCTCTGCAAAGAAGGTATTTATAATTAATACCTTCAGGGAAAGAGAAAAGTATTTTTCTCTAATTTAATGACACTGGGAATATCAATCATACTCCAGGGTAGACCAAGACAAAACAGACTTGACATTCTTGGTGGGTTTTTTTTTCTTACATCAAAGGACACCATCATTTGAGCAGAGCATCGGTCTACAGAGTTATTTTGCTGGTTGTTCCTTCAACAAAAAATAGTAGTAATTTTTAACCTAGGGTCTATGACCAATATAATCTCAGGCTTTTGGCCAATTTAGCAGTGTCAGGTATGGGTTCTATCTCATAGAGTGACCCTTAACCAAAATCAGAAAGTAGTTGATTACTGCCATATAATTGGTTGCCCTTGTTGCACCACTGTGTCTTGCAGCAAGGTAAACTATCCTAGGTCACAGAGATTGCATATGGAAATGATGAGTAATTACATTTATCCCATGGCAGAGTATCTTCAAATACCATGAACACTAGAAATTAGGGGTGAAATTTCTTCTTAGTCAGCATCTCAAGTATCCATGTTCAATGACATACGTAATTGGTGTCTTCAGCATATGGCCTTATCATCAGATTGTGGAGAGTAGTAAATAGTCTTAGCAATAACCTGGCATGTTGCTTGGTTGCTGTGGTTGTACATGCGTTTAATCCCTGTACTTGGGGTACAGGTAGGCAGATCACTGAGTTTAAAGCCAGCCTGGTCTATGAAGTGAGTCTCAGAAGAACAAGCCAGGCCTATGCAGAGAAACAATGCTTCAAAACAGAAAAAAAAATAAGTTTTAAAAAAATCTCCTTTTCCTTCTTCTTCTCCTCCTCCTCCTTCTTCTTCTCATTTTCTTCATCTTTTCTTCTTCTTCTTCTTCTTCTTCTTCTTCTTCTTCTTCTTCTTCTTCTTCTTCTTCTTCTTCTTCTCCTCCTCCTCCTCCTCCTCCTCCTCCTCCTCCTCCTCCTCTGTTTACCCACTTCCCTTTTCACTTCCCTATTCCTAACTAAAATTTTCATCCACCCTATGGAGCAGAGTACCTACAGAATGGGAAAATATTTATTTACCAATTATATATCTGACAGGGGGTCAGTATCTAGAATATACTGTCAAGAAATGTCAAGAATGTATATAACCCAAATAAAGATAAGATATTGATTTAAACAAAGAGTTCTAAATAAAATGGAGCTCAAACATCTGACATTTTTAAAGCATTTAATATCATTAGCCATCAGAGAAATTTAAAATGAAACTACTTTTAAATTTTTCCTTAAGCCTTTTATAACGGAAAGGATTAATAAAAAAGAATCAAAACACATCTTGGCAAGGATGTGGGGAAAGGAGAATGATGTTCCTTGCTGTTCATGTGCAAGGAAATTGGTATGGAGATTCCTGAAAAATCCTGGAAGTTGATCTACCACAAGATACAGCTATACTATTCTTGGGTATATTCACAAAGGACTCTAAAACTTACTGCACAGATACTTGTTCATCCATGTTCATTTCTACTCAATTAATAATAGCCAGAAATTGGAACAAACCTAAACATAAATCAAATGGTAACTGGATAATGAAAACAATACAATTTCATAACAGAGTATTATTCAGCTGCTAAGAAAAAAAATTTATAAAAATTTCTGGTAAATGGATAGAGATATAAAGTCATCCTGAGTGAGGTAAAACAGACCAATGTTTCAAATTTTTCTTAGATATTGATATTTGCTTTTTTTTAATTGTGTGCTTTATAAATATATAAAACAGAGAAGTTAGGAAGGTAGTAATGGTCTAGGAAAAATAAAGATTCATCAGTTTAAAAGGAAATAGAGTGCAATATTATAAAGAGATATAGGGGAAATGTAATTGGAAGATTAAAGAGAAGAGCAGAGTAAAGAAGGCTATGTGGTAGGAAACAGACATTTTAAAAGCCATGTGGGACTTACTACTGTAGAAGCTTACACACACACACACACACACACACACACACACACACACACACACACAGGAATGAATGAATGAATGAATGCAATTTAAAGGAAGACAGGGAGGCACCAAATAATGAGGGAACACTGACTCAATCAGACATCTTATGACAACGAGCAAGTAAAATCCCCGGTGCCAAGTTTGGATTATACCTTGTTGATTTACTGGCCAAATAGGCATCATACATTACCTACCTTCCCGAGGTGGAAAGTTAGTCCCTATTGTTGAAGAAACACAGGACCCAGAGGACCTGAGCTAGAACTGTCCTTAAAGCATCTTCCGTGAAGACTAGCTTCCATGGTACCAGAAGGGAACATGGAAACTTCCAAAGGGGGGACTTGATGCGTGTGAATCACAACAATCAACAAGGCATGCCAATCATGAGGATGTAATAGCTGTGTGAATTCCTTTGTGGTAACCTGCAGCTCTGTAGTTGGACTTAAGGCCTGCTGAAAAAGAGGGAAATCGTGCCTGCTCTGGAAACCTAACCAACTACAACTCTCCAGGGCTAGCAAAATTATAGTTCCTGTAGGAGAACATTCTACCACCACTTACTAAACCAGCATCATCTCTAACTACATCCAAGCTGTTAGAGATGCAATTCTACATGGCAAAGGTATCTTCCTATGTAAACAGGAGACACTCATTTGAAGTGACATCACTCAGTCTTTCAGTCTCTGTGATAGAGGGAGAATCAAACTCTGGGATGTCCTTACAGCTTACAAAGAAATATAATAATATTAAGCAAACACTATTTTTAACATACCCCTTTTAAAATGCCCCCATCTTTCAATTCAACATATTTTTCTTAATTTTCTTTCTCCTATTATTGCACTCTGATGCATATTTGTAAAATCTGAAATAAAGTCTCATTTATCTGCCTAGCTCTGTCTGAAATATTGCTTTGATATAATATCCCCAAGAATAGTCAATAGGGAAAAGATAAAAATAAGAAACAGAAAACAGCGTACTTGATGGTTTAGACCATTCTAACACGACTAAGAAAGATAACTTGCCTTTGTATGCTTTCCTGAGAGTCCTGTTCTATCATTACAATTCAGCAAATCTTGTTTTTAACACTTGGTATTGTAATTTGAGTATAAAGCTCCCCCAGCAGGTTCATGGGTTTAATGTTTGCTCTCAACATTTGGGAGACAGTATAACACCTTTGGAAAGTCCAGACTTGCTGGAATATGGGGTGATTGTGGGGTGCACCTTGAAAGATGTGGGTCAGTCCTACTTTGAGACCCAGTTTCTTGTTTTGGGGGACACATTGTAAACTGCCACTTGAAGCTCACATGGACTAATTGTGAGCTTTCTTTAATCACTGTATCTTCCCTAGTAACAATATACCTCAAAATATGAGCCAAAGCAAACTAATTAATGCATCAGGCTTGTACAACATTTGGAAAAAATGTTGAAATTATCAGTACATTATCTGAATAGTAGAATTAGTTGAATTGGTATTGTTATAAAATTTTTAACTGAAAAATAAAAGACTAAATTTTATAAAGACTAGATACTAATGCAAAAAAACTAGAAGCAACAGAGGCAGTTTCTTTTCTTATTTTACTTTATTTATTTATTTAATTGTATTCTTCTCTCATACCTTACATTGTGACTCTAGTTTGGCCTCCTCTATTCTTCTTAGCCCCACTCCCCCTTTCTCCCAGATCTATACCTCCTCCTTTTTCATCCACAGTGAAAAAAAAAAAAGAATGAGGCCTTCCAGGGATATTAACGAATATGACAGAGATCTGAAGCACTGTCCGCCATGTTACACACTGGAAAGAAGCCCAGAGCTAGAAGAGAAGAAAAAATGAAATCAAAATCTCCAACTTTATATGTAAGTCCATTTTTTAAAAATAGCTACTCTAAAACTCAGACGACTTGTTAAGTTTCAAAAATAGAAGTTAACATACTGTACAAAATGAATGGCAAACAACAGAAAACCTAGTATACCCAGCTTCACAATTGCATCATTATAATGTATTCCAATGGCTGGGAATACAATTTCAAGTCAGTGGTAACTAATTTTTTTTGGGGATGTCGGATGTATTTTAACTCTCTAAATACATTGTTTCCTCAAGTTTCCAAATGAGGAGAGTAGTAACAATTCATTGCACTGAGCTACTGAGCATTGATTAGTGTTCTGCTGAGCAGGGGCCATTCCAGGATGGCAGGAAAGAGGCAGAGAATGAGGAGGCTATTAACAGGCATTCTCTGGGGCAAACAGCATCTGAGAGGGACTCAATCTGAATTAGAAAAAAAATGTGCAGGAAAAAAATCACCGAGATGCACATATCATAATGTAGCACTTGGCCGTTATGAGGAAAGGAGAATGAATGAGACCCCCTAACGTAAACAGCAATGTAAACACATCTTACAAGGGTGGCTTTGTGATGATGAAGCCAGACTCCAAGGAAGGAATCATGTTATGAACTAATATGCCGCCACACGTTCTGCATAACCATTTACAGGGAAGTTCATAACAGCCCAATTAAGGGCACCCAACGTCTAGAAACCAGTTGAATATCAACAGTAGATTGCCTAAAACTTTTTTTAAACCCATGTCAGAAAATATTGCAGAATCATAGAAATAAACAAGCCACTGCTAGATTCTACATCATGAAATCTTAAATTGTTTTCAAATGAAAGACACTGTAGAGGAATAGAAATATGTTGAGTGATTCTATATACATATTTGTCAATTTGGAAAGGATCAATTTGTAAGTGAAATTGCACTGACGTGGATATCCTTTTATTTGTTGATATCATACTGAGTTCTACTTTATGATATGCCATATTATTTTTTAAGGATTTATTTATTTATTATGTATACAGTATTCTGCCTACATGTCTGCCTGCAGGCCAGAATAGGGCACCAGATCTCATTATAGATGGTTATAAGCCACCATGTGGTTGCTGGGAATTGAACTCAGGACCTCTGGAAGAGCAGTCAGTGCTCTTAACCACTGATCCATCTCTCCGGCCCCCAGCCATATTATAAAATAGTGATTTTTTTCCAAATTGTGCATTGTCCTAGAAGACCCTATATTTTAATCACTTTTTAACATGATTTTGAGGGAGAAGGGTGACGCCAGGCCCAGGACTGAGCCTGAAACTGAAACCTGGAACCACCTCTCATGTTCAACTCATCAACAACGTCTGATAGATGATCTTGTTCTTGGAAGACAAATAAGGCCATCCTACATGTATACCTGGGTAAACTGAGTTTTTGAGATCACACGGGTAGGTTAAAAATGCTTTCAGAGTAACCAGGTTGAAGATAACATGAAAGACACCCACATCTGTGATGACATGGTACTGCAGCCATAACGTAACATCTGATACCTCCTATGTGCATCAAGGATGAAGAACTCTCAGACAGCTCCTTAAGCGTTCGCTCAGAGGAGTATCTACTGTTGACATACGTTACTCTGACTCCATTCTGCCTATTGTTTACTGTGCCTGATCCATTTCTTTGCTTCATGTATTTATTTGTTTTTTCACTTAGCATCTAAATTCTGTAAATTCTGAGGGCTTCCTCTTAAGCTTGATATCTATACCTAAAGCAACAGCTCCATCCTGACATTGATTTTATATATATTTTATATATTATATATATATGTGTGTGTGTGTGTATGTAGATATATGAATATCTTGGTGTATGATGTGTCAAGTGAGGGTTTGTGTTACCAATTATGTTTGGAATTACAAAGCTACATATTTCTATTATTCTGCCATTAGTAACCGAACAAATTAAACAGGATAAATCCTCAAGAACGTACCAATTATACCAGAATTAAGAAAGATGCAACACCTTCACCTGGACTCAATAAGAGGAGAATGCTTAGCATTGCAGTGGTAGTTGCTCTCAAAGGAATGTCATCTGACCACCTACTGTGTGTTTCAAAAAAATCCACAAACAGAAACCCCTTGACGCACTAGTGGCTACAGCTTGGCTCTATCCCAAAAGCTGACATAGTATATTCAAATTGTCATTAGTTATTTGCTGACTCTTACATCAAGATGAAGTTCTACCTTTTGCTTTTTTTGGCCTCCAAATTTCCACATATTAATTCTACAGCCAAGTGCACTCTTTTTAATTCAGTTTTTAAACTATACCAAACAGTCTAAATTGTATAAAATATATTCATCTTTTTGTTTGTTTATGTATAACATTTTATTAGTTCTTTAATTTTTTCATATAATGACTTCTGATTATATTTACTCCCCTCCTCCAACCATTCCTCCAATCATCTCTCCTTTATTACCCATCCAAAATTGTGTCTCCTTTTAAAATTCCTTAAAGACTAATTTGTGCTGCCCGAATACTTTTCGATATGTCATCTTACAGTCATTGGCAGTCATCATCTTACCAGGCTTTATACCGGTAGAGAAAACTGTCTCTCTTCCCAGCAGCTAATAACTGCTAACAGTGTTATGACTTGGGATAGAATTGTGTACACTGCTCCTATCGCTTTGTTGAGATTCTATATGGCCTGGCCTTGCAAAAGATTTGTACCTGCTGTGGTAACCACTGTGAGTTTATATGTGAGATGCTCCTGCTGTGGCAAGAACACATTTCTTTGTACTTATGTGCTACCTCTGGATTTTATACACTCTCCTTGCCTTTTTTCCCAATGATCACTAGCCATGAGACAGAGTTACATTATACATGTTTTCCTTAAGATAGAATATTCTACAATCTCTTATTCTCTTCATAGAGTCCTCAAACGCTAACATCTGACCTCAGCCTATCAAGTCTCATCTGGACTGACTGTATCCTCTCCCTATCTGTCCTGGCAAGGATGCTCCACCAGGCAGAAGTGATCAACTTGTGGGGCCAGAGTCCATATCAGAAGTAGTTTCTTCTTGCTATATTATGAAATGCACAAGGAGACTGTGCTGCCGATCTACTACTTCTGAGCAGAGGGCTGACGTGTGCACCATGCATGGTGCTGTTTGGAGCATCAGTCTCTGCTGCACCCTCCTAGAGCACCCTCCTCCACCACCCAGGTTTGTTGACTCCCTTGATCTCCTTGTGGAGCTCCAACCATACCACTCCTGGCCATATTCCTGAAAGATGCTCCACAACACAAGGACATTTGCTCAACTGTGTTCAAAGCAGCTTTATTTGTAATAGCCAGAATCTGGAAACCACCTAGATGTCCATTAACTGAAGAATGGATAAAGAAACTGTGGTTTATTTACACAATGGAATACTACTCAGATATCAAAAACAAGGAAATCTTGACATTTGCAGGCAAATGGGTGGAACTAACAATGATCGTCCTGAGTGAGGTAACCCAGACACAGAAGGACAGACATCATATATACCCATTAAAAGTGGATATTAGCCACATAATGCACAGACATAAAGAAACTAAATAACAAGGAGGAACCTAGGAAGAATTCTTAATTCTCATTCAGAAGACACCAGAAGCACTTGAAGAGAAGGAAGAGGAAGGGAGCCTACCTTTGAAAGACTCCACCCCGAAGGAGACCCAAGCAGATGCTGAGACACACAGGCAAACTCTAGGGTGGAGCACAGGGAGTCTTCTGGAAGAGTTGGAGAACAGAGGGACGTGGAGGGGTCTTTGGTGTTTTAAAAGCCCATACAGGGCACTTGTTCACTCTCTCTGCCTACTGACCAGGACATAGGACTCAACTACTTCTCCAGCACCTACTTAAAGGCTGTCACATTTCCTACTATGTTAATAATGGACCAAAACTCTGAACCTTTAAGAAAGCCTCTCAGTTAAATGTTTTTATTTACAAGAGCTGTCTTGGTCATCATATGGTATGTCTTCACATCAATAAAATAATGACTTGTTACCAAAAGAAAGCCCAGTTCCAGGTGTAGAATACCTCCTCTAGAGTTGTTGGTTATGGGCGTCCTATATGCCTCCAAATCAATGCAAACTATTGTCATTGAACCTGGTTGTTCCCCAAAACTTGAAGGTAAAATATTATGCTAAAGAAACCACACAATTTGATAATAAGACATGAAGAAATCAAGTTATTTATGATAAATAAGTTTTATTCTTCAATTAGCTAGCCTGTAGAGTTCTGGATAGTACTTTGTATGCTGCTGAGGGGAAAGCCAACAACAGTTTTATCTAGCTGTTTAAACTACAATAATGACTATCAACATATGCCCGTGTTTGCAATAGTGACACAAGTGTTATGGAGGTAACAATTAATTTTATTGCATTTACAGCCTCTTTCACAGCCTCGACTTGCTTGAGCTCATGGATATTCTCCTGCCTCTGTTCCTAAGTACTAGGATTATAGTGATGAGCCATATCCAGCTTAGTTATGCAATATTATACACTATATCGTAGAGCTTATTGAAATCAAACTATCTAAAGTTTTACTTTATTAACAGATTCCAATATTGCTATTTGAAAGTGTTATGCTTAGTAATCCTAAAGTTCTTCAATACTGTGAATAATCTTTATTCAATTTTAAAAACAATGTCCTGTGTGAATAAGTGTGTTGGTTAGAATCAATAAACAAAATATTCTGCAAAGAGGTAGGCAAATGATTGTCTCTCTAGCATGTTTTCAATGCAAGCATGCAACATGAAAAGCATCCATTCAAAAAAAGCCGAACACTGAAGTGCTTTGTTAGAATTAACACTGGAGCGATAAGGAAAAGAGGATTTCTAGAGCTTAGTGCCAAGGTGGTCTAGGGCCCATTAGTGAGCTCTAGGTTCAGTTAGATAAAGTATCTAAAAAACCACGGTCAGTGTAATGGGCAAAGACATTTGACGTTGAGTTCTTCCCTCAATATGCACGCGCGCATCACATACACACACAAACACACAGCCACATGTGCTTTTGCATCTGCACAGAATCAAATAGACACATGCAACATACACAAACTAAAACAAAATTATAAAAAAAGAAAGTGTTCTGTAAGACACACACACACAAAGTTGTAGTTAAAAATTTATAAACCTAGGGTGTAGTTAGAAAAGGACGAATCACTCCTGATACACTCTCCAAAAGCAAACAAATAATATTAGAGGCTAGAGAAATGGCACAGCATTATAAAAGTACTTTCTGCTCTGGCAGAGGACCCAGGTTCAGTTCTCAGCTATGTTAATAGCTGCTCGCAACCATCAGTATCTCCAATCCCACAGAATCCAAAATCATCTTCTAACCCGTACCAGCACCAGGTATACACATGGTGCACATAGTTACATGTAAGCAAATAAGTAATACACATGAAATAAACAGTAATAAATTTCTTTGCTCCAGGTCTTGCACCATTCATTTTTTGTTTGTTTTTGCTTGGTTGTTTTTGTTTATTTGTTTATTTTTTCTTATTATAGCTTAGTGATTTTTAGTGATGTTCTAAATACATCAATAATAAATATCAATTTTTTAGATTCCATATAACCAGTAGAACATCTCTCTCTTTTCCTCCTAAGACTAAATGATGACTCCCCGACAAAAGCTCCAAATCTATACTCTTTTTAAATAGATTTAAAAAAACCAAGAGAATGTTCTGACCATTGGCTAGATCTGGGTAGGGGTTTAAAGTTTACCGCCTGTATTGTCATTGGCTGGTTGAGTGGAGAGTGGGATATGACTTTCTCATGTACTCTGGTGCCTCACCTTTGACCATGTCCCCTGGAGGGGGAGACCTGGTGGCACTCAGAGGAAGGACAGCAGGTTACCAAGAAGAGACTTGATACCCTATGAGCATATACAGGGGGAGATAATCCCCCCTCAGGAACAGTCATAGGGGAGGGGAATAAGGGGAAAAGAGGAGGGAGGGAAGAATGGGAGGATACAATGGATGGGATAACCATTGAGATGTAACAAGAATAAATTAATTAAAAAAATAAAATAAATAAAAAAATAAAATTACCAAGAGGCTGCAATTAGTTGTCAACTGAAAGCAGGCATAACTTTTATTACAAAATTTGTAAAGGATATTTAGTGGTGTGTAAAATTTAAAATAAGTGAAAATAAATTGAAAATGTTATTTGTATATGAATTTATAATGGCCTTACATTTTAAAAGGAGGCAAAGTGCGCTATTGAAATAGTAAAAGTAAAGGCAGTTATTCCTTGGCCAAACCAAAGTCTCTATGCTTGGCTGAAGAACTTGTCTTAGTAAATCCTCACTTTATTCATCTATATAATAAAATACTTGGACGTTTGAACGTAAGAAATGGGTGGAATGTAGGAACATAATTAGGATAATTACTGTGTAACCATTGTATCGTATTACATTATTATACATAAAAACCACATAGTGAATTTCAGCTACATGTAACAGTATTGTTTATAGAAGAGTCATGACAAAGAATTAAACTGTAATATTGAAATTCACATAGGATAAATTTTAGCAGTAGTTTTATTAAAATGTTTTACAGATAATTCTTCAATTAAAAATACTCAAACTTCATTAAAAACACATTTGTAATTTTTAGCAAAAACATACAATGAATGTTCTATTAAATTGGAATTTCAAGTATGGAACTTGAATTAAACATAATATTTTAGTTTCTCTGGTATTTGAGGTTGGTAGGTTCTCATAAATCCTCAAATGGAGACCAGCACCAACAATCATAAATATATTCAGTGTGAGCCTTCTCCCAGGAATCATAAATTCAGCATCTTCAAATTTCAGGCAGAAGACACAGACCATTTTTCATGTACCTTGAGAAAAATTATCTTACATCTCTTAAAATGAAACATCAGAATAATCCTTCGGACCCAGACAATGTCTCCCTACAGACTAATGCAAGAACAAGGCAGAAAAGCATGGTCAGTAGACAAGAAAGTTGTTTTTCATTCCTTTAAGCTGATGGGGGAATGTATTTAATATATTTTTTCTAAGTGATGGAATTATAACTTTTATGTTTTTTGAAAGATAACACATGAAACAAATACCTGATTTTTTCCCACATTTTTTATTGAAAAATTAAATAATTCATATTACATCTCATTTGCTATCCCATCCTATGCATCCTCCCATTCCTCCCTCCCTCCCGCTTTCACCCCATTCCTCTTCCCTATGATTGTGACTGATGGAGACCTCCTCCCCCTGAATATGATGCTAGGGTATCAAGTTTCTTCTTGGTAGTCTGCTATCCTTCCTCTGAGTGCCATCGGGCCTTCCCATCAAGGGGACATGGCCAAATATGGGGCACCAGAGTTAGTGTGAAAGTCAGTCCCCAGTCTCCACTTAATTGTGGAGAATGTTCTGTGCCTTGGCTAGATCTGGGTAGGGGTTTGATGATGACTGCACGTATTGTCCTTGGTTGGTGCCTTAGATCGAGCAGAACCTCTGGGCCCAGATCCTCCCATCATAGAGTTCCTCTTGTAAGTTTCTAGGACCCTCTGGATTCATCTATTTCCCTATCTCCTATATTTTTCTCACCTAGAGTCCCAATAGGATGTCCTCACCTCTATCCCACTTTCTTGGTACGTGAAGACTTTCATACGACCTGCCTCTTGGGCTACTGTCCAGTTTTAAGTGAGTATATACCATTTGAGTCTCTCTGCTTCTGGGTTAGCTCACTCATGATCATTTCTACTTCAATCCATTTGTCCACAAATTTTGGAAATTCCTTGTTTTTAATAGCCGAGTAGTATTCCATAGTGTAAATGTGGAGTAGGCATTGTACTGTTTGATGAGTACAGGGTACAGAGTACATTCAGGTATTTTGAGTTCTACAATATCAAATTACCTGATATTTTAAGGTCCTGAATGTACTCTGTACCCTGGACTCATCAAACAGTAAAATGCCTACTCTATATTTTATTTTATAATACTGTGCTTTCTGTTACAAAAGATCACATGAATTTCTTTTAAGACAAAACATTGTCAGTATATTATATAAATTTGCCTTATAGAGAGAGTAACAAGAGACTTCTGGGTGAGATGTTGGACTAGATGTTGCACCTGTGTGACACAATCAAGGACTGTGGTCAAAGTAAAACAAAAAAGAGTCTCTTGCAAAATGAGAGACAAAGATTTATGAAATCACAAAAGCAGTCATAGAACATTTGTAAAGGCTGAAAAAAAGGTGGGCCACAAACTAAAAAAAAAAAAATGTAATTCAAACCAAACTCACCTTTATCCTTCTTATTCCCTGGTTGTGTGACAGAACAGAAAAATTATGGAGATAAACCTCAGGGCTTAAAAAAGTTGGGAAATAAGATTATTATTGAAAAATTCTGAAATCTATATAAATAAATAGATACTCAAACACAAAAGGCATTTAGGACCTTAAATAGTATTGATTGGAGAAAAATATTTCTACAACATGTATACTTGTAATGTGAAAAATAAAAAAGAAAGAATATCAAAGTTGCTGAAGGTGTTCAAGAAGATTCTAGAAAATAAAGGGCATCAATGGTATTATATCAATGAACCTTCCAAAATGTGATACACATGTGCCAGGCAAGATATGATGATTTAATGGGGGGGGGAAGCACATGAATGAATAAAAAATGTGATATACATATTTTATTCTAACTTAAAGAGCTAAATAATGGCATACAGAAAATAGATAGAATTAGAAATAATTAAGTGAAATCAGATGGAATTACAAAATTAGATATGAAAATGGAATATATGTTTAAATTTATATTTAATCTGAAATGCTTGACCAGTTGGAATTGGAAGCTTTCTTCGAACGTGTCCTGGGAGCTGCCTTGATATGTCAGATATATTGGGCCAGAAGGCTGAAGATGATGCTTGAACATTACAGAGAGGTTTGCATAACTATTCAGATGGCAAGCTGTCTCTGTTTTCTTCCCATTTGGAAAGCTACTGACCTGTACTCGTGGTATACTCAGGTAATCAATTTTATTCCTTCTCCAGTCTCTCATGGGTTTGAAGACATACTTTTGTTTTCCAATTAAGCTTAGTTGTTTAGTGGTTAAGATTTTTTTGGTCTAGATTGATGTTTTAAGTTGATAATGATGATATATGATAGATACTGATTTACATTCAGACTTTTAGATGCACCAAGATAGGAAAGATGTTTTCTTCCAGGATGCCAAATACAAATACCGAAAACACTAAGAATGTAACATTTATATAATTCCTGATTGTGTCATGGTTCTTCTTGCTATAGGTAGTTTATCATATGTAAGTGTAATAATATAAACGTATATGTAAAAATAAATAAGTATTTAATAAAATTAAAATTACATATAGAATATTTTAGATATGGATATCTGTAAGATATACTTATGACACATGAAAGTATATGCATAAATGTGTAATACATGAAAATAAAAAGAATGCTTTGAGTTGGTGGTAAAGTTTAAGGAGGAAGGAAGAAAAGACAAGAAATGGTTAAGTGACATATGTGACACAAGGAAGAATGCCATATATAGGAAGGTAACAAGTGACAGGAAAGTTGGCTCTTTGCTTAAGAGTATTAAATGTTATTCCAGAGGACCCAGGTTTGTTTGCCAACACCCATGTTAGAGGCACACAATCACTTGTTACTCTAGGTCAGGAAAATCTGAAACATCTGGCCTCTCCCAGTATCTGATGTCATACTTATGTACTATGCCCACACTTCCAAAACACACACACACACACACACACACACACACACACACACACACACACACACAGAGAGAGAGAGAGAGAGAGAGAGAGAGAGAGAGAGAGAGAGAGAGAGAGAGAGAGGGAGAGAGACAGAGACAGAGAAAGAGAGAGAGAGAGAGAGACAGACAGACAGACAGACAGATAGACAGATAGACAGACAGACAGAGACAAGGACAGAGACAGAGAGACAGAGACAAGGACAGAGACAGAGAGACAGAGACAGAGAGACAGACAGAGACAGAGACAGAGACAGGGAGGTCTAAAAATAATAAAAGTAAATCCTTCAAAATATTTTAAAAGAAAGGATTGATATATATACCAAATCATAAGTTTATAAACTAGCTTCTCAAAATTAAGTTTTAAGAACAGTGCTCTGAAAAAGAAACCCACAGTAATTTAAAGAAAAATCTAATTGATCTTCTATCTTTATGAAACATCATCCTATACATATAATATATTACAAATTCTTTATTTAAAAGATAATTTGTTCATACTGTTATATCAAAAAATAATCAAAGAAATGAGCTGTTAAAAATGAAAAATCTATTTCTTCAAAATAAATGTTGTTTTTGTTTCCTCAGAAGAGGAAGTGAGATGAGAGCCATACCCAAAATTTACAAATATATAGCTTGGGTTGACCAAGAGTTTCTATCTAACAACCTAGGACTAGGCCTAGAAGCTTCCAGATTCCATACAATCATATTTTCTACAAGAGAGACCTTTAATGCTACAGCTTTCAGCTTCTATTTTCTTTTTTTAATATAGTTTTTAATTTATTCATATTACATCTCAATTGTTATCCCATCCCTTGTATCTTCCCATTCCTCCCTCCCTCCCATTTTCCCCTTACTCCCTTCCCCTATGACTGTGACTGAAGGGGACCTCTTCCCCCTGTAGAGTGGGGTCTGACTTTCACACAAACTCTGGTGCCCCATATTTGACCACATCCCCTGGATGGGGAGGCCTGGTGACACTCAGAGGAAGGACAGCGGGCCACCAAGAAGAGACTTGATACCCTATCAGCTTCTATTTTCTAATCCAAACCTGGAATGTTTTACCCTCTCAGGCTTAATGCTAAATGAGCTCATCCTTTCTAGGTCTTTCGGAACTCTGGCTGGCTGGTTCAGTTCAGCTGTTCTGGCTCTAAATTCCTCTCCAAGCTGACTGATTCAAACTGGCTTCTCTCTGCTTCTTGCTGAATTGCTCCCCTTGGGAACTCTGCCTCTGAACTCCAAGACCTGAACTGCATGAATTCAGCTGCACCAAAATGTATTTTACTCATGGCTATACTGTATTATCTCCACAAACTCTCTTGCTCCCTCTCTGCACAGCTCTTAAGTAGCTTCTCATTGCTGTCTGTTCTCAAGGAAGCTGGGTCTATCCTATCTCTTGCTCATTCTATCTAAACTGTCTTTGATTTATCAGTTTGTTTGCCCCTCAGTTTGTAGCCCCTTCATTGCCTGGGACTAAAGGATTGTACTCATGGCTTGTCTGTATTTCAGCCAGAGGAATTAAAGGTGTGGATTCCAGCCAGAGGGATTAATGGTGTGTACTAAGGGCCTTTGGATGTATCCTTTCTGGAGCATCCATGCTGCTGGATTAAAATTCCTCTACACCACAAGCCTTTAAATTTTATATTGTTCAATAAACAGATAACATAAAGGTATCTATGAATTTCGTTTAAAGTGGGAATTAATTATATAGATTAAAGGCCTTCATTGTGCATCATAGGCTCCAGACAACCCTACCTAGGCTGACTCTTTGCTCTTATGTTTCGTAACCATGACAGAAAGCTTTCATAGTGTTGCATAAGTTTTGGTATACTGTGCCTTCATTTTCATTGCATTCTCAGAAGTCTTTAATTTCTTTTTCTTTTTTTTTTTTTAATTTCATCCATGACCCAGAGGTCATTGAAAAGTAATTGTTCAGCTTCCTTGAGTTTGTAGGTTTCCTGTTGTTTCTGTTGTTGAATTCCAGCTTTAAGTCTTAGTGGTCTGATAAGATGAAAGGCATTATTTTAGTCATCTAATATCTGTTGAGATTTACTTTATGACCAACTATATGGTCATTTTTGGAGAACGTTCTATGAGGCTCTGAGAAGAAGGTATATTTTTTTGTGTTCGGGTGAAATGTTCTGTAGATATCTGTTAGGTCCAGTTGATTCATGATGTCTATTAGTGTTATTATTTCTCCATTTATTTTCTGTCTAAATTATCTGTCTATTGATGAAAATAGGGTGTTGAAGTTTTCCACAATTAATGTGTGGAGTTCAAGGTGTGATTTAAGCTTTAGTAATGTTTCCTTTATGAATGTGGGTGCTCCTACCTTTGAGGATACATGATCAGGATGGAGTCCTCACCTTGGAATATTTTTCCTTTCGTGAGTTTGAAGTGTCCTTCCCTATCTCTTTTGATTAGTTTTGGTTGAAAGTCTATTTTATTAGATACTAGAATGACCACTCTACCTTGCTTCTTGGGTCTGTTCACTTGGTAGACCTTTTTCTAGCCCTTTACTCTGAGGTAACATCTATCCTTTTGTTGAGGTGTGTTTATTGTATTCAGCAGAATTTATGGGTCCTGTTTTCATGTCCATTCTGTTACCCTGTGTCTTTTTATTGGGGAGTTGAAGCCGTTGATGTTGAGAGATATTAATGAACAGTGGTTGCTAGTTCCTGGTTTTGTTTGTTTGTTTGTTTGTTTGTTTTTGGTTGTTGTTATTGTTTTTAATGCTTGTGGTGGTAGTAGTAGTAGTAATAGTAGTAGTAGTAGTATTGTGTGTGTTTCCCCCTGTTTTATTATTATTGGATGTGGGCCTATTTATATCCTGGATTTTCCTGATGTAGTTAGCCTCCTTTGTTGCAATTTTTCTTATAGTCTCTTCTGTAGGACTGGATTTGTGGCTAGGTACTGTTTAAACTTGGTTTTGCCATGGGCTATCTTGTTTTTTGCCATCCGATTAAAAGTTTTGCTCGGTATAGAATGCTGGGTTGGCATTCATGGTCTCTTAATTTCTGTATGACATCTGTTCAGGCCTTTCTGGCTTTCACAGTCTCTGTTGAGAAGTCAGGTGTAATTCTTATGGGTTTGCCTTTATATGTGAAATGGCCTTTTTCTCTTGCAGCTTTTAATGCTCCTTCTTTGTTCTGTACATTTAGTGTTTTGGTTATTATGTGGTCAAATCTATTTGGAGTTCTCTAGGCTTGTTGTATATTTATGGGCATTTCTTTCCTTAGGTTAGGAAAATTTTCTTCTATGGTTTTGTTGAAAATATTATCTGAGCCTTTGTCACAGACATGAGAATAACTCTTAGAGGCCATCGTTGACCAAGTTCCCTCTCCAGGATGATTTATAAACATCTAGAACAACTAGTGAGGCTTTTCTTGACAATGTTCCAAAGATCTCCAGCTGATCACCACTGCTCCTAAATAGTATTATGGTCCAGCTTTAATGTTGTTTAGACATTTACTATTTCTCTTAAAACTGTTTTTTTTTCTTTATTTCTTAGCCCTAAGGAAAATAATACAAAGAAAACTTTTTCCCACAGAGAATGTTGAAAGAGAGCATTCTGGCCAAAGGCTAGAGACAATGATAGAATTTTTTTCCTCTGACTGTGAGCACCAAAACAGAGACTGCATGAAAGAAACAGTACCTGGCTAGATACTTATACCTGTAGAAACATTTCCTTAGAATCTGCTTTGAGAGTAAGAGAAGGTGAGCTTGGAACATCATGCTTTATGGATATTTTACAAAAGAGGACCACTTGGTAGTTAGCCTAGGCTTGGATAGCACACCTGTTGGTTTGCAACTGGAAGTAGGTCAAGTTTTTTCTTTAGAGAATATTTAGCTCTAGCTATGTTGCTATGATCATTTTGTAAACACATTGGCTTTAGCCCAGGGAAATTTATAATTAAACATTCCTGTGTATTGTTTAAAAAATAGCAATCAGGTCATGGTGACCATTACTTGAAAATTAATTGATTTTGTTGTAGGTTACAGAACTTTTTGTATCTCCTTGTTACTTTGTTGATTTTTGATTGCCCTCGTGATTGTAATACTTTAAAAAATCATGATGTCATCTCTAATGAAAAAATATGAACTTCATTTCCATAATATACTAGGTTGGCCCAAGGAAACAAAAAGGAGGGGGGGAAACAAGTAACAGATATATGAGAGTAAGGTAGAGTGAGATGGGGAACAGCAAGAGAGATGGATAGATGTGGAATGACAAGAGAGATAGGTAGATGGGTAACAGCAAGCAAGAAGATAGTTAGCTAGCTGGACAGACTCACAGCAAGCAAGACAGAGATGGAGACAGATACAAAAGTTCTACTGGGCTTTAAGACCTTCAGCTTTTACCTCATATGCCTGAGTTTCCACCTATTTCTTTTTCCTCTGTTCATTAAGTTTTCCTCAACAACTAGGTCCTCTAGCTAGTGGTTCAACCATGGGTTGGTTTCTCTTAACCAGCCATTCACAGCCTGCGTAATTCTCCCTACCTCGGATCCACCTCTCTTCTCTCCTCTTCACTGTTCCCAGTGCTGTTCTATGGAGCTTGGCAGGCCTTGGGGCTTATTGTCTTTTTTTTCTATTTCTATTATTTTTAGGTTTATCTTTTCATAGAGTCACAGATTTCTTCAGTGTTCTATGTCAGAAGCTTTTTAGATGTAGCATTTTCTTTGACTGTTGTATCAATTTCTTTAATCATATCTTCTATCTCTGAGATTCTTTCTTCCATCTCTTGTACCCTGTTGATGATTCTTGTGTCTGTGGTTTCTGTCTTCTTCCCTAGCTTTTTCATTTCCAGCATTTTCTCACACTGTGTATCCTTCATTTCCTCCATATCAATCTTTAGGCATTTAATAGTTTTACTCATTGCTTTCACTTCTTTCTCCCATTTAATTGTATTTCCCTGTAATTCTTTATAGGATTTTTTAAAACTCCTTCATCTGTTTGAATGTATCTTCTTTTATTTCTCTGAGAGGTCTATTTTTCTCCTTCCAGGCTTCTATCATTTTTATCACCTCAGATTTAAAATCTTCTTGTGTTTCATGAGTTTTAGTATCTTCAGGGCTTTCTATGGTAGGACCCCCAGTTTCTGGTAGTTTCACAAGGCTCTGAGTTTTGTTGCTTGTGTTCTTGAGCTGGTGTTAGCAGGCCTGGAGGTTCCTCCAACAAGGTTGCTGTGTTTGTTCAACATGGGCCAGGCAGGTGAGGAGCAGACAAAGAGAGCCATATACCAGAGACTGTTTGCTAGAGTCCCCAGAAGCCTCCTCAGAATGGTGGATAATGGATGTTGGAGCCTACTCCTAGCTCAGCACAGCTGACTTCTCTATGTCCCAGTGGGTCAGGCAGGAGAGAAGCAAGATGAGAGAGCTCCAAGTCTAAAGCTGTGCTGCTTCCCACAGACCTTTTCAGGATGGCAGCTAATGTGAGTTGTGGCCTGTGGTGACTCAGCTCTGCTGGTTTGCTCTCTGTGGTCCAGATGGGCCAGCCCAGAAAGGAGCAGGTGGAGAGAGATCGAAGGTCAAAGCTGCTCAGGTCTCCCACAATCCTTCTCAGGATGGCTGCTAATGTGGATTGTGGCCTGCGCCTAACTCACATTTGTTTGTTTGTTCTCTGTGTCCCAGATCATGTTACTTTTTAAAACCTTATTCTCTTTATTTTTGGTTTTCTTTTTCCACAATTTATTTATTGATTTAATCACTTCACAACCTGGTCACTGCTTCACTCCTTCTCCTCCCAGGCCTTCTTTCAATACCTCTCCCACACACCTTCTGGAGAGGGAGAGACCCCCCCCAATGCATATCAATCACTCTGGCACATCAAGTCATAGCAGGACTTGTGTATCCTCTCCCACTGAGGCCGGACAATGCAGCCAAGCTATGGGAAAGGCATCTAAAGGCAGTCAACAGAATCAGAAACTGTCTCACTTCCATTGATAAGGGACCCACAAGAAGAACAAGCTGTACATCTGTAACATATATATGTGTAGGGGGCCTAGGTCCAGCCTATGCATGCCCTTTGGTTGGTGGTTCAGTGTCTGGGAGCCCTATGGGCCCAGGTTAGTTAACTCTGTAGGTCTGCTTTCAGTGTCCTTGACCTTGCTGTCTCCATGAGGGGAAGAGAACAGAGAGGGAGGCCCAGAAATCAGTGGGTGTGGGGTAGCTGTCATCTCTGGCATGGGGGAGGCTCCTAGGAGTTTTTGTTAGTGATCTTTGCTGAGACACCTAGCAGCGGAGATACAGAGCGTGAAGTCGCCACCTCCTGTAGCCAGGCAAGACTTGCAGTAGAGGATGTGACACCAAACCATCCACAAAAACTTCAACTCAAATTTTTTCTTGCCCACAAGATATATAGGAAGAAGGATGGAGCAGTGATTGAGGGAATGGCCAACCAATGATTGGCTCAATTTGATATCCACCCCATGGAAGAGAGTTTATCTCTGACATTATTAATGATAATCTGCTGAGGATGCAGACAGAAGCCTAGCATAATGGTCTTATGAGAAGCGTAATCCAGCAGCTGATGGAAACAGATGTAAAAACCCACAGTCAAACAACAGGTTTTGCTCAGGAAGTCTTGAGGAAGAGTACTTATATTGTTTTATTATATTGAAGAGACAAAAATGTTTTCTAACAACTATCTGTTAGAACTAGTTAAAATCAATGTAGGTCAAGTTTGTTGCTAATCTAAAAATTATGTCAAATATATTAATACACAGATTGTAATATAATTTATACTTTAATATGTTTGGAAATGTTAAGGTTACTATTTCTTGCTAATTAAAATTATGTTCAGGTGAAATGATAGAAGTATAATCATTCTGCATCTGGAAAGAAATTGTCTTTCCTAGATCTTTGCAGAGGAGCTTAACTGCCACCACCCTGCAAGGTGAGAAGCATGGAACCACCCGTCCAGCTACACTAAAGTCATTCTTAATTGAAGATTTCTATATCATATAGATATTTTTAAAAACATAAGATGTCAATGCAAGGTTTATTTCATTAGAACAAATAATATTATTGTAATCAGGCTACAATAATATTAACCTTCTTTAAATTTCAAAGATTCAGAATTTGGATTGGAAAAGAGATAAAGAGTTACCATCTGAAAGTTTATATTCTCACCCATGTGCTATCTCATTTAATGAATTTAAATGTATCTTTAACTTTTGAAAATGCACACACACACACACACACACACACACACACACAAATTAAAATACATAGCACTTCCAAATCATACAATTAAACACTGTTCAAAATGTCAATAATAATGAGTTCTTAAAGAGACTTTTGATATATTATATGAGATTTGTACCAAAATAATTTTGGGGTTTGGGGTTTCATACCTACAGCTGCACACAAAATACCTGTTAAACATTTAGGCTCCAGGAAAGAAGATAAATCTTATGGGCCCATTGAAAAGTGGTCTTAACATAAGTAGTAATGAACTTCCAGAAGATAGAATGTTTCTCTTGGGCATTATTGCTATAGAGAGATGCAAACTTATTATTAGATATCCTCACTGAGCTCCACAATATGGAGGCAAAAGTTTTGTCTCATATGCAATTCACCCCCTTCAGTAGCATACTCTTAGTTAGTTCAGAACTATGATGAAGAAATAGCACAGAAAGTTAGCTCATACTCAATTACATAGATGAATTTATCTTGTGAAAATAACAGGCTTATTTTTGTATGTTAGTCTTAAATTTATCTAAAGTATGCATAGATGTATCCCTGAACATGAATGCTTAGAAAACACCAAGCTGGCATTGTAAAGATAAGCAATCAATAGGCATGCATGAAAAGTAAAGCAATAAAGTTTTTAAGTAAATTATAGCTTGAATAAAACACTCAAAATATGGATTGAACATGAAAGTAGGTGCTGCCGAAAAATAATCACTCAATTAAATGAAAATTTAAGTAATTTAATAGAAGACTAGCTTCAGAGAATCAAATTAATATAATATGTAGAAAATAAACCTACACAGAGAATTAGAAGTTCTAACGAATAAGTGATTCATCAAAAATTTTAGAGGAAACTTTACAGAGAAACATTGTTTCATAGATAAAGGACAAAATTATCCAGAATTTAGAAAAGATATACATTTATACTCATAATAAGGCCAATAATTACCAAATATAAATAGTAAAAAAAAAAGTATATAAATTGACAAGTAAAATGCTAAATGGGATGTCATCTTAAAATGGAATATCTTTTTTTTGGCCTCCTAGAGGGAAATTTGACAAATGGCAGCTTTCTTTCTAAAGACTTCTCTTATTCTAAGGAAAGTTTCACTTGGTTTTTATTTTTAAACTACATTAAATTACACTTTGTAACTTATTAAAATATTTTATTTTATGTGCTTGGGTGATTTGCATGTACATGTGTTCCTGATGCTCACAGAGGCCGGAAGAGAGCATCATGTTTCCTGGGACTAGGGTTACAGATAGTTTTGAGCTGTCACATGAGTACTGGTAATTATATTTGGCTCCTCTGGAAGAGAAGCCGCTGACCTTAACCACTAGGCCATCTCTCCAGCCCACATATTTTCGTAACTTTTATTGAATTTGTTCTTTGTTGATTTCACACATTTGTAAGCTACATTCTGATGACTATAAACATGGCCCATCTCTGGTATACATGTCTCATCTTCCCTACAAGTCGCATTCCTACATTCATGTAATTTAGTTTTTTTTTTTTTTTTAGATCTACTGACTTTAATAATCACCTGTGACCATACATTTGTAGGTGTCTGTAGGGCTTGGTAACCTCCTTAGAGGGTATATACCTGAAGACATTTATTACCTCTCCCCCAGAATCCATTAGTATCCAATAGTTTTCCAAGTAATAATTGGGCCTGTTCCACACTTGTGATTGACTCTTGTTTGACTATGTCTTACATAAATCTGTTGTAGGCAGCCTCATCTGCTGGGAGGTCGTGATGACATTGGCTATGCTATGTCCAGAAGACAGCATTAAACAACCCTTCTCACTATTAGCTCTTACATTCGACTTCCTGTTCCACATGTTCTCTGAGCTATAGAGGAACTGGTACAAATACCTGGTTTAAGGTTCAGCACTAGACATGTGCTTTTGCCTACACAGTCATTTATTGCAAAGAAAATCTTCTCTGATAAAGGACTGAAATAGCATTGGTTTGGTACTTGAAAATTTAGCTGAACAGCAATGACGATTCATTCAATTCTAGGGTACATAAGACCACCTCAAGGCATTGTTTCATAACTGGTTTTATAGTATCAGCTATAAATGTCTTCTTGTGGAATAGATCTCAAATTCAATTAAAAAAGAGTGTTTCCTTATCCTTACAATAGTCATGCCACAATTTTATCAGATGCATCCATCTTGCCTTGAAGTTATATATTCTTACTGAAGGGTATTCTAGTTTTAATTTTTGTGTTAATCAAAAGTAACTCAGTAAAAGAAAGGATATCTTTGGCTTATATTTCTGTAACACACTATCACTAAAAGAAGCCAGAGAAGACTATCAATTAAGAACCTGAAGCAAAAGTATGAACAAAAGTTGCTTGTTTTCTCTCCTACCCGCTTATTCCTATATAGTCTACTTCACAGCCCAGGAACATCACTCCAAAGAATGGCCCAGGCCACAGAAGGCTAAGTCCTCCTACATCAATTATCAATCAAGACAATACCTCACTAATCTAACCATATGCCAACCATTGAACTAGATTAAAATTCCCTTTTTAGATCACATTAGATTGTGATAAGTTGACAGTGAATGAAATGAAGACATGGACTCTCCAAAATATGGTTGAGTAGAATGTTTTTGTTTTAGATATAAGGGAAGGTACTGACAGAGGCATCTGGAAGAGTCCAGAGCGAGTAGAAAAACATGTCTAGCAGACTGAAACAGTCCATGAGAGGAGAGAGGGAGAGACTTGGAAAGAAAGAGAAAAGATATGGAAAAGCGTAAGACCAAGAGAGAGGGATTAGAGAGAAAAGACCCAAAAGAGTGTGTGGCTAAAATGGCAGGGGTTTACAGGGGTCAGAAATTGTGGTAAGGGAGGCAAAGGTCATGGGCTACAGGGTAGAGGGTAGAATGAGGAAAGCTGAGAGGAGCCATCGGGCCATAAGTCCTGAAGGAGACTAGAAGGCAGTATGTTCTTTGGTGTGCTAATAGTGACCACAGTTATACATTTGTCCTGAGTTTCTTTGGCACTTGACAGGCAGCTAATGTTAACTAAAACAACATATTCAGCCACAGATGTCCTTTCCCCTAGAAGCCTGTATAGAACCTTCCAGAATTATGAATACTAGATGACTCCATTATATTTCTATAGGTTGTGAACAAGGTAAGTGAATTCTTCAACAATAAAAATGTATCATCTAGTTCTGGTGTGCAACCAAGAAGAATGGTAAGATCAGGTATTGATTTGGCAGATTCTGGAACCTAATTTACCAACAAATCATAACATAACCTACACTGCCATTGAGATTTCCTTTTTAGTAATCCTTGGTTTTAACCAAATATGCAGAATATTCTCCTATTATTTCTAACTCTCAGTTTTAGTTAATTAATGTAATTTATTTTAACTTATACTAGTTTATTAAATTTATATTTGCATGTATTCACATGTATCAGGTTGGATTTCAGACCAGGTTAAATTTATACCCGATACCCTAAATTCTGTTTTTTGATAAACCCATGTTTTACAAAGTAGTAAATGCAAATACAATACATCTTTTTCCTACACTTTTCATTTGAATTAACACTCCTTCCCTATGCCAATCCCCCTCACTTTCCCTCCCCATCCATCCCTAATACTCCATGTCTCAAATATCACTTCCCTTGTTTCAAATTACTTATCTTCTGTTAATTCTTTTCTGCCTCAAAACACAACTGAAGTGGATGTAAACATTTTTTGTTTTGATCCCAATTGTGAGATGGGAAACAGACTTGTGAGAGGACTTGCGGTGCTTGTTCAATAGAAAAGGAACTGCCTCTTGTGGGATCATGATCTTTGCCAGTTGAAAACCATCCTGTATAGATTATGGGAGAGTATAAATAGTCCAAGTAACAAAGATCAATTATTTTTGCATTGTTTTGCATTTTTTGTTGGTTTGTCAGTCTGCTTCAAGAGACTCCTAGGTAGAAATGTTCCAGAGAATGTGTCTAGGTTCTGACTGCTGTGGTTGTGGTAGCTTTGCTGAATTGCAGGTTTGCTATTTAAGAGTCTGCTTGAGTCTGAGAATAAAGAGTGGAATCTCCCCAAGGAACTGAGTCTAAAAAGGTCTACTTCCATTTTTTTAACCTTTTTTTTCTCTCCTGTCTAGGGTACAAGGATTGGAAGGGAGGTAGAGGCATTAAAGAACCCCAAATAAAGTAGGCTTTCAAAAGAAAGAAGCCTACACACAACAGCAACAACAAAACAAAACCACAAGTTCTTCCTCATTTTTGGATTTTTTTGGCTTTCTCTATTGAATTCTATTATCATATCCTTATTTGTGTTCCTTATTTCATTCCATGGTTTCTGTTTGCTTGCTTTTCATTCTGGCATTTATTCAATTCCTCTTTCAAGTCCGTAAATGTATTTCTAATTGTTATTTTTGATCCATTATCTTAAGTGTCAAGGTGATCTTATTGAGGACCATTAAGAGAGGATTACTAATTTTTGGAGAAAACACTGTCTTGGTTTTGTTTAATGATGTTTGTTCATTTTTTATGATGGATCAGGACAATTGATTAGATAATTGGTCATGTCTCTTGGCATGGGTGTATGGCTCACCATGGTTTAAGAAAGCATTTGGTATGTCTGTGAGATATATTGGGCTAGAAGGCTGAATATGATGTGTTGGGTGACTGTTCAGGCAATAAACCATACCATTTTTTTAAAGCTGTTAACCTGCACTTCTAGTTCACTCTGATGCTTAAGTTTCATTCCTTCTAAAGTCTCTGAAGGGGTTGAAGACCAAATAGTTTAGTCTTACAATTAAGCCTAGTTGGTTAGAGGTTAAGATGTTTTTGGATCAAGATAGATATTTTGAGTTAATAGAGATGAGACATGACAGACACTGATGTTCGTTCAGAAATTCAGACCCAACAAGATAGGAAAGATGTTTACTTCAAGTTTGCCCAATAACAATTAGTTAAATCACTATGAGTATAACATTTGTATAATTCCTGATTGTCTAGTGGTTCTTTCTGTTGTATGTAATTTATTTTATTCATGTGTAATAATATTAATGTATAAATTAAAAAGAAACATAATAAAAATACATTCCCGTAAAAAAAGGCATTTGAAATCCTATTTTCTATTAACCCACCTTGACAGGTTTTTAATAACCTAGGTGAGATTTGATGTTCAGTGTTGGGTCCCCTCATCAGTGATTCTTTGGCAGAGTATCACAGGTAGTTCAACTTCAGCTAAGTGAAAGCACAGTTTCTTACCCTATGAGCAGACACTCAGTAGGAAGAACAGTCCATGGCTGGGAATCTGCCAGGTTAGAATGCCAGCAAGAAACAGAGGAGGAAGCTAATGATGGAGCACACCGGAACTCAGGTCCATAGAGAGCATTCTTAGGTTCCCAGAGAGAGGAAGGAGTACAGGGAATCAATCTGTGTTCAGAAATGTAGAGGATATTAATATATATTTGCATGAATGCCTGTGCACCACATCAGACATATTAGCATTGGGTTCCTTACGACTGTAATTACAGAGTTTTCAGCCACCTTGTAGGTGCTGGAAACTGAAACCGGAATCTGTTGCAAGAGTAATACATTGTCTTAAATGTTGAGCCAGGTCTCTAAACTCTGAATGAATTTTAACTAATACATAAAGACTTAAATTGTTCAAATCAGCAGAGTCATGATGTTTTAATAACACACACACATATGAAATATATATAGTATAATATTTAATTCAAATTAAACGTATCTATTTTATCAAACATTTATCATTATTTTATGGCAAAAAATCTGTTATTGTTATAAAAAATGAGAACATTTTTTCATGTTGTTTAGCTATAGACAAAGCAGATAATTTATTGGTCAGTTGAGATTAAATTATAATGTTTCAACATATGACACAAATCACAGTGGCTTAGAACAGCAATTCATTTTCATCAGTTGTGGGGAAAATCTTCATGATTAACTAAGCTTACCAGTTTCAAATTGTCTTTGTTATTCTCCTTTTAAAGTTAAATATTAAGAAGTATTTGAAAAATGTAGTAGTACTTGTTTTACCAAGTAGTACTACTTTTTATACTTTTTATTTTAAGTTTAATTGACCAAAGCAGGCCACATGGCCAAATCTCTTTCTGAATAAAGAATAAAATGAGTACTTATTTTCATGTATCTATCTACATAAATATGCATATGAATAGAATATATCAATCCATATTAAATTGTATAAAAAGAATTTTGCTAATAAATAGAGACAATTCATTTTATTAATTATCACTAGGATACATAAGCAAATTCTTAGTACAACTAATAAAAACAAATTTTAAGCGATAGTAGAATATGTATTTTCCAATCAATATATGACTTAATAGAATAGGTTTCGAGTAAATTGGAATTTATGTTTTCACCATCTTATTATATCTACAAAGTGATAATTTACTCATTTTCATCCATCAGCCCTCCATTATATAGAGCTTCATGTTTTTCCCATTCTTTAATCCATGATTTGACTCTATATTAAGATACCAGATTGCATGTTCCAGCTCTCCCTATACTGGAGCTGTGTCCTTGGACTCATTTTCTTTTAAGTATTTTCTCCAAAATCTATGAATATAGCCATACAACAAAGGCAGCACCTGAAACCTCTGAGATGATCCAGTCCATAAAAATTCAAAGGAAACCCCTTATTGGATCTGAAGACTAGCTACACACCAGACCTCAAGGCCACTCAGGCCAGTAGACAGAGAGGAAACAGAAAACAAGGGGGAAACCTCCAAGGAACACCAATCCAACAATTATAAACTCAAAAATCAGTATTTACGCCTCTAATAACTGCAAAGCCCTGATGACTAAAGGCTAGTGTGAAAACACAACCAATAGCAGCCACTGCAATATGGCCCCACCAGAGCATCAGGTACAGTAGCCTGGCTAGGACAGTGAGATCTGAATGTCCTAACACAGCTGAAGCACAAGAAAATGTCTTTAACCTCAATGTTATGATGATGATAGAGGTTTTTAAAGAGGAAATAAATTCCTTAAAGAAATATAGGAAAATACAATTAAAGAGGTAAAGGAACTGAATCAAACTCTTCAAGACATGAAAATGGAAATGGAAGCAACAAAGAAAATACAAAAAAGGGAATCCTGTATATGGAAAAAACTAGAAAAGAGAACAGAAACAACAGATGTAAACATCAATAACAGAATATAAGAGCTGAAAGAATCCCAGGCATAGAAGGTACAAATCACTACATAGATCAAAAAATGTTAAATCTAAAAGTTCCTGACAAAAACATCCAAGAAATATGGGACTATGAAAATATCAAACCTAATAATAGGAGTGAAAGGAAGAGGAGGAGAACAAGGAAGAAGAGGAAAAGGAGGAGGAGAAGGGGGGGAGGAAGAGGAGGAGGATTCCTAGATAGAAAGATGGAAAATATCTTCAAAAACTTGGAGAAGAAAATTTCCCTGAGCCACAGGAAGATATGTGACAAATTGATTAGGCCAGAGAAGAAAATCCTCCTGCCACATAATAATCAAAATTTTAAAGGTACACAACAAATAATATTAAAAGCTACAAGGAAAAAAGGCCAAGTAACATATAAAGGCAGACTATTAGATTTACTTCTTACTTTTCAAAAGAGACTCTAAAAGCCAGATGAGTGTGGGCAAATATCTTTCAATCCATAAGAGACCAAAGAAAAAAGACAGAAGCTAACAGAATGGATATGAAAAGAAATGCATCAATCTCCTACATATATAAAACATATCTCTGTAAGAAATAGAGACACTACCTCAGAGTAAAGGGCTGAAAAAATATTTTCCAAACAAATGTATTTATGTAATAAAAGAGACTTTCAACTGAAATTAACCAAAATAGATGGGAAAAACACTTAATATTCATCAAAGGAAAAATTCACCAATATGAAATCTCAATTCTAAATATATGCCCCAAATACAAGGGGTATGTCCTTTCACACAATTTTTTTTAATAAAGCTTAAATCATATATCGCACCTCACTCATTAACAGTTGGAGACTTAATACCCCACTCTCACCTATGGACATGACAGAGAGACAAAAAGTAAATAGAGAAAAAATGAAACTAGCACATGTTATAAATCAAGTGGACCAAACAGATGTCTATAGATCATTTCACTTGAACACAGAAGAATAAATTTCTCACCACCTAATAGGACCTTCACCAAAATTGGACATAAAGCACGTTTCAACAGATGAAAGAAAATTGAAACAACCTCTTGTATTTTATCAGACCACCTTGGATTAAGCTGGACTTCAACAACAACAGAAACAACAGAAATCATTCAAATTCATAGGAACTGAACAACTATACTCAATGACCATCAGGTCAAGGAAGAAAGAAAGAAAGAATTAAAACTTTATTAGAATTTGATAAAAGTCACTATACAACATACCCAAAATCATGAAAACTAAACACAATGAAAGTCGTGCTGAGAGGAAAGTTCATAGCGTTAAGTGCCTTCATAAAGAAATTAGAGACATATTATGCTAGCAACTTAACAGTACACCTGAAATCTCTAGACAAAAAAGAAAAAATCTAAAATACTCAACATGGGTAGACGGCAGGAAATAATCAAACTTGGGGCTGAAATTAGTAAATCAGAAACAAATAGAACAATACAAAAAATCAATGAAATCATGAGTTGTTTCTTTGAGAAAATCAACAAGATAGACAAATCATTAATCATACTAACTAAAGGCAGAGTGAAAAAGTATTCAAATTAACAGGATCAGAAATGAAAAGAGGGACATAACAACAGACACTGAGGAAATCAAAAGAATAATAAGGTTTTACTTTAAAAACTTGTATTCCACAAAAAAATTTTTAAAAATCTAAATGAAATAGATTATTTTCTTGATAGATGCAACTTACCAAAGTTAAATAAAGATCAAGTAAACAACTTAAGGAAATAGAAGTAGTCATTAAAATGCCCACAAAACCAAACAAACGAACAAACAACAACAACAAAAAACACCAGGGCAAGATGCTTTTAGTGAAGAATTCTACCAGACTTTCAGGGAAGAATTAATACCAATACTCACCAAATTATTCCACAAAATAGAAACAAAAGTCACATTTCCAAATTCATTATATAAGGCCACAGTTACCCTAATACCTAAACCATACAAAGAAAGATAATTTCAGACCAATATCCCTTAAGAATATTGATGCAAAAATACACGCAAACTTAACATGCAAACAAAAACATCATCCACCATAATCAAATAGAATTGAGTCCAGAGATCCAGAAATGGTTCGACATACAAAAATCATCAATGTTTCCACCATATAAACAAACTGAAAGAAAAAAATCACAAGATTGTCTCATTAGTTGCAGAAAATCCTTTGACAAAAATACAACACTCCTTTATAATAAAAGTTTGGAGAGATCAGAGATAGAAGGCACATACATAAACACAATAAGGCAATACACAGGAAGCTGAGAGTCAACATCAAATTAAATGGAGAGAAACTTAAAGCAATTCCAATAATATCAGGGACAATTCAAAGCTATTTACTCTCTATATATCTGTTTAAAATAGTACTTGAAGTTCTATCTATAACAAAAAGACAAATGAAGGAGAAAGGAAGATTTGTTGGCTTACCTGCTTGGGGGAAAGGGTATTCTGCAACTCAGAAGCCCAGAAACCACACAGCTCTTGGAGAAAAAGGGTTTCCCAATGGAAGGGCATCCTGAGACACAGGAGCCCTGGAATCACACAGCTCTAAGGTATAACAGTGACGCAAGGGAGGGTATTCAGAGACACAGGAGGCCAGGAATCATACAGCTCTGAGAGAAAGCCTCCTCAGCAGAGGCATTGCAACTCTCAGGTAAGGGTATCACCAGCAGAGCTGCAAAACCTCAGGAGCTTCAGATCTGTTCCTTCTTTGCTTCTTTTCTTTTTCCATTTCTTTGCTTCTTTACTTCTTCTGATGGGAGAGTCATACCAGGAAGCAAATCTCTTAAGAGATATTTATTGGTGGTACGAATCCAGGAAGAGGAGAGACAAATCCAGGGGTGGCTTCCCCTCTTCTAGGGAGAATGAAGCAGGGTACTAAGGAGATAAAGTCTTTATGTAAGATTTCTCAGGGGGTGGTGCTTTCTAGTGCAGAAACTTCCAGGGTGAGGATTGGTGATATTTCAAATCCTGAGTTTGGGGGAGCTCAGGGTTTGGTGTGGTTTTCCTGTTCATTGGTTAGTAGATTTCAGTGGGAAACTTGGAGATCGGTGTGATTTCTTTCTCAAGTGTTGGTGGCTTTATGTTCAGACTTTCACCTAAAATTAGCATAATACAGATGGGTCCTGTTAAGGGGCTGGAGATGAACTTTGTGACAGTTACAGAGGCTGGAACACTGCCATGACAGAGATGTCTCAGGAAGAGGCCTGGTCACGTTCCTGACTTAAGGGTATATGAAATTTACAAAGCATACAAGGTTTACAGAGGGAATCCATGTCACAGAAGCATTTCCCTGTAGCGATACTATCACCATGGACATCTGCAAATTCATCCCACTATGGCAGCAGGCTAGGAGGGACGGGGATTCAGACACCATGGACAGCTCCTGAAGCAGCATCTCAAGATGGCAACAGGCTGAGGAGGCGTTGCTGCCCTGACTGGAACCTTTGTTTTAACAGATTCTGCCATTTTGACAGCACCTGTGGATGTTGTGCAGGACAGAGTGGGCACTTTGCAGAGGATATGATAATATAATAAGCCACTCCAAGAAATTCAGCCAGGTAATTTTTACAGCTGATAAACACCTTCAGCAAAGTGGGTGGATAAAAAAATTAATTCAAAAAATCAGTAACCGTCCTTTATACAAATAATAAATAGGCTGAGAAAGAAATTAGGGAAACAACACCATTCACAATTGCCACAAATGATTTGAAATATCTTGGTGTAACTTTAACCAAACAAGTAAAAGATCTGTGGAATAAGAACTTCAAATCTCTGAAGAAAAAAACTGAAGAAGGTATCAGAAGATGGAAAGATCTCCCATGCTCGCGTGTAAGTAGGATTAGCAAAGTAAAAATGGCCATCCTAACAAAATTAATCTACAGATTCAATGCACTTCTCATCAAAATATCAACATAATTCATTACATATCTTAAAAGAGCAATACTCAACTTCATATGGAAAGTAAACAAGAATATCTAAAATAACTTCAGGAGGTTTCACAATCCCTGATTTCAAGCTGTAAAACAGAGCAACAGTAATAAAAACTGCATGGTATTGGCATAAAAATAGGTTGATCAATGGAATTGAATTTAAATAAACCCATACACATATAGATGCTTGATTTTTGCAAAGAAACCAAAACTGTACAATGAAATAAAGAAAGCATCTCCAACAAGTGGTGCTGGTGCTGTCCTAACTGCATGTCTGCCTGTAGAGGAATGCAAATAGATCCATATTGATCACCTTGCATAAAACTGATCCAAATGGATCAAAGACTCAACATAAAACCAGATACACTAAATCTAATAGAAGGGAAAGTAGGAAACAGCTTTGAATGCACTTGTCCAAGAGACAACTTCCTGAACAGAACACTAACAGGTTAGGCACTAAGACCTCATTGTGAGACCTCATTAAACTGAAAAGCTTCTGTAAGGTGAAGGAATCATCAAAAAGATAAAATGGCAGCCCACAAAATGGAAAAAAATCTTCACCAATCCTACATCTAACAGAAGGCTGAAATCCAAATATATAAAGAAATCTGTTGAGAGACGTGCAGGAGGAATAATAAAACAGCTTTAGTACTCATGGGACGCTTCCCACCTCTTAGCAAAACACAATGGATGTGCCTCAGAGAGATAGAGCAACCGAGAACTTGTGTTCATGGTCACCACATCCCTCATATGTATTGTTAAAAACTCTAAAGGGGACTCCATACCCTCACTGGGCAGTATCATTTTCACTTACAGGGTTTGGTCTTTTACAAGCATTGTTGCTGAAACAGATTAATGATTCTGCGACCACCCTTAGAAAGAACTTAGAGATGTAGATTGTTAGCAATGACCATTACCCTCAGAAAGAATTTGGAAAGTTTGATTGCTTATTAAGGTTAGGTTTAGATATTTTTGTCAGTAGTACTGATGTAGAAAATATTGAGGACCAATTTGAAGTACAGAAAGGCACACTCTTAATAATTGACCTAGGGGCTTTTTGATGTTAGGGAGCATGAATAATAGCCAAAGTAAGCACTAGCTGACATGACTCTTTTGCTTAAGCTTGGCTGAATACCAAGGTGATATTTAATTTATTGCATCCATTTTTGGTCCACAGCTTTCTGATATGATTTAAGAGAAATTGTTAATAAGTAGATTTACACATTGAGGATTTAAAGTAGAAATGGTTGATATTTTTTTTAAAAAGTTTAGATTTGTTATTATTTTAACACTTTTATAAGATTACTTTTTAAGATAATTGATCCTTTTTTGTAATTTAAAATTGTGGCCAGGAAAGATTAACTGGCTGGAAAAACTACCTTGCTTGCTTACATTTTGTTAATCTATAACAAGTTGCTTAGTTAAATGAAGTGAGATCTTGGAAATAATTTTACACTTATTTTTCATCCATAATTTGTAAAGCATTTGATCATGTGAGGTTAATGAGAAACGTGGTTTTTTCTACTAATATTCATTGTAGCCATTTACTTAAAGAAAAATAGAACAAAATCATGCATTTTTAATTTTGGATTGCTGGAAAGATTTTGCTGGGGTATACAAACTATAGAAGAAAAATAAAGTTGTTGGAGCTCATTTTTTAGAGTTTGTTCCATCAACCAAATGTCTATATGTATATATATGTATGTATGTACAGTTTTGGGAGTTGGCTTGTTGAAGTTTTGCTCCATCCAATGTATGAACTTATGTATGTATGTATGTATGTATGTATGTATGTATGTATGTGAATGCATGAAATTGTTGGAGCTTGTGAAGCTTGCTCCATCATTGTGTGTGTGTGTGTGTGTGTGTATGTGTATGTGTGTGTTTGTGTATTTCTTTCCCATTTTCTTTTTCTCTTCAATGGACACAAGGATTCCAGTAACTTGTTATAAGCCGTTCTGGCTGAGAGAATCAATCTGTGTATGCTCAGAGATAAACTGGTTGGGTGATGAGTCACCAACTCTATGATCCACCTCAGTTTACCCCTGACCTTTCATAGCTAGCCTTACACATAACGCAAGAAACTAGACATTGACAAACAAAATAACCAATTTATAAATGGGGTACAGAGATAAAAAGAATTCTCAACAAAGGAATCTCTAATTGCCGAAAAGCACTGTTTTTCAACTTCCATAGTCATCAGGGAAATGCAAATCGAAACCACTATGATATTCCATCTTACAAAAGTCAGAATAGCCTACATCAAAAACTCAGGTGACAGCACATTCTGGTGAGAATGTAGAGCAAGGAAGACAGTCCTCCATTGCTGGTAGGAGTGTAAACTTGTACAACTACTTTGGAAATCAGTTTGGTGGTTTCTCAGAAAATTGGGAATAGTTCTTACCTCATGCCCCAGATCTACCTCTCCTGGGTATATACCCAAAAGAGAATCCATTCTATGACAAAGACATCTGCTCATCTGTGTTCATAGCAGCTTTCTTCATAATAATCAGAAACTGGAAACAACCTACATGTCCCTCAACCAAAGAATGAATAAAGAAAATGTGATATATTTACATAATGTAATATTACTCAGCCGTTAAATACAAAGACATGAAATTTGCAGACAAATGGATGAAACTAGGAAATGTCATCCTGAGTGAGGTAACCCAAACTCAGAAAGACATGCATGTTATGTACTCACTTATAAGTAAATATTAGCCACAATGTAAAGGATAACCATGCTATGATCCAAAGACCCAAAGAAGCTAAGTGACAAAGAGGGCCTCAAAGGGAGTACGTTTGAATCTCATTGAAAAGGATAAGGAGAATAGACATCAGGAGTGGGGGTCATATATGGAGGGAGGGAAAATGGTGGGGAAGGAATTGGACAGGGGAGCAGGAGGGATCAAGTGGGGGAGGGAGGACAAAAAGATAGCGTACAGGGAGAGAGCGGTGATATTCATGGGGGAGGTATATCTCTAACAGGAGAGCTGGAAACCTAGGACAATGGAAACTCCCAGAAATCTATGAGGGTGATCCTAGATAAGACTGTTAAAAATGGGCAATATGGAAGCTGAGACTGCCATCTCCTGTAACCAGAAAGACTTCCCACCCAGCCAGAAAACCTTAGACGCACAATTTCTCCTTCGAACAAGATGTGCAGGGGTAAAAATGGAACAGAATGAGGGAACGCTAACCAATGATTGACCAGCTAGAGACCCATGACATGAGAGAGAGAGAGAGAGAGAGAGAGAGAGAGAGAGAGAGAGAGAGAGAGAGAGAGAGAAAGTCCACCCTTGTCACTATTCATGATATTATGCTAAACTTCCAGACAGGTGCCTATCATAAGTGTCATCTTAGAGATGTCACCCAGCAGCTGATGGAAACAGATGAAGTGACCCACAGCCAAACATTAGGCAGAACCTAGGGAATCCTATGGAAGAGGAGGATTAAGGGTTGAGGGAGCCAGTGAGGTCAAGGACACCACACAGAAAGCATCCAGAACCAACTAACCTGGGTCCATATGGGCCTGCAGAGACTGAGCCACTAAACAGAGAGCGTTCTTTGGAGGGACCTAGGCTCTCTGCACAAATGTGACAGTGGTGCAGTTCAGTCTTCATTGAGGACTCAAAAGCAGGATCAGGAGCTGGATCCAACTCTATTGGCCGCTTTGGCATCCCTTTCCCCTTATGTCTTGCCTAGATACACCATAAAGGGATGTGAATAGTGACACTGCAACTTGTGGTGTCATGACTGGTTATAGGCTACAAGGTCTCTGTTTTTGTTTGTTTTTGAGCCTTTTCTGAAGGGAAGGATGGCATGGAGGTAGTTGAGAGGAAGGGACTGGGAGGAGAGGAGGAAGGAAAACTGTGCCCTGGGTGTAAAATTAATTAATTAAATTTTTAAAAAGGACAAAAGAAAATAACCACACAAATATCAAAAGAATTAACTTGAAGACGCCAAAATCCATACTTCATTTAATCTATGTAAAATAGTGCATATTATGTACAACAGGAAGAGACACGATTGCTGAATAATCAACATGCTTCAGAGAGTCAGAAAGAGGTAATTGGCTGCTCCTCATCACACTATAGACAATACAAAACGACTTAAAATGAAATATAAAAATTCTTTAGTGTATGATCTGTTTGTACATGGTTTATTAAAAGAACTGTTTTATGGTTGTTGTTTGAACAATTAGACTTGTTCACTGAAACAAAGGTCTTTTATAAAGTATAGTTTTATGAAAATTATTATTTAAGCTCCAGTGACTTTTTCTTTACCTATTAAGTGAAGCAAAATCACAATCACCAAGTAATAATTATTTATAATTACAGGACACTCCACTGTCATTCCTGTTCCCTTTTTAGGTGGTTGGATAAAGGAGTTCAGCTACCCTTCAGACTTTATGCACTTCAGAAAGAGCACGAAATGTCACTGATTGTGTGGATCTGAATGCCTGGGTGCCAGGTGAAAGACTCCTCCTTCAGAAGCACACAGACAGATTCAGTATCTCATCTTTTAGACTTTAGTCACATGGTACTGTAGAACAAGGAAGGAACACAAGTTCAGTATCATCTTTTGTTTTCTACTTCAGTTAAAACTGGCTAAATTATTTTTATTAATAAGAAGATTGGACAGAGTTAACTTCAGTTGACGATTCACGTGTCAGAAAACTTATTAAATAATAGATGGTCACATTTATAATGACAGAACAAGCGTACATTCTCATTTACTTATGCACTCTGCCAAAGATTGCCAGAAATATTCTTTCAGTTAAATTGGCATTTCAGGTAAATAGTTATTCCTAGCAGAAAATACACAAAGAGGAGAAATTATCTTACAGAGTTAAGTGAGATAGAGGTTTGCATTTAATAAATTTCATTTATCTCATGAGGTTTTCTTAGATCCTATAGCCAGCAAATTTCTCAGACTTACAGAGATAAAAGCCAAGCCATGATCACTATCGGTTATCTTTCCTGTACTTAGTTTGTAAGATAAGCAAATATTTCACATTAATTGAGAAGCTCTAGCTGCTTTGATATTTACCAAGAGTTCTGTTCTTGCTTTCTGAAGCCAAAGGGAGAGCTTCACTTGTTTTTCTCTCTTCATCCATTACAGAACTAACGTGTACCTGCCATTGCTCCATAGCTACAGAGTTTTTTGCTACAAATATTTCCTTTTGTTCACATTTATTACTCTTCAGTGTGTTCCATGAAGAAATGGAAGGTATGTGGTCTCAGGGACTGTGAATTTCTGCTCATTGTATTTGGTATGTGAAATAGGTATGGAACAGGAACAGTGAAGATTATGCTAATAATGCCTTGAACGTTCTTAGAATAGTCTAATGGGATGCATTACTGGATGACAAAGTAGTTAATTGAAGTCTTCATCATTACAGTAGTTGATTCCTTTGATGCGTCGCCTCTGGGCATGATTAAAGATTTAGTAATATTGTTCTTACTGAGATCTGAAAACTGTCTAGTCATTTGTTCAGTAGTGTAAAGATTACTTAGAACCAGACATCTCAGAAAGCGATGCCTGCATAAAAATTAGACTGACAGTTTGACTCCAGATCATAATTGCAGTAATAATTTGTTTTAAAAATTCAGTGAAAAAATATACATACAGAAGAAATAATACATGTATTCTTTTTTTAAAAAAATCATTTTAATTGTAGGATTGTGAAGAATGCAGAATAGCATAACAAGAAAAAAACAGATTTAAGCCAACCAGAAGCTCTAAGTAATTTGTTTTAGTATCCAGAAAACCGAAACATACTCACATGAATGTACAACAACCTCCCTCATCTGTCTCAAGATATCACATATGAGTGCATAATATATATTATAATTTATACATGTACATGTTTTTACATATATACAGCTTATGTTACATCACCTAGAACATTTTCCTCCTGCTAAAATAACTTTTAACAAAGAAATAAAAGTCTCACTTCTTGAAAATGTGGCAACAATATTTTAATACTGCTCAAGATTTTTAACCAAGTCAAAATTACAAAGAGAAACAAATATTTAGTAAATTATAGTTATTTGCTTAGGATTATACATATAATTGCTAAATATTGATTCATTATCAGACAAAAGCTGGTTGTTTTCTTGTAAGAAATGAAATAAGCTAGAATCTAAGAAACTGTATTATAGCAATATCAATTTCCATTGTATGTAATTATCATCTAATTAATAAATAAAAATAATTTAATTCAGCATATGAAAATCTGGAGAAGAAAACAATGAAAAAAGTTCAAGACTGTATATTGGTCCTCATCCCAAATTATGAAGTAGACTAAAGAATAATAATAGAAACTCAAATTTCTATTTTATATTCTATTATTAGTAAAACTATTTTTAATACATATCATTGATTGCACAATACTTTATAGCTTTTGAACATCTTTTTGGAATTATGGAAACATGTACCAAATTTTTTTTTACTTTATTAATTTATTCTTGTTACATCTCAATGGTTATCCCATCCCTTGTATCCTCCCATTCTTCCCTCCCTCCCATTTTCCCCTTATTCCCCTCCCCTATGACTGTTCCTGAGGGGGATTACCTCCCCCTGTATATGTTCATAGGGTATCAAGTCTCTTCTTGGTGACCTGCTGTCCTTCCTCTGAGTGCCACCAGGTCTCCCCCTCCAGGGGACATGGTCAAAGTTGAGGCACCAGAGTATGTGAGAAAGTAATATCCCACTCTCCACTCTACTGTGGAGAGTGTTCTGTCCACTGGCTAGATCTGGGTAGGGGTTTAAGGTTTACCACCTGTATTGTCCTTGGCTGGTGCCTTAGTTTGAGCAGGACCCCTGGGCCCAAATCTGCCTAATGGCTAAGATCAAAAATTCAAGCGACACCACATGCTGGCGAAGATGTGGGGAGAGAGGAACACTCTTTCATTGCTGGTGGGAATGCAAACTAGTACAACCACTTTGGAAATCTATCTGGTGCTATCTCAGAAAAATGAGAATAGGGATTCCTCAAGACCCAGCTATTCCACTCCTTGGAATATACCCAGAAGATGCTCCAGCACACAACAAGAAAATTTGCTCAACCATGTTCATAGCAGCCTTATTCATAATAGCCAGAACATGGAAACAGCCTAAGTGTCCATCAGTAGAAGAATGGATAAAGAAACTGTGGTACATATACACTATGGAATACTATTCAGCTATTAAAAACAAGGAATTCCTGAAATTTGTGGATAAATGGATTGAGCTAGAAATGATCATAATGAGTGAGTTAACCCAGAAGCAGAAGGACTCAAATGGTATATACTCACTTATATCTGCATATTAGCCCAAGGGGCATGTCCCACGAAAGCCTTCACTTACCAGGAAACTGAGACAGAGGGGAGGACATTCTAGTGGGACTCTAGATGAGAGAAGCATGGGAGAATGGCAAAGGAGAAGGATCCAGAGGGTCCTAGAAGCCTACATGTACCAAATTTTTGCATTTTATTAGCAAAAGGTAAAATGGCCTAGAATATCCCAGATATTTATAAGTGTCATAGTGTACACCAATAATAAACACCCAAAAAAGATGAGGGAGGATGATTTCAAGTTGAAGGCCAGTCTAGACTACAAAGACACCAGATAAAAATGAAAAAAGAGACTTTCATGGGACATGCCCCTTGGGCTAGTGTCCAGATTAAGTGAGCATATACCATTTGAGTCTTTCTGCTTCTGGGTTAACTCACTCATTATGATCATTTCTAGCTCAATCCATATGTCCACAAATTTCGGGAATTCCTTGTTTTTAATAGCTGAGTAGTATTCCATAGTGTAAATGTACCACAGTTTCTTTATCCATTCTTCTACTGAGGGACATTTAGGCTGTTTCCACATTCTGGCTATTATGAATAAGGCTGCTATGAACATGATTGAGAAAATGTTCTTGTTGTGGCTGGAGCATCTTCTGGGTATATTCCAAGGAGTGGAATAGCTGGGTCTTGAGGAAGCTTTAGTCCCAGATTTCTGAGATAGTGCCAGATAGATTTCTAAAGTGGCTGTACTAGTTTGCATTCCCACCAGCAATGAAGGAGTATTCTTCTCTCTCCACATCCTCGTCAGCATGCAGTGTTGCTTGACCAGAAAAGTGGAACAGAGGGGAAGACTTCCTACTGGGACTCTAGGAGAAAGGAGCAAGGAAGAATGGGGAAATAGAAGGATCCAGATGGTCCTAGAAACCTACAAGAAGAAAATTATGATGGGCTGATCTGAGCCCAGGGGTCCTTTTCAAACGATTGCACTAACCAAGGACAATACATGCCGTAAACTTCGACCCCTGGCCATATCTAGCCAATGGACAGGACATTCTTCACAGTTACATGGAGAGTAGGGACTGACTTTCATATGAACTCTGATGCCCCATATTTGAGATGTTCCCTGTATTGGGGGGCCTGGTGGCATTCAGAGGAAAGATAGCAGGCTACCAAGAAGAGACTTGATACCCTATGAGCGTATACAAGGGAAGGAGGTCCTCCTCAGTCACAGTCATGGGGTGGGGAGTAAGGGGAAAATGGGAGGGAAGAGGGATGGGAGGATATAAGGGATGGGATAACAATTGATATGTAATACAAATAAATATAATAAAATATGTTTTAAAAATGAAAAAGGAGAGAAGGGAGTAAATGTTTCAAATTTTGTGTTAATATTAGTAAATGTAGTTTGCATTGGAAAAGTGCTAAAACCAAACAGACTGTCTGAAGACCTTTAAGTATTTAAAATAAAATACCTTGCATAATTTCTTATAAATTCATTGCTTTGTACAAAAAAACCACCAGGGAACTGGTATTTAAGCATGCCTGTTTTCAATATTTTACTTTGATTAAAATAGCTATATATTTTTACATTAGTGTATTCAAATCATTACTTAAAAATTTTATCATTACCTCTAATCTTGTAAATACTTGGACATTCCATGGTTAAAACCAAATCATGTTTTGGATATTTTATCTAAATTAAGTAACCACCTTGAGGAAATACCTATTACTATATAAAATGTGGATTTTAAATATGCATAATAATAACATATTAATAGAATGGGGAATAGTACATAGCTGAGTCAACATTAAAGTTCTACTTTAATGATTATAAATTTTCATATATAGTTTAATTTAAAACATATGAATTTTCATGTGCTCTATTATAAACCAGGCAATGCCATTCTTATGTCACAGAACAGGCTAATATAAAATACATTATAGAAAGAATTTCAATTTACTCCGTTTTCTATAATATATAAAAATAATGAATAGCTTGATTGGGAAAACCTTCAATATATTAATTCATAAATAAATCATTGCATATTTAATTTTAAACAATTGTGTACAAAACCATGTACATTATAGCCCTTAAAAGAAAAGATGTCAGAATAATATGAAAATTTAAAACAAAGACAGAGGATTTAAATTACATTTCCACCAGGGTTGACCTGAAAGCAAATTAGGTAACCTCTGCCAGCTTCAATATTTATATCTAACTGAACAACAAAAGAAAGAAAGAAAAGTTCAGTATTGTAAATGTAACCTTTATTAGCCTGATGCAATTGTCTCTGAGGCTTCATGCCACTGTCTGTTATCCTAGGCCTATTCCTGGAAGCTTCTAGCCCCCTTAAAAATCCCACCTAGGTCTGGAATGTATTAGACTTGCTGCTGAGTAAGCTCACTCTTTCTAGCTCTTTCTGAGCTCCGGCTGGCAGGTTCAACTAAGCTGTTGTGGTTCAACTCCTCTCCAAGCTGACGATTCAGTGTAGCTTCTCTCAGTTTCTCACTGAATTGCTCTGCTTGGCCTCAAACTAACTGTAGCAATCTGATCTAATCCTCTGACTCCTCATTCACTGGCTCTTTCTGTCTTCACCCGTGTCTGTCTTGTTCTCTTTTCAACTTCTCTCAGTAAAACTCTGCTGGTAAAAAACAAAAACAAAAACAAAAACAAACAAACAAACAAACAAAAAACAACTGTCTCAGGATTCCACCACCTGAAGTGCCACAAACTCAGGTCTACTGTGCTGCATCTCAACTCACTGACTTAAGGAAACTGTATGAACACAACTCAAGCTGCATGCCCTGTCTCCTTGGGTGCTGGAATTAAGGGCATATACCACCAAGCCTGGATATAAACTTTTCTTTACCTGAAACTTGCTCTAAACCAGGCTCCCCTTGAACTCATAGATCCCCTTGCCTCTGCCTTCTGGGGATGTTTTCTTCCTCTCTTTTTTCTGAATCTCCATGCTTTCCTCTCTGTATAAGTGCAACAGTGCCATATCCAGAGTGAGTTGGTGCTGGAAACATCCCAGTATTTTATAGCCTTGCAATCTCGGGCCGCACACATCCAGGAGAATGCTGCAGAGACTAGTTTTTGCACACACTGGCAATCATTTGTAAACACTTGTGCTTCCACACACTGTCAGCATTCAAACTCAGACCAGAAAATGGTTTTGCCATCTCTGTGAACCTCACTCTGTGGGTTTGGCCATTCCCAAGGTGTCTGAACTATTAGGTCCTTGGTGTGTTTGTGCTCAAATCAAAAATATACATTCCTTAAGGAATTCAGCAGCTCTTCAAATATTTACTTGAGGTCTCCTTTGCCTCCTATACAATAGAGTGCTTGTTTCTTTTTTAATGTGTATTCAGGAATCATACCTGTGGGCTTCTTGAAGATGGCAGGAGTTACTAATCTTTTTATATTTTTATAATGAATTATCTGAAAATATTAGAGATTTTAGCCAGAGCACTGTTCATGTCTACATCTCATTTACCAGTATATAAAATTTAAAAACTCAAAAGCACTGTCTCATATTCACTCAAATTCCCAAGAATGATCGAAAGTAAATTGATATAAATTGTATTTCTGTCTTTACAAAATGCAATAAAAGACTTTAATAAATACATGCTGTAGAGATCCACAATGTAATAAGTGCTTCAAGTAACAATATACCCTAAGCGGTAATTAATGTCAGTTTGTTCAGGAGTTCCACAATTCTCTTTTGTGTCTAATTCTATTAAATTTAATATCATTAAAATACAGAATTTAAACAGAAAGCATCCAGATACCTTTATCTAATTTCCCCATAGTGCCCAAATAGCATTTTAAATCAATATACCTCTCCCTGTCCTTCAGTCATTCACTTATGATATAAGATGAATATATTTTCTTAATTTCAGAGACAGGAAATTTTATGCTGAAAATGGTAGTGAATTGGGTGGAACTGGCTATTTGTTGGTGGAAGAAAGAAGAGAATCTTGAAATGTGTACTAATGGGGAGTAGGCAGTAGGAAAAGTAAAAGTCTGACCCCTGTCCAGATTAGAGAAGACAGTTATGTGAAAAATCATAAAGCATGCTGCATTTCAAAATTGAGACACATCTTAACTTTTTAGTTTAGCTTTGTAATATGATTGTTTCACAAAAATGAATAGCAAAGCTAAATTTAGTGTCAGATGCTCATGTAAAGGCTGGCTGAGCAACTTTAGGGAGGGGATTCAAACAAAAAGGACGAAACAGAGGATGTTTTTAGAAGGCGTCTTCACGTGAGCAGAGGTAAGCACAGAGAATGAGAAAAGGCGTCAGAGCTCTGAGCAGTCCATGGTAGACATTTCGGTCACCAACGAAGACTCCATTTGAATAATGGGTTTCCTGTAAATTCACATGGGTTCACTTGACTCACTAAGTTTCTCGAGAGCAGAAAAATTATTACAGATACCACTTATGCTCAAGGTGTACACAGATCCATGCATTAAAACCCAGACAGGCGCAGTACCTGACACATCTGATAGTGTCATTCACATCACTTCTGTCACTAGATTTTCAAAGTGATGGTTAATTTTCATCTGTATGTTATAGGGTGTGTGCGCGCATGTGTGTGTGTGTGTGTGTGCATGTGTGTTGAAACAAACTGTACTTTTCACTATTATTATATCTATCATTTTTTGAGTTCTTTCAAGATTTTTCTCAATCTAGACAGCGATCAAGTGTGCCCAAGGTCTTTTCCCTTTATCTTACAAATAAGAAAGCTTTTGACTTTCTGATCTTGCGTTTTGATTCCCATATCACTCCTTCATTGTTATCCCCTTGCAAATACCAAGACCGCCTCTATGACACTGCCACACTTAACACTTCTACCCACTACTCTATCCTTTAATCATTTGTGCCAATATTACTATTTAAACAACCTAGAGGAAAGTTTCTTTAGTGCAGCCTATCTCTGAGTCTTTGTGCTGTTTGTCTTTCATGGACGATCTTCCATATATACTCATTTTATATGGATTTTATTCCAAATGCATACCACTTTCTGCTCAGCAAACCCAATTTCTGTACTGCACCTAAAAGGGCGCAACCGCAGAGTTCTGTGGAATGACTAGGTCAGCAAGGTGGTGGATAGCATATTTGAATAGAGACAGAAAAAGATAACCTAGTCTTAGTATGTTTGGTGTTTTCTTTTCACACAAAGCAAATATTTTTGTTCTCTTAACTGGTGGAAAGTGAGAATACAATATCATTTTATCAATGGAAGAATGGTATGTTTAAAAGGCTGCCTTGCTTATTATCCATGGATAGGAAGCCACGTTTAGAACAGCAAACGTGATTCCAGCTAAGATTTTTAACATTTTTTATATTCACGTCAGCTTTTCTACAACACATCCTGTACAATGGTTATGATGAACTCAGCACAAATACCGGATATCACATCCTCCTAAGCTTAAATTCTAGCATGGTATGTTGGTTTCTCCCTGCAACTCTATATTTCTTCATTTCATTCCCCTATCTGATAGATAAGGTTTAATTTCAGAGTTTTCCATATGGCTTCCCTTCTCAGCACAGCTTTTCTATCATCTTAGGGAAACAATAACACATATTTTAACAACTGCTAATTCTTGTCTCATCATATCTCTGTGAGCAGTTATTCACCTTCTAATTCTAATGTATGTTTTCTAGTAGATATAGCACTCAGGTCTATTAAACAAGTCTAGGACAACTGAGATTGGGAATACAAACTTACCAAAACATTTCTGGGTACTCAGGATCTCAAGCCAGCTCCTTACCATGAACAGATGTTTGCTTCTAGATGAATCACTTATATTTCTCATTACTGAGTTGCCTGGGACTCTAACATAGGAAATCTTGTAGAATAAATATTGGGTTCTTCATTGATAGACCCGAAGTACAAAAATGTGACACAGGAACTTCTGTCAGTTAATTTATCTGAAGCATTTACTTGAGATGTCAGAAGCATAGGTAAAATACAAAAATATTCCTGCCCATACAAGCATTGGCTCTATAAGGGACTACTATTTGGCAAGTAACCCAGAATAAATGTTCTTTTGCCTATTTTAAAACGATGACTCATTTTGTCTTCTCACTGAAATTTTGAGTTTAAAGTACGATTTTCCAATATAAAATTATAAAAAGTGATGATGATATACAATAATTGATGACTAGAGAATATACTGTCTTTAAAATTAAGTGGCCAATAATTAACAGACAAACTACTTGAAACAAAGTATAGCATCACTGAATCCATCTTCATAAACTTTGGATTGCATAACCACTTTAGATAAGTGGTTCTCAAGATTCCTTTAATACAGTTCCTCAAGTTGTGGTGATCCTCAACCATAAAATCATCTTACTGCATTTCATCAGTCTAACTTTGCTACATCTAGGAACCATGATGTAAATATCTAATATACAGCAGCCACCAAAGTGGTCTTGACCCACAGGTTGAGAACCACTTCTTTATGAACTCAAGCACCATCAAGAGCATCCAGATTATTTTAAATAGCCACTGCTTCTGTCACCATGCTTCAACTTTGCCACAATGGTGGCTTGGAATCCCTGGTAAGGAAAAGAGTTGTCAATTCGGGAATATGCGTATTTCATCATTAGTGTAACTGTTACTAGGTAAAAATACGTTAGCATAGAGTGACACATAAAAATTTCCCAGAACTTTCTGGAGCACTGTGGTATAAATGTTAACTTCTTTTCTTGCAGAAAACTAAGAGAGCCAAAGGGCTGGGGGCGTTGAGGGAGAAGCAGCTAGCAGGGGGATCTCTGTAACCTCTCTAGAATGTCTTGATTACTTCTCATCTGCTCTAATTTTTCCCTGATGAGGAGCTGTGCTTGAGAGTAATAAGTGCGGCGTGAACTAAATACATCACACTTGACTGTCTGCATAATGGCACTGGAAAGGAATCAAATGGATTTAGGTTTCATCAACCTGCAGCTATCGATTTTTCAACTTTCCTTGAGCAGCAAAATGGAGCTAGCAAAAACCACTTTCTGCACTCAAAAAGAGTGAACAGCGAGGGAATATCAAGCCATGCCTGAAAATAATGTACATTTATTTAAACGCCTTACCTCCTTCAACAGAAATAACGCAAGTCTATTTTTAAAAATAAACAACACAAAGTAGGGAGGTGTTTTGTTAGCCTTTGGCTGCCTGTTGATAAACCTTGCTACCTCACTACTCATATACTTAAAACCTGCTTATATATCATAAGATATTTGAAATTTGAATAGAGCAACTTGAAAAAATATTTTCATGAGGTCCAGGCTTCTGATTCCTTTTTACTGGACATTAAATAGCTTCAGTACTATTAAAAATGTAACATATGAAAATGCTGGTTAGTTCACACATTGTACTCATCCACTAAATAGTCACATTGAGCAATGAATTTGGGCAGTTTGAATAAATTCTGCAAGACGTGCATAGACCAGTATCAAAATGGCTGTGGTATTCATTTTGGACTATTTTATATTTTAATATACTTGAGAAGACAAACAAGGCTTTTGCATTTTTATTGTCCTTTTGTTTGTTTGTTTCTGTACGAAAAAAAAAATTGTTGGTAAGCCTAAGCCTAGGTTAAACACAGATTTTGTTATGAGAAATTCACCTTTGACACCAAGTTTGATGGGTGTTTTTTTTTTCATCATTCTACTCAAAGTATGTAACACTGGGAAATACACAGTACCATTCATCTATTAGCCCAGGCTTATTATATGAAATTAAGCATCAGAGGGTGCAGTAATTAGAAATCACCTCACCCTGGAAAATGGGATAATGATACAGTCCTTGAAATCAGTGGAGGTTAAAGCTGCATGTTTAGAGCACATTTGTATCAACCTAAGATATGGCTCTGATTAAAGACATTGTATGAATGTCACTACAATTATAACTTACATTAAATCTAGGAGAAAGATTTTATTTTAAGCACTTGTCACCTTAGAATTGCATATGGTTAGTCAAAGTGCCTAAGACAAATAAATGAAAGCAACATGCAACCCAATGTCACTTCCTTAACTAAGTTTCCATTTTCACTATTTTTAAGATAATATCAGCATTGATGTATAGTGTATGCATACTGTACACTCATATATAGTGTATGTATAGTATAAACATACAAACTGATATGCAGGATGTACATCTGTGAGTCATGTACTGCCTATAATACAGTTAAAAATAGCTTAAAAGAGCAAAAACTAAAGTGATAGAAATAGAAGGAATTTTTAGTTAATTTTTTTTACATTTTGGAATTGAAAAGAAAACTGAAAATGGAGATTATCAAGAAACCAACTTACTTGATTAACAATATAATATATCATCTCATAAAAATTCATTGGAAACTGTATATGAGGAAATTTTTTTAATTAATATTTTATAATGTAGCCCAGTCATGATGCCAGAACATACACAGACTCTCCAGAGACTTTCTACCTCCCTAATATGGCGACAATTCACTGATTTCACCATTTCTTTCCACCCCGCTAGCAATTAAGACATTTGGAAACATGAAAATATTTTGTCCGTTTTATATAAATTCCTGTGTGCAGGTAGGTCACAGAGGGCCCCCCTTAACTTTGGTGTGCTTTTTTGTTTGTTTTGTTCATTTGTTTGTTTGTTTATCATCTCTGTTTTGCAGCAGCCAGCACTACTAAGACACAGTGAAGCAGTGATTTACATGTGTAGGTACATATATGCAAAAAAAGATAATTTCTGAGTTTCCTATAGTACAGATCCATACTTTTAATTAACCACAATATTTAGAAATATCAAAAGTTTCAAATAGTAATTTTTGATGGGAAATCAATTTTTAATAAAAGGAGTTGAAATGGAAATAACTGGTATTCATGTACAGACTGTGTCAAAGAACATACACTGGATATACTTTCTAGACTAGAGCCCACAATGAAAATTTAATTAATTAATTTATTACTGTTATTATCTTATTTATTTAACTCAGTAAATAATTTTATACCATAAAAGCCTCATTTTCTTTCTCAATTATTACTCTCTAAACAGACCTCTCATTTAGAGAATACAGTGGCTTCTCTTATCCTCATGTGGGCATCTTCCTTGATTGAACCTGCCATACATTAGTAATGGCTCCCTTTTTTTAGACCCCCGTGTTTTTTAAAGTTTCCTTATTTCACCAGTTATTGGTGATTTACTTCAAAAGTACAGCAAACAGTGTCTGGCCTAGTGGATTCACAAGAGGCCACTGGATCTGGTGGCCACTCTAGGGAAAGCGTTCAATTGAGCCTCTACTGCCAGCTGAGCTATAATGAATCTTTGTTACCTGGGTCCTATCATTTCCTGCTTCCTCAAGACATACTATATAGCTGCTTGCATTCCCAGAAAAGCGGTAGAGATGGAAACGGGCTCAACTTTCCACTTGATTCTATTTATACTCCCAAGTCTAAACCTATTTCCTTCACCAGTTGTATTTCAACTACTGAATTTTTCTAGAAGACAACGTTTCTGGGTCAGAGGTTGAACTGGTTGTGAGGAAGTGAGCCAGGAGGCAACAGGTAAACACAGACTCACACAATCTCCTGTTTTCAACTGTCAACTTTACTTTTGGCATCTTTAATAATTTATGTGCTCAGGAGCTGGGAGACTACTTTCCTTCTTGTCAGACGTGCCCCCTGCAGGCATTTTGTTATAAATCGACAAAGGAAGAATCATCTGTTTCCACTCTTTTCAATTTGTTTTTGACCTTGTGCGGTTTTGTAGGCACTGAGTGCTGTTTTCAGTGCGTTTTCATAGAGGACCTAGGCAGTGCAGGTTAGTCAATAAGGCTCCGGCATTTCTTTGTCCTCAGGATGCTACAATCTGTTAGAAACATGGGTGTGCAGTGTCCAAATACACCATCAATGCAACACTCGTGAACAGATGAAAGTTATTTTTATACATGTAGTACACATAATCATGGGCCTTGTATGTACATATTAATGATTCAGTAAGCTCAGCACTTTGCTTTGCACAAAGTTCTACAGTTTGATCCATTCTATATAAAAATATAGAAGCAAGGGCTAATAGGAATGCTTAGTAGGTAAAGGTACTTGTTGAACAAACTGATGACCCAAGTTTGATTGCTGGAATTCAGGATAGAAGGAGAGAACCCATTACAGAAGGTTGTCCTCAGACTTTCAAATATGTTCAATGGCATGTACTCACCCACAGTCCTGCACTGCATCATACACCAACATACAGCAACAGTAAAGATTATCTAATCATATCTATGAGCAGTGTTTGAAAACAATTGTATAGTCATGCTTGAAGTGACTTATAATGTTTGGTCATATTGGAGCACTTTTTTATTTAGCACTTCCTTCTATAATTGAAAAAATTACTCTTGACTAAATTCAATCTAGCTGGTTTTCGCTGTAAACATAAAACCTTCACATCATAACAAATTATTTAATTTTAAAAATATATTCCAGTTAGAAATTCACAGTAAAAAAATGAATAATTAATCATTTTTCAAAAATATTTTTATTACTCATCTATATCATATATTTGCTGAGAAGAAATAAGCTTAAACCTCAAAGAATTTCCTTCGGAAGTTAAAGGGTCCATTTAGGAAGTGAAAACCCACAATGCTCTAATGGATTTAAACATAGAAGAGGCTCTTCCCTCTTATACTATCTTTAACTGGTATAAAGTTAAAAGACTTCAATAAATTCCCACAAAGAAGCCAACGGAAGGTCAAAGTCATAACCCAAAGTTCACAGCTTTACCTTCTTATATTTGATTCTTATGTAAAAATGCTATGTTTAACATTTTCTTCTTGCAGCTTGATTCTTAGAGCGCAAGGTGTCATTTTCAGTTTTGATACTCCAGACACAGTACCAGCAGAGTAAAAGCCTGCCTGACTTCACTGGCAATCTTCCTATTAGGGAATTTTGGAAAAATGGATTAGATTCCTAAAATAAAATGGAAAGCAAACAAAAACAGAACAGTAGAGAGACACAAAAATCCATTGGCATGCTACTCTTTCCTAAACTACCGAGAATCAGTAGTACTATCTTTAAATGTTTAAATTATCTTTCTTTGGTCACTATAAATTTTATAAGACCTTGTCTTCAAAAATACAATTAAAAGATGCTAAAATTTTTCCCATAATACCATGCATGTTAAAGATTTATCATTATAAAATTTCTAATACCTTAAATACCAGACTCCCACTGATCTAGAACCAGGAGATAAATGGTTAGAGTAGAAAAACAATCAGAATATAATATGTTGTTATTACTTAACGGGCTGGAGAGATGGTTCAGTGGTTAAGCACACTGTCTGTTTTTCCAGAGGTTCTGAGTTGGATTCCCAGCAACCATAATGATGGCTCACAACGATCTATAATGTGATCTAATGCCCTCTTGTGGCCTGGAGGTGTACGTGCAGGTAAAGCACTCATACATTAAAAAAAAATAAATATATTTTTTTATGTTCTTACTTAACTACTGTGGAGTAGTAAACATTTAAGCTAAGTTCTACTAGAAAGAGGCAAATGCCCCAGCAACACTATGACATGGTATTCAATATGGTTTTTTACATATGTCCAAACTCCTTTGAAGCCCTAGGGAAGGAATATCATTTTCTGACTGTGTTCTCTTATCCTGGAGTCTAACTCTCTTCCTTGGCAGTCTCCTTTACTTACTTCAGTCAGGAGGGCCTCTGGTTGCACTGTGGTAACTGCAATGCTTGTGTAAGAGTTCCATGTCAGTCCTTGCTTCGCTTACGTAGCCATTGCTGCAATGGGGAGAGTCGGCTAGAACACCAATTACTGGCCTAGGCCAAAAGATGCGTATCTCCTGGTTACATCAGACTTAGCCCAAACAACCCAGAGTGTTTAGACAAGGACATAAGGACGTGCGTTTTGTGAAAACATGAGCTCACAAATAGATTATCACTAGTGGCTGTGGGTAGTTAATTCCAATTATGTTTTGTTATTTCTGTTAATCTGTCTGTGTTTGTCTTTATAACTATCTCTAGAAGCATAAGAATTTTCTAGTTTCTGTGCCTGTAATTAGACTCAAAAGTTATGTTGACTACAAAACACCACACTGCCCCAACCTCACAAAAGTGGAATTAGGAGTATGCAACAATTCTTTAGATGAGATGAAAATACTGTGTTCTGTTTCTTTCTGCTAAGTCAACGTGATTAACTTTTTGTTATTGTTGGTAGAATTACCCCATTGAGGTTAATGGAATAATTTGTGTTTTCCAATAAGTCTGCCATATTTTTCTATTTTTCTTAATTTTTCTTTTATCAAAAAATATATGTATTTATTTCATAAAAGTATATGCTGATTATGATGTCTCCTATCTCTACCCTTTCCAGTCCTTCCACAGTTCCACTCACATCTGTACCCACTTTTTCCTGTTGCCTGTTAAAGTACAAAGAGGCCTCTAAGGAATAAAAATCAAATAATCAAAGATAAACCAAAGAAATGGACATCTGAATAGGATAAAATAAACAGAAGGAAAGGAGTCCAAGAAAAGGCACAAAAAACACATGAATGCAGAAAGCCACTTGTTCACATATTGAGGAATTCCATAATAACACAAAATCAGAAACAATAACTTACACAAGGGACCCATAGGGTAAAATAAGAGGAGAAAGTGGAAAAATTAAAATTAAAATTAAAAATGAGAGAAGGTAAGAGAACACAGTCAGAACATGATATTTCTTCTCTGAGGCCTTAATAGTGGGTGGCCATTTTCACTATATTAATCCTACTGATCCATGAACATGAGAGATCTTTCCATGTTCAGATATCTTCTTCATTTTTTCTTCAACATCTGAAGATTTTGTTATTCATGGCTTTCATTTTCTTGGTTAGAGTTATCTCAAGATATTTTATATATTTGAGGCATTTTTGAAAGGTGTCTTTTTCCTGATTTCTTTCTCAGTTTGTCATTTGTATATAGGAGGGTTGTTGATTTTTGTGAGTAAATTTTGTATCCTACTACTTTGTTCAAAATACTATAGAAAATCAAGGATAGAATTTTCCCAGTGAGACTTTTAGGATCAATTAAGCATACTATTATATTACCTACAACTAAGGATAATTTGACTAATTACTTTTCAATTTGTGTCTCATTTATCTCATTCATTTATCTTGTCATATTTCTTTTGCTAAGGCTTCAGGTGCTATATTGAGTAGTTATGTAGAGACTGAGAAACTTTGTCTTGTTCCTTACTTTAGAAGATTTTTTAAAATCTCCCCATTTAAATTGACATTGGCCAAGGGCTTGCTATAAACTGGCAAAGTGGTCTGTAATTCTCTTTCTATGTTGGGTTTTTATGTGGTTTATGTATCAGGGCAACTGTGTCCTCACAAAAAATTGGGCAACCTTCCTTCTGTTTTTATTCTGTGGAATCATTTGCTAAGTATTGGCATTAACTCTTCACTGAAAGTTGGCTAGAATTCTGAATTAAATCTATCTGATCTAGTCCTGGACTCTTCTCTTTTCATTTCATGTGCCCGATGAGTTTTGAAACTTTTTTTCTTTTCATTCAGTTCTATAATTTGTTTTAATGTCTGTCTTGACCCACTTTTCATTCATTGTTGGGTTGTTTAGTTTCCATGAATTTATAAGTTTTCTGTTGTTTCTGCTGTTGATATCCAACCTCAGTCTGTTTTTGTCAGACAGGATGGAGAGTGTTATTTCAATGTTCTTGTATCTGTTGAGACATACTTTGTGTCCAAGTATGTGGTCTTTTGATGAAAGTTCCATTAGCTCCTGAGATGGTATATTCTTTTGTGTTTAGCTGTAATGTTCTGTAGATATCTGTTAGGTCCACCTGGCTTATAATGCTAGTTTGCTCCAGAATTTTGATGTTTAGTTTTTGTCTGGATGGCCTATCTAATTTTGAAAGTTTGTACTGAAGACCACTATCAGTATCTAAGAGTCAATATGTGATTTAAGCCATCATGATGTTTCTTTTATGATCTTTTGTGCCCTTGTGTTTGTGCATAGTTATTAAGAATTTATAGAACATCTGCCCAGACCTTTTTTGTTTTAGAGGCTTCATTGAGAACTCAGGTGATATTTTAACATGTCTACCTTTGTGTTACTTTCTCTTTCCCTCTTGTATCTTTTTGCTATTTCTTTGTTCTGAATATTTTAGTGTTTATTATATGCTAAGGGAAAAGTTTTTTCTTGTCTCGTCTTTTTGGTGTTCTGTAACCTTCTTGTACCTTGGTTGGCCTCTCCTTCTTTAAGTTAGAGAAATTTTCTTCCACGGTTTTATTGAAAGTATTTTCAGTACTTTCTCCTCCATCTGTCTATTATTTGAATTTGATCATTTATTGTCCCAGATTTTCTAGTTGTTTTCTGTCTGAATTTTAAAAATTTTTAATATTTTCTTTGATGCAGACGTCATTACTTCTTTCTTGTCTGCAGGGCCTAAGATTCTCTTCTCCTTACTTTGTATTCTGTTGATGCATTGGTTGTCCTCTGATGATTCTGCTCACATTCCTAAATTTTTCATTTCCAGGATTCCCTGTTTGTTTGTTGGTTTATTCTAGTTTCATTTTCAGATCTTGATCTGTTTTATTTACTTCCTTTTACAGCATATGTGTATTTTCATAGATTTCTCTAAGGAATTTATCCATTTTATAAAGGCTAGTTCAAGTTATTTGACTTGTGCTTCAGCTATGTTGGAACTCTCACACCTACTGTACTACACTTGCTGGACTCTAATGGAGACACAATTTCCTGGCTGATGTTTACATTGTTTTTGTACTGCCATCCTGGTATCTGGCTTTTGGAAAATTGTTAAGTCTAAACCCTGATGTCTGTTCCTGTCCCATCTTTATTTGGTAGGTTACTTTTTTTTCCTTTTGCTTCTGTTGCCCACTCTAGTACTTAGAAGAGTATAGTAGCTGCGGGTTCCTTGCTAGGGAACTGATTCTTAGATCCTTCCAGGTGTGACTGCTGGAAGTTCTGGGTAGAATGTGTTTTTCAGTTTGGAGAGCAGACACATAGGAATGGCAATGGGATGGAAATAGGAGGGTTAACAGAAGAAAGAAAACAGAATGTTCCACTAGGATTACCTAAACCCCTCAGAGTTGAGGCAGAGAATATGAAAAACTCACAACAGGTGGTCTGCTGCAGAAGAGGGCTGTGGGAGGGGGCTCCACAGCAAGTCATAACAATGGGGCTGGAAGTGAGACTGGGGCATTAGATTTGGAGGCAAGAAGGGAGAGGTGAAGTTCTGCAGTTAAATTACCTGCTTCTTTGGCAAAGCATAGCCTAGGTTTACCAGGGAATGCCTGCTGGAGTTTGTGGCACGGATAAGGGGTTCTTTTCTTTACAGACATGAGTTTATTTTTTACTCTGTGTATTGAGATACCCTCTTTATACTATTTTCTGTGATATCTTTTGCTGTACTACCTGTCCTTGATTAAAAGTTACAGCATCATTTTTAGTCTAGGTATATGTTAGAACCGATCTTTCTATGTTGTTTTATTAGGAAGTTTTTGGCTAATCTTGGACATTTTCTTTTTTTATATGAATTTTATAGACAGTTTACTGCACTAAATATGAAAAGCAAAATTATGTGAAATGAAGCATATAGATTTTCCTGTAATCATACTCTATTTTTATTGTGTTCACACCGTAACAATGCAACATTGTTAAGTGGCTTCAAGCCACTTAATCTCCAAAAATAATTTTGTTTCTTATATGTCAAATTGAATATCTGTGCTATGATTGTGACAGCATTAACACAACCTGTACAAGCCCACTCTGGCCAAATCTCATTATAGAGCTAGGTATGAAATACCATCCCTAACTAATAAGCAACTAGCAAGTTTTATATTCTAGGAAGGGAAAGGTAACCTTTTTTTCAGGGGCTACACAATTAGAGAAAAGATTGATAGAAAATTGTCTTGCAGAACAATAGCTTTATGGTTATTTATCCCTTAAGGTTCTTCTTTTTAAGTGTTATTTTATTATCATAATTGTGTGTGTGTGTGAGTGTGTGAGTGTGTGTGTGTCTGTGTGTGTCTGTGTGTGTGTGTGTATGCATGCTCATGCAATGTGTGTGCCAGATGCAATGGCTCTCCCCAAGCTTGAGTTACAGATAAGATGCCTGATGTGGGTGCTGAGGAAAGAACATGTGTATTCTGCATGAGCAGAATGCGCTTTTTAGCAATTAGTCATTATTTCCGCTTCCATGTCCCGAGGATTTTTAAAATTTTTCCTTTTAATCACTAACATTTTTGTATAATATAATTTTATACATACTTTATTATAATTTATTTACATTACGACTCCATTGTAATCTCCTTGCTTTTATCATCTTGCTCTCACCCTCCCTCCCTCTTCTACCCTATTTCCATCCCCTTGACCTCTGATCAATGGGGTCCTTCTCCCCGACCATCTGACCACAGCCTGTTAGGTCTCATTTGGGTAGCCTGCATCTCCTTCCTCTGTGTTCCCACAAGACCTCTCCACCCAGGGTCAGTGTTCAAATCACAGGCACCAGAGTTCCTGTCAGACACAGTCCCTGCTCTCCCCTCCCCTTTTCCATGTGGAGAATGAGCTGTCCATCAGTTACATGTGAACAGGAGGTCTACTTCATTTATATTTCAAGATTATAATTTAACATTCCTCTCTTCTTATTCCTCCCTCAAAACCTTCCTATATACCTCTTCCTACTCTTCTTCAAATTGATGATCATTTTTTCACTAGTTGTACCACAGTGCATGATATATGTGCCATTCAGCAATATACTGAACTAATCATTAACTCTCTTTTATCCACATTCAAGCTGTTTTAATCCCAGCCCTTCACACATCTAATCTTAAACATACCATATGTAGAACATTTTAGAAAAATAGTATTTAGCATGTTGCTTTACTTCAAAGACACTCTTGAATATATATATTTGTCAAATACCTCAGCAAAACACAATGAATTTAATTAACTTTTATTTTGAGTCTCTATTCAGCAAAAGTTCCAGCTTGGTTAATTTCTTTCTTGGGAAACTTCTGTCCCTTATACTTATAACAGATAATGGTTTTCTTTGTGCTTCCTTCAATGCTTTTCTTCCTGTTCTTTTCCAGGCAATAAATATAAAAAAAAGTCTGTCTCTAAGTCCTAAAGTTCATGTTTTCTGTTTACAGATTCTTTTTATGTCACTTGACATTTTTTCAAGTTTTGATATAATAACTATATCTAACAATTCCCTGAGGTATATCTTGTATCCAGACTTCAAGGACTCAATTGATTTATGCAACAGTAAACTGGACTTATCTATATATAGCACTTTTAATTATTAATCACACTTAAATTGGACTCTACTTCTACAAAGCCATTTGTCATTACATTTTCTTTACATAAATTAAAGAAATACACATAAAATTGAGTCAGGAAGTCAGAAATCTAGAAATAATTCTTGACAACTTTACATTTCACCTAGCTGAAGACCACATTTCCAAAATTAGTTTTTCAGCAAATTCTGTCCACTCTGCATGAAAGTATTTCTGTGTATCTATTTTGCCATAAACATTAGTTGAGCTTTCAAAGCTTGTCACATTAAATTAGATAAATTCCTTTTAATGCTTATGTCTTTCTTTTACATTGTGGTCCTGATCTCACAATTAGCATGGCTATAAGTCATAGATTAGATTATCCTTTCCCTGTTCAGTCTCTGCTCATTGATTCATGTAAAAGAAATTAAACTTAAATCTTAACTATGCACAAAGCTTCTTTAAGGATCTACATCTAGTCTGAGTTAATTGTCCATCCTCCTGTGGTGGAAAACGTCCTCAGCTGAAGTGGTTTAATATGCAGGTTTGTTGTGATTCAAAGTCTTTTTTCCATTATACAAAGCTGTGCTTTAATTTCCAGTGGACCACATTACAACAAATCTCCCTCAGAGTGAATATCACAAACAACCGGCCACCTTATCTTTCATGCCACCTTCCACTCCTCATTCTTCTTTTGGAACTGTTAATTTTTATTTAATATCATTTTCAAATTTATAGAAATTTTATTTTAATTACTTAATTGCCGTTGATAAGAGGGACTTTGTATCATTCACTTATACTGTTCCTAATATATTGCCTACTATATTCTAGATATTTTAACATTGCAAAATAATGAGTGTGTGTGTGTGTGTGTGTGTGTGTGTGTGTGTGTGTTTACAAATATGAGGGTGTGTTCACTAACACATGTAGAAGAATTATAATCTAGCAACATGGCTACTTTGGCAAGGAATCACATCCAAAGACCTAGGTCTGTGTGATAAGTCTGGAATATAGACCTGCCCTTAATACACATTTTAAATCCCTCTGGTGGGAATATAGTGGACCTTCAGTCCACACCTTTAATCCCAAACAATGACTTCTAATTGAGAGACAAACGAAGTGATGAATCATTTAAAAAAAGTTGACAGAATGACTCAGAGATAGAACATATTTTGCTGTCACAAGAACAGAAAGGAAAGAGAAGCTACTTAAGAGCAGTGCAGGGAAATGGAGTTGAGTTGAACTTGGTACACTTGAATTCAGTTGATTTCAGTAAGATCGGTTTAGTTCCATTCACTTTGTGCAGTTCATTTCGTTGAGTTAACTCCAGAGGCAGTTTTCCAAGAAGAACAAGTCAATCTGAAATTGAAAGGAGGTAGTTTGAACAAGTCAGCTTGTAGAGGAGTTTGAGTGAGAACAGATGCTTTGAACCAGGCAACCAGGGTTTAGAAAGAACTAGAAAGGGTCATCATATTCAGCAGTAAGTCATGGAAGCTGAAAATATTCTAGGACTAGGTTAACAGATGGAGGCTGTAAGCCAAGGCTGTCATGGTCTGGAATCGCAGAATGTATGGAGGCTAGAAGCTTCCAAGCCTAAACATAGGGATAGATAAAAATGCTCTGGGCTCAGCCAAAGCCATGGATTCCTAAAGCTTGGGTATGACTTTCATTTCATGCCTTTATCTGAGGAAATAAAAACTGTATTTATGTTTTGTATCCAGTGGGATTGGAGAAGGAGAAAGCCCACCAACATATCAGAAAGCAGAGGGCATCTTAAAGGATCTTTTGGAGGAAAGGAGACATCTGATAGAAATCTGAAGAAAAGAAATGTACCTGGGATTGCCTCCAGAGAAAGCTTCAGTTCTTTGAGTTTGGCTAAATGCCTAGAGAGAATGAGAGCCTGGAGCCCAAGGCAATGAATGTTACAAGAGCCCCTGAGACAGTGAAGCACAGTAAGATAGGCAAAATACAATTTTAATTATGCAAACAGAGTTTTCCTGCATTAAAAATCAGAAAATATGTCTCATATGCCTTACAATAAAGGGGAGAATTGGAGGGGATAGAAAAACACATGTGCTTATTGCAATTGTGACCACTGGAGTAAACCCCTCCATACTTTCAATTACAAACTTTATATATTTTCTCTCAAAAACAGTTGAAAAAATGACTGTACAACAAAAATAAAACATCAAAAAAGGTTGAAAACATAAGTGTACAACAATAAAAAAAAATAGTGTACAACTAGAAAAATACCAGGTACTTGTTGAAAATAAGGGCCAAGGTAGACAACCCATGGAACCTACATCACCAATTCTAAATAAAATTGAAGAAAGTTGACTACCACCAGTAGCTTTCCCAGTTACCTGAGAAAAATGACAGATAATGGTGAAAATTTACAAAATGAACAACTATTCTGGAATCTTAACCATTTTAAAGAATTAATTGTAACTTACACTACACACTCAACCTACATATGAGATAGATGTTGAATATATGGAATAGCCAAAAGAGGATTATCCCCCAAGACTGAAAAGATTTAGCAGCAAATGTACTGGAAGCTTGTTCCTAATTTCAATAGCTGATATAGTGGCAAGAAGAAGCTGCAACTATGGAAAATCATAATAGGTCTAAAGGTATTAATATTGTAAAAGACCAACTGTTAGGTGAAAGTCATTTTTCTGATTTAAGACAAGAGATGAAATTTAAGAACTCTATTATTATAGAGTGGACTTTAGTTGCTTTACTAGCCTGGATAAGGAAGGAATAAGGGAAAAGATCTACATCATTTACAAAGATTATACAAAGCACTAAAGATACTTTTACTGATTTATTACATAGACTAATGTCCACTGTGGACAGGTCAGTATCATATCCAGATATGAGATAGGTATTAATTGAAACTTTAGCTTTTGAAAATGCAAATGAAGAGTGTAAAATGTTCTTAGACCTTAAAAAACTAGATCAGTTTGCATGAATGAATGGATTAGAACTACTGTTGATTTCACCTAATGACTATGTAGTTAGACAAGCAATGGCCAATAATCCTATATATCAAAATGTACATTGTTATAACTGTGGGAAGCAAAGTCATCTGAAAAGTGGTTGTAGACAAGGTATTCCTAGAGACTTCTCTGGAAGACCTCAGGCTTCTGGGATTTGTAGAACGTATGGCAAAGTATGGTAAGAGTAGGCATTGGGCCAATGTATGCACATCAGCAAGAGATAGTCCTGTAAATAAGAGAAACTTCCTAAGAGGGTTATCTCGTACCCTGGCAACAATCAACATGAGCCAGTGATTTCCTTCCTGTTAAAAAAGGAATAGGCCATGCAAACTCAGTATTAGAGGCCTAATACGTGCTACAGGTGGCAACACTGCTCTTGATTTAGCCTCAAGCCATCAATCAAACACAAAGTAGCTCTACTAGATAGAACAAGATATTTGGCAGTTATTGGGAAAACCAACATCCTTACTTTTAAACTAGTTAACTGACAAGCCTGTGTAAGTAAAGCAATGGCCCTTGAGTAAAATAAAAAATATAGGCACTTGAGCAGCTGGTACAAGAACAGCTGGAATCCCAACACATAGAACAATCTACAAGTTTTTGGAGTTCCCCTTTATTTGTCTTTAGAACAAATCTGAAAATTGGAGGATGTTGACTGACCTAAAAGTCCATTACAGACTGGAATCACTTTACCTTCTCTACTACCAAAAGGATGGCCTATAATAACAACTGACTTAAATGACTGCTTCTCTGCTATTTCCCTACAAAAGCAAAACAGAGAAAATTTTACTTTTATATTACCCACTTATAACAATGCATGAAAAGGTACCAAAGGAAAGTTCTTCCTGAAGAAATATTAAATAGTCCAATTTTGTCAATATTTTGGACAACAGCGGCTAGAAATGATTTTTAAACAATTTCTTCAATCCAAAATTTACCATTATATAAATGATGTCTATAACACACACACACACACACACACACACACACACACACACACACACACACACATTGTTGGCCTATTCTGATGCAAATATATTAAAGAGAATGTTTGATGAGGCAAACAGAGTTTTATTTAGTTGTGGTTTACAGAACGCTCCTGCAAAAATACTGAGATAAGTTTCTGTCAACTATCTAGGGTTTAACTTAAGTCAACAAAAGACTTAACCACAAACATTACAGTTCAGAAGAGATCAGTTACAAACTCTTAATGAGTATCAAAAACTATGGAGAGATATTTCATGATTATGGTCTATCCGATGATTAACTATTCAAGAGTTGAGTAACTTGTTCTAGACTTTACAAAGTGATTTGAACTTAAACACTCCTAGAAAATTAACAACTGATGCAGAGAAATAATTGATCCAGGTAGAGCAGAAGGTGAGGATGTGCATGTGAACCAGCTATATCCCAAACTTGACTGTATTCTAGTTATCTTGCCTTCTGCTCATATCCCTACTGGATTCATTATGTAAAGAAAAGACAATATTTTTGAATGAATCTTCTTAGCACAGAAACAGAGTAAAAAACTAAAAATCGATGTTGAACGGTTTCTGAATTGATTGCTAAAGAAAGTTTAAGACTTTGTCAGTTATCAGGAAAAGACACAGATGCGATTATAGCATCTTATCCCAAGATGACATTACCTCATGGATAACTAATAAAGACTGACAAAGAACTTATAGCAATTATTTGAGGGAAATTAATAGCAAATGTCCCAGTTTTTCCAAGGTAAGAAATTCAATGAGAAGGAGAGAGAAACCAGTTTTGAATCAGTCAGCTTGAACCAGAAAGCCAAAGTTCGGAAAGAGCTAGAAAAGGTATGTTTATGCAGCAATAAGTCTCAGAGACTGAAACATTCTTGCCTAGGTAGACAGAGACTAGAAGCTAAAGCCTTTGAGGTCTGGGCTTGCAGAAGATTAAATTGTATGGATGATAGAAGTTTCCATGCCTAGGCCTGGAAACATTGTAGATTCAACCCAAGCCATATATTTGTATACCTTTAATATGACTCTCATATTATCCCTCATCCAAGGAAATAAAAACAACATTTACTTCCAATCTCTTTTAATCATCACATTGTCATCTTTTCATAAACTCATTTTAATGTGTTAATGTGTTTAATGTCTTTTCTGGGCAGTTAAAATTATCTACTCCAAAATCTTGATGATTCTAAAGTATATTTTATTCCAGAATATTTATTTTGACATTATATTAATAATATAATTTAATGTTGAATTGATTTCTGAATATATTGTGAAGTGCAAGGCATGAATGTTTTTCTCAAATGTTTATGTGACCCTCAATCAATTAAAAATTGTGGGATCTGTTATTAATGTTGGAGTCTGAATATCTGGATAGCCTCTGAACTTGGTATAAGATGGCAGATTCACTTTCTCAATGTATTCTCTCTCTGCCTGATCTGGGGTACCACAGAACCTCTAAGGAACAGAACATAGCCCTCAGAGAGATTACAAGCCCAACACTTTCCTGATAAGAAACCCATTCAGCAAGCACTTGGAGATTCTTGGAAACACCCACCCTCTGCTAATGACCTTTAACTGTATCTGGAGTTCTTCCCTCATGCATAGAATAATTAAATAAAACTACTCTTTATTTGTGTGATGTTAGTTTTTATATGATGTTCTATTGGTCAAATTTTATAGTTATGTCTAAATACATTTTTCTAAATTAATATAGATTTATATGTCTTGAATATGATAGAGGGTAAATATAACCAAAAGGAACATAAGAATTAAAGTTTGGTTGGGCTTGCAGTTCCATTTTGCAATAGAGTTCTTAACTGCAGAGATGCATGTTATGGCATGAAGAGGAAACAGGTACATGAAGTTTGTTGATATATCTTCAGTAGACAGTCTATAGAGAGCAAAGGCAATGGAAGGAGATGAGGCTACAAACCTGTAGTTCTCAACCCTTTGGGGGTTGCATGTCAGACAACTTGCCTATCAGATATTTACATTGTGATTCATAACAGTAGCAAAATTACAGTTATGAATTAGTAACAGAATAATTTTATGACTGAGGGTCTCAACAACATGAGGAATTGTATTAAAGTGTTACAGCTTTTTAATGGTTGAGAACCAGTGCTATAAACTCTCAAAGCTCATCCACCAATAAAATACTTTCTCTAACAAGGCCACATATCTGAAAGGATCCATAAAAGAACAGCACCTTCTGGAGACCAACTGTTCAAATACATGAGCTAGTGGAGAACACTTCTCATCCCATCTACAAAAATCATCAAGTATTGTCATTATTTTCATTTGTTTTGTTTAAAATATTGGCAACATACTAAAAAATATTTTAGTGTACATGTCAAACACTGTACTGTGAAAAGCATAATTAGCATGTCATTTTCACTCTTAACAACTCCAACATCTCAAAGGCTTGACCTTTGCAAATTAAGGAACGAAGAAGTCAAATTTCTGGAAGTAATAGCAACAAGATTCCCATATATTATATTAACACTGAGATCCATTTTGCCATTCATGAAATGGAGAATTTTCATATATATCCACCAGAATTATATCATTTTATAAAGATATAAAATATTTTAAAATATTGCCAACCATACAACTATCAAAACTAATATCAACATTTATCTATGTCAACTTTTTAATGTTACAGAAGCTAGGTATAAAAATCCCCACCCCCACCAATCTCTGA